>NC_062548.1:19920188-20227131 GCF_016906955.1 Phacochoerus africanus | reverse complement strand
GTACGGGAGGTCCTTGTTTTCTATGACTACTTATTTATCAATAAGTTCATTTGTAGATTTATGTGTCTCTTAAGCTTCTTGTAATCTCTAGGTTCCCTTCCATCAATTTTTTTTTTTCTTCTTTTTAGGGCTGCACCCGAGGCATATGGAAGTTCCCAAGCAAGGGGTCAGATTGGAGCTGCAGCTGCCAGCCTACACCACAGCCACAGCGTCTTGGGATCTGAGCCGCGTCTTTGACCTACACCACAGCTCATGGCAACACCTGATCCTTAAGCCACTGAGCGAGGCCAGGGATCGAACTCGCATCCTCATGGATACTAGATGGATTCGTTACCACTGAGCCACAATGGGCACTCCCCTCCCATCTTTTTTCCTTTCTTTTTCCTTTTTTCTTATAAATTATCTGTTCAAGAAACCTGGGTTTTATTTTGTTTTGTTTTGTTTGCCCTGCTGAGTCTGGATTTTACTGCTCGCCTCTCTGCAGTATTGTTTAACCTACTCTTCAGGCCCCTGTTATTTCCTGAAAGTTGCTCCTTAGATCTGGAGGCCCGAGCAGATTGAGGTTTGACCGTTAGGGCAAGGCACACCCATCAGGGCATGGGTGTCACTGTGGGTACCTTTTAGGACACACGGAATGTCTGGTTGTCAGGCATCTTGTGATGTTGGCAGCCAACTGTCAGTGGTTAGATCTATTGCTCACTTTTTTTTTTTGGTCAGTAAAGAGAAAATTTCCCTATTATTTGGTGACGTTTAGATATACTTCGAGTAGGAAATTCAACAATCAATCTAACAGTTTAATTCTTTCCCCTTCATTTTGCAGTTTTCAAAACTGCAAATGTGTCTCTAGCACTCTTTTTTTTGGTCTTTTTTTGTCTTTTTTTGTTGTTGTTGCTATTTCTTGGGCCGCTCCCGCGGCATATGGAGGTTCCCAGGCCAGGGGTCTAATCAGAGCTGTAGCCACTGGCCTACGCCAGAGCCACAGCAACACGGGATCCGAGCCGCGTCTGCAACCTACACCACAGCTCACGGCAACGCCGGATCGTTAACCCACTGAGCGAGGGCAGGGACCGAACCCGAAACCTCATGGTTCCTAGTTGGATTCGTTAACCACTGCGCCACGACGGGAACTCCTCTCTAGCATTCTTTAAGACACTTGTTTGCTTGGACTGTCATAAACTCATGGGTTTAAACCTACTGTGTCTGAAGGGTTTCAATCCATAGTTGTAATCCTATTGATGCTCAAATTGATCCCTTTGTGGACACTGGGAGCTCCTGGATCCTTTTGTAGACTAGTCTCTTACAGGTGCCTTGCTTTCTAATGTGACAGGATATTCTGGTTCCTCTTGTCTAGTTGTTGTCCCAGGTATAGATTCAGCCATTTCTCCAAGAAGCCCAGGTTCCGCCTGGTGAGAAGTGGTATTTAGAAACCATAATCTAACCACTAGGGATGCTCATTGCTATTGGGTTAGTCCTTGATTCTAGGCTTTTTCTGTGGACCGAGCTAGAAGGTGTCACTTGGATATTCTTGGGGGTGTCTGTGGGGCCCTCCCTTCCCTGTCACCTAGAAATGCTTCAACAATTCTCTCCACTCTCAAGATTGGGCAGTCATTTCACTGTGGAGGTGGCCCCGTTTCTAGGACAGGGAGGTAATTGCTTTTGGAAGGAAATAGAAGGTTCTCTAGTGGTAGACCTCAGTCAGCTTAATTCCACAAACACCCCAGGGTTAAATTGCTGAATTTCCTCAGTTTTAAGATGCCAGCCATTGTAAGACACATCATCCATCAATTTAATAACGGCCTTTTAGAGGAAAAAAAAGAAGCATTACCTCCTTGGAGGAACGCTTCGATTGTGAGATTTATTCCAAGTCCAAAACTTTAAAATGTAAAAGGAAAACATAAAGTTTATTTTAAAACCTAGGAAACGTGGCAGCCGCCTGTGTCCCTCCCAGCACAGCAGCTTCAAAGTCACCAGGAAAATGTGAGCATGAGAGGAGGGGGTTGCCCGGAAGGCAGAGAGCTGAGCCCTCATCTCCGGGGCCAGGCCTCTCAGTGGTAGTGAGATCAGAGCAGGTGCCTGGGCTGAGGTGTGCTGGGCAGCCTTGGGAAGGATGAGGCAGGAGAACCAGAGACTGTTCCGGGATGGGAGTGCAGCGTGGGCCGGGTACGAGTTCTCTCAGAACACTGCCTGAGGTGTCCCCATTGCAGCTCCGTGGTACCAAACCTGATTAGTATCCATGAGGACGCAGGTTTGATCCCTGGCCTCGCTCGGTGGGTTAAGGATTGCCATGAGCTGCGACGCCGTGAGCTTTGATGTAGGTCACAGACGCAGCTCGGATTCCACTTGGCTGTGGCTGTGGTGTAGGCTGGCAGCTGCAGCTCTGATTTGACCCCTAGCCTGGGAACTTCCACACGCAGTGGGTGCAGCCCTGAAAAGCAAAAAGCAAAAAAAAAAAAAAAAGAACACTAGCTGAGAAGCGCATGAGGGTGCTCCCTCTCAGTTGGGGGGCGGAGGGGGGGTTGCTGCTCTGAAACACCCAGGCCACGTGACCACAGGCCAGACCAGCTCCCCACAGAGGCATCTGCATCCTTGCCCCTCAACCAGGAGCTGCCCAGTTCATCCTCGAATCTTAGTATTTTTCTCCCCCAGCATAAGAAAGAAGAAATAGACTTCGTTCCGAATGTACGTTCAGTTCAGCATTTTACAGAAAGTTAGGAAAATAGAAATAGTCACTTCCCATGCCCTCTGACAGAAATGTATTTTTCAACTTGTGCATCCATCTCTCCTGGTCCTTGTCCTCATATTGCACCACTGAAATCAGCACCCTGCCATCCTGTGGCCCTGCCTTTTCCCCTGTTCTTACATCACCCTGGGTGATTCTCATTTTAATTACTCTACAGATTTACTGAATGGTTCCCTATTTTGAAACCTTTTACGGTTTGTTTGTTGCCAATATAAGTCACATCTTGGGAGTTCCAGTTGTGGCTCCACGGGTTAAGGACCTGACGTTGTCTCTGTGAGGATGTGGGTTCCATCCCTGGCCTCGCTCAGTGGGTTAAGGATCTGGTGTTGCCGTGACCATGGCGTAGGCTGGCAGCTGCAGCTCTAATTCGACCCCTACCCCGGGAACTTCCCTATGCTGCAGGTACAGCCCTCAAAACCAAACAAATAAATAAAAATGCTTTATTAAAAAAAAAAAAAGTAAGATCTTGGTGCAGACAGCTTTCCAGTTTGGAGAATAAATTTTCCTTAGGAGGAAAAGAATTCTAGAAATGGGATCCATGGGTTAAAGCATCCTGGAAAATAACATATTCCCCCCACACCCCCCCTGTTTTAAAAACCTTGATGATGGGAATTCCCGTTGTGTCGCAGCAAGAAATGAATCCAACTAGGAACCATGAGGTTGCAGGTTCGATCCCTGGCCTCGCTCAGTGGGTTAAGGATCCGGCGTTGCCGTGAGCTGAGCTGTGGTGTAGGTCACAGACAAGGCTCAGATTCCTGGTTGCTGTGGCTGTGGTGTAGGCCGGCAGCTGTAGGTCTGATTCGACCCCTAGCCTGAGAACTTCCATGTGCTGCAGGTGCAGCCCTAAAAAGCAAAAAAAAAAACAACACCACCGAAAAAACCTTGATGATGGCTTCGGGGCATCTTTAGCAGCATGGACTATTATTTCCCCCTGCCCCCTGCCGTTTTCCTCTTTTGTCTAACTTCACAAATGAGAGATGACTCCTCTCCGTTGCTTTAATTAGTCTCGCTGCCCCGTAATGAGCCTGATCCCGCCACGCTCGTGCCAGGCAGGGGCCGCCGTGGGGAGAGGAGTGGGTGTAGACCCCACGAGGTGGTTCTCCCAGCAGCAGGGGGCTGTCCTCATCTCTCCGCTCCTTATACCACCCCCCACCCCCATCCCAGGTTAATCGACGGAGCCAACATCACCATGGAGGACGAGCACATGTGGCTGATCCCCTTCTCACCGGGGCTGGACCACGTGGTCACCATCCGCTTCGACAGAGCCGAAAGCATCGCAGGCCTGCGCTTCTGGAACTACAATAAATCTCCCGAGGACACCTATCGGGGGGTAAGCCGGGGAACAGCGGCCCCGCTCAGTCCACTGTCAGGGAAACAGCGGCTTGATGAATGGCTGGCGTGGCTGCCAGAGAGGAGCATAAATCCTCCAGAACTTTCCAAATGGAGCTGGGGGGTTACAGCCAGGGAGAGAGAGAGCTGCCGCCGTTCCCTTCTGCAAACAGCGGATGCAGCCTAGAGAGCCCGGGGCAGACTCGGGGGACTCTTCTGGGGGTTCAGGGGTCCTCGGCAGGCCCAGCCCCCAACTCAGAGTGGCTGATTGCACCCCTTTTGTTCACTGAGCGCTTTGGGGGCCAGGCCTGGGCTGAGAGCTTCTCATACTTTGGTCCCTTCATTGGACCTGCGTCCCAGCCTCTGGGAGGCAGGTATTATTACCCCTCTCTTCCAGGGTATTAAAAACCGAGGCTCAGGGAGTCCCCACTGTAGCGCACTGGGTTCAGGAAGGCTCTGGCTTGTCTCTGTGGAGGCGTCAGTTCGATTCCCGGCCCAGCGCAGGGGATTCAGGACCTGCCATTGCTGCAGCTGTGGTGTAGATCACAGCTGCGGCTCAGATTCGATCCCTGGCTGGGGAACGTCCACATGCCACGATGCAGCCAAAAAGAAAAAATAAAATAAAATAAAAATTAAAAAAATAAAAACCGAGGCTCAGAGAGGTCTCGTCACTCACCTCAGGTCACACAGCTAAAGCCCCCGTCCATACCTGCTGGACTTGGAGCCTACACTCTAAATTTCTACCCTGTGTTTCCTGCTGGCTGTGAAAAAGCAGGGGCCTCTGTTAGAATGTGGAAAAGAGCAGCAAAAGTGCCCCCTTTCATGGGCTTTTCTGGCCTATGCGCACACGAACCATGAGACATTTGTCCCCTCCCACTACATGGAAGTGGTGATGACAAAGTCACCTAAAACCTGCTAGAGCCCTGAAGTCACCAGGCTCTGCGGCTGACTCCCCCCTCCCTCCTGCCCTTAGCAGCTGTGTGACCTTGGGCAAGTGGGCTGCCTCTCCTGGGCCTCGGTTTCCTCACGTGTAAAAGGAGGAGGGGGGAGTTACCCGCCTCGGGAGGGCGGTCATCACCCTCCGTCCCATGGGAGGTGACAGCGCCAGGACCCGGTCTCTGGGTCGTGAGCCCATGTCTGGGCTCCTCACCATGTCCCGTCGGTCTGGTGCCTTCAGACCCCGGTCATTTATCACAGCAAAGTGAGTGCCCTCCCCCGCCCCTGCCCCCACTCCCCCATGCCCCCCCAGTACAATAGCTCCTCAGATTGCAGTTTACAAATCCTCCCGGGCAGCCCTGCTGTCTTTGTAAACACGCTTCCATTCTCTCTCTCTCTCTCTCTCTCCCTCTCGGGTTGAGCAGGTATAAAATGTCAGATACACTGGCCTTAGAAAAACATCCTTCTGCCTCCACTCGTGCCACTGGGCCTTTCCCTTCCCTCGAGGGCACCAGTCTTTCCAGCTGAGCTTCCACGACCTGGATTTACCGCCTGGAAACATGGGGCCCAGAGCCCCCACTGCCCAGGTCTGCCCCCCACGCCCCGCCTCAGTGGTGCCAATGATGTGCCATGGGAGGGGGCAGGACCTGAGCGATGCACCCCAGGAAACCCCAGCCCCTCCCTCCCCAGGAAAGTGCATCCGATGCCTGCCCCACAGCGGGCTACTGGGCACCCTGGCTAACGGGCCCCTGGAGTGTAGTTAGAGCCAGGCCTGACACATCCCTCCTGTGTGTCCTTGGGCAAATTGCTTAGTCTCTCTGAAGTCTAGTTTCCTTAAAGCCCCTTCTGGGGCCCTGGAGAAGTCAGGGATGCTTCCTGGAGGAGGTGGTGCCCTTGGAAGAGGGACAGGGGCTTCCTGGGCCTCTGCTTTGCTCTCTTGCCAGCTTTGCTTCAGGTGGCTTTGTCCACGGTGCAAATCCTAGCAGCTCCAGGCTTGTGTTCTGCACGCTTCAAGTCCAGCAGAAGAGAGAACTCCCCTTTCAAAGCGAAACCCCGGAAGCCATGCTCATTGTTCTGGCTGAGTTCTTTGCCTTGAACGGGTCACATGGCCCGCGGGTTAACAGTTCTCAGTTTGGCCAGGTGTGGGTCACATGTCCAGCTCTGGGACCTGGGTAGGCATTAGCTTTGAGGAAAGCCGACTGAGATGTAGTAACAGCTTTGGGGTTGCCATATCCAGCCATGCCTGAAGCCAGATCCTCTTAGGTTTATGCGCTCTGTGACTGACTGACTCATGTTGGCGGGGGGCTCCCTGAATGCTAAAGGGCCCCAGGATACATTGTTGTCCACTAGACTCAGGACAGGGCCCCTTCCTTTCTGCACTCTGTGTCTCCCAGGAGTGAAACGCCACCCCTTTCAGCAGCCGGCCCAGCTGCTCATCATGAAGGTGGGGTGAGGTGCTGGGAGCCCTAGTTCCAAAATGGGTAGCCGGAGAGAGGGTGCCAGCTTAGCACCCCTCTCTGCTCACCCACCACTCCCTGCCCAGGGGAACAAAGCTGAGCCCCTGCAGACCCTGCCTTCAGGCTTTGACATGTACTGGTAGAGCCCAGCCGTGAGGCTGGGCAAAATCCAGCCCAGCACAGGGAGACACGGTGGCCCCAATCCAATCAATCCAGCCAGTTCTTAGTAAGCACTTACTGTGTGCCAGGCCCTACGGCAGACATGGCCATCATCCAGCTGGGGTCTCTGCCATTAAGGGAGACTCAGACACCCCAAGGACACAGCTAGGGAAGATATGCCCATAAAAGGACAAGCCAAGGGCTATGACAGGGACGATAGATCGAGAAGGGGCCCGTTTCTGTCCCTGGGGAAAGAGGTAGGAGAGGAGAAGAGGAGTGAGCCAGGGTTTGGAGAAGTCAGTCTAGGCTAACACCGGTCCAGCGTGTATTTTGCAACGAGCACTGTTCTATTCTGGAGACTTGCTATAACTTAGTTCGTCACTGAGCCCATTTCACAGATGAGAAGATCGAGGCAGGGAGCTTAAGTAACTTACATAACCACTCATGGCGGATCTCGGAGCACCTGAGTCCGTGCCCTTGACCAGCCTGTCATACCAGCTCAGGCCACCGCAGCCGAGTAGACCAGGGAAGGGCTACACGTGTCCACCGCGGCGGGGACCTCACCCGCCTTGTCCCCCGCTCTCCGCCCGGTGCCTGGCACAGCGCCTGGCACACCACAGGGATGGCCCTGGAAAGGGGATCCCGGCCAGGTGTTTCGGGTCTGGGAGGAAGGCCTGGGGCTCCGTGCGGGATCCTCTGTCGTAAATGCCAGCCGCCAGCAGCACAGCCACAGCAGCGTTCCCCAGCCTCACACGGGCTTCTTCTCTCCAGGCCAAAGTCGTCCACGTCTCCCTGGACGGCCTGTGCGTCTCCCCTCCCGAGGGCTTCCTCATCCGGAAGGGGCCAGGCAACTGCCACTTCGATTTTGCTCAAGAAATCCTCTTCGTGGACTACCTGCGGGCCCGACTGCTGCCCCAGCCGGCTCAGAGGTAAGGGGAGCAGCTCCGGGGAGGGTCCCCCCTGGGAGGGTTCCCCATCCCTGCCCGCAGGCGCTGGCTCCGCGCATGAGGCTCTGCAGCGTGGCCCGAGAGGGTTTTGAAATTCTGATCAAATACGTTGCTTTTCAACCCCAGCCATTCTCTCCAGCTCAGCCAAGCCTCTCCAGAAGCCTGTGGGATGTAGCCACCTTGTCTGGGGAGGTTAGGGTGTCTCACCCGCCGTCTGGAGCGCTCGAGATTGTAAATGCTTCGTTGCGCTTCCTGCTGAGCAAAAGAGGCTCCAGCCTGCCTCCCTTCCAGAAATGCCCGCTGGCCGGTTCGGGGAAGGGCCCCCCTCCTCTTGATTCTGTGTTCCTGCTTTGGAAAGATTCAAAGAGAAAAATAGAGCCTAAAGGTTTCATGGATTCCCTGGGATTTCTTGGCCCCCATCTCAGCCGCATTAAGTTCATGAGGATTTGTAAATGCCATGTTAAGTTTACTCATTTAAACCCCCTGATGTCCAAACACCAGAGGCCAAGCTCTCGAAGCAAAATGAGTTTCCTACCACTGTAAGCTGGGGCTCGTGCCTTGGGCCAGATACAGGAATGGTCACTTAATTATAGCATTGGCCCTGGAAATTGAAGAAAACCCGGCTGGAGCTGGAGGGCACTGGCCACAGACAGGGAGAGAAGCCGGGCAAGGAGGATTCTAGAGGAAGAGAGAGGCACCCCACTCCCCCGACCCCATGTGTCTGCTCTGAGCCCCATGCTTGTGAAACGGACAGTAGTAAGGGCCTGAACCTAACCAGAACACAGACTGGGATTCGAACCCACATACCAGGACTCGAAGCAGCCTACACCCAGATTGGGCCTCGAACCCACAGTTTTAAATTAGAATCCCTCACCCTGTGTCTGGACCCACTGAGGTTCCGGTATTTCATGTCTCCGTGCAGAAGGAATTCAGCAAGAGACAAAGGGATAGGCAAGAAATAGATTTATTAAGAAAGGATGCTTGTGAGCGATGCAAGCGGGCAGGCCCAGAAGCTCTGCCCCCCCAGGATCCGGTGGGCGACGGTTTTATCCTCCAAGGGGAGCGGGGGTCAGAAAAGCCCGCCTCTTCCTTTCTGGGAGTAGCAGCTCCTCCTTGGTATCCGGTAAGGGGTGTCTTCACATCTGCAGAAGGCTGGTCCTCAGACTCTTGCCCTTGGTCTGAACCTGAAGGCAGCCTTCATCCCATCCCCCGTGCAAGGACCGGAGGCAAATCTCAAGGCTCCACTAAAGAAAAAAGCCTGCCTTGCGCTGATGGTTTTCTTGAGCCATTTATTCCCTTAACAGTGATCTCCCAATGTCCCCTAAGTTTCCCTCTTTAAATATGGTCCTTTATCGGGACGTCTACAACCACCTGTGCCTCCTCCATCCCTCAGGGAACCCTTCCAGCCACCCTTTGAATTGGGGATTGTTACGCCCATTTTACAGATGTGGGAACTGAGGCCCAGGCCAGTAAAGCCGCTTGCTCAGGATCACAAAGCCAAAGCCTTCAGGGCTTTCCACCTCCTCTCGGCGCCCACCTCCCAGCCCACCCCCGCTTCAGCCTACTTCCTGGGGCAAACACCTGCTGCCCGGCCCCTTCCCACCTCAGGGCCTTTGCTCTGGGTGCTCTTTGGCTCGGAAGGCTCAGCTCTGACTCTGACTCAGACATCCACCCCTCTGGGGTGGCCTCTCCCCCCCATCACTCTGCCCCATTGGCCCCTCTCTCGTGGGCCCCCCTCAGCTCTCAGCACAGCATGGACTCACCTGGTTCACAAGGGGCTAAAGTAGAGCAGGCGTGGTTAAGGGAGTGGACCCCGGAACCAGACAACGTTGGGTCCCATCCCACATCTGCCACCTTCCAGCTGTGTGATCTTGAGCCAGTGACTTCCCTTCTCTGTGCTCCAGTTTTCGTCACCCACAACCCAAGGAAGTAAGAGGACCCACCCCCACTCCCACCCCCACCCCAGGGCTGTTTTGAGGCCTGCAAGGCCCCGTACCAGTCAGACTGAGGCGACGAGCCTCCTCCAGTAGGTGGGGAATCCCATGCCAGCAAAAGCTTGTCTGTCCTTCCGGCCAGTGCCTCCCCAGGGGAATAGCTGACCAGCAGTTTGGGCCACTGCGATCCTCTGCTTCCTGGTGCTCTTCTGTTTTTTCAGGCTGGACACGAAGAGCCTGGAGCGGGCAAGCATGGACTACGAGGCACCCCTGATGCCCTGCGGCTGTATCCTCCTCCTCCTCCTCCCCCTCCCCCCATCCTGGCTCCCGGGGCCTCGCCCAGAACCCAGGCAGAGGGCGAGGCCCGCCCCAGCTGGGGGTCTCGGCTTTAGCTGCGGACCCAGGTTTCAGCCAGGCCAGAGCTGGAGCCCGTGCAGGGAAACCAAGGATGGGAGGGTCCCCGGATCCCTGGGACACTGGGTACTGCCAGGCTGGGGGCGGCTGCACGAGTTCCAGGACCTGCCCCCTGCTGGGCTGAGGTTGCTGGAAGCAGCACCAAGGGCTGGAGCCTGGAGGGGCCACAGAAGCTGCAACGGACCCAAAGACGGGGTTGGGGGTTGTCCTTGGAACCAGGAAGGGAGGAGATGAAGAGAAAACAGAGGCACAGAGAGGTGAAGTAACTTGCAGGGCCACATAGCGGGGACAGGGCAGGGCCAGGTTAGTGAACACAGGTAGCCTGGCTCTCTCACTCGCCTATTCTCCCAGAAGGACCACCTCTAGCTATGTCCCCTCTGCCCCCCCACCGCTCCCAGGGTTCCTGGCCCACCCGCTCCTGGGGCTGCTGCAAGCGAGCAGGGGACAGGGCTGAGGAAGGGCTGGATGTCCCATTGTGGGGGACTCCGTCAGCAATGGGGGAGGGGGTCACCCTGTCCTGGCCCATCCCCCCCACGCTGTGCTCCTCCCCCACCCTCCCTCCCCGTTTCACCCCCTACACACTTGAAGCGGGTGGAGGAGGGAACAGACACTGTTCTTGTCATTTTGCAACCAGGGGGCCTGAGACCTGGTCACTGCTGAGCACCCTGTGCCAAGTGTGTGACAGATGCTCCCCATCCTGCCAGCTCCCTAGAACGCACCTCCCCCTCCTGTCCTGTCTCCTGGGGCCTGGAGAAAGCTTTTGAATTCCTAAAACACACCACACACATTGGCAGTTTAAATAAGAAAATTCGGGGGAGTTCCCGTCGTGGTGCAGTGGTTAACGAATCTGACTAGGAACCACGAGGGTGCGGGTTCGATCCCTGGCCTCGTTCAGTGGGTTAAGGATCTGGCGTTGCCGTGAGCTGTGGTGTAGGTCGCAGACGCGGCTCGGATCCCGCGTTGCTGTGGCTGTGGTGTAGGCCGGTGGCTACAGCTCCGATGAGACCCCTAGCCTGGGAATCTCCATGTGCCGCAGGAGTGGCCCTAGAAAAGGCACAAAGGCAAATAAATAAATACATAAATAAATAAGAAAATTCGATGCCATATACATTCTGATCGACTTTAGTCTCAGAAGGAAAAAAAATCATTTTTTCTCTCATTCATCTCTATAAACATATATATATGTTATCTTTGTAATTGTTTTCCTTTGTTCTCCAGAAAATTAAGCCTGTTTTTCCTTAATAACATGGTCCAGTCATTTTCCAGTTTCAGCTCCTGACCAGCTGGGGTGACCCCTATTACATCGGTCTCACCGGCCTGGAGCTGTATGACGAGCGGGGAGAAAAAATCCCTCTGTCGGAAAACAGTATCCTTTCTAAGCCGAAGGGGGGGTTCCACTCAGACTGCAGGGAGCATGGCACGGTCACGGGAAGGAGCAGGCCCCTCGAATGTAGAGAGAAACGCCCCTGTAGGAACCAGCCCCGGAAATTAAAAATGGTACTGAGCCCTCCGTACGGTCAGATGTGACCATTGCCAGCAGGCAGGCCAGGATACCCATAAATACAAAGAGTTCATGGCCCAGGGATCTGGGGGAGGCTCCCGACCGCAGCCCCCTTTTGGAGAACCGTAGCAAACGTTGGTGTTCTAAAGGCTCTGACAAGGCCTGCAGGGAGCAACCTGTTGCTCTGTGTTCCACCCAGGGTGTCCTGTATTTATTGACTACGGAGCCCTGTGCTCATGGAATGCCCACACCAGACTTTGCAAATTGTTAACCTAGGGATTTTTTCTTTCTTTCTTTCTTTTTAGGGCCGCACCTGCAGCATATGGAAGTTCCCAGGCTAGGGGGTCAAATCAGAGCTAGAAGTGCCACAGCAACGCCAGATCGGAGCCACGTCTGCGACCCACACCACAGCTCACGGCAACGCCGGATCCTCAACCCACTGATCGAGGCCAGGGATCGAACCTGCATCCTTGTAGATAGTAGTCGGGTTCATTACTGCTGAGCCACAATGGAAACTCCTGATTCTTGGTGGCTTTGATCATTCTTAGTGATTCCTTGTGTGTATAAATCTTCAGCTTTACCAAGAGCATGCTCCGTGTCCTCTGAGACCGTCAAGCCAATTCTGGGACATAGAGATGTTTGGTCCCATTTTTCAGATGAGGAAGCAGGCCCTGAGATGTCCCGAGACTTGCCCAGATCTCGCAGGTCAGGATGGCAGGGCCAGAGCTGGAACCGGGTCCTCAAGGTCCTTACGAATGCTTGTCCGCTGAGTCGCAGTAGCTGAGTCTGTCTCTCCCCCATCCTCGCAGCCTCACGTACCGAGGCAGAATCCAGCCATGCCCTTGTCCCCTCTGCAAAGGCAAACCGTCTCAGCATTTGCCCTGCACTCTCCAAAGCTGCAATGACACTTTTTATTCCTGCCTCCAGCAATTGCACGCAACCCATCTTTTTCAGCCTGCCCTCTGCGTGGCTTCCTCCTCTTTCCTTGAAACTGGCCACCCCTCTGCTCTCACCCCTGCTCCCCTCAGCTTCTGCACTTTCATTTTCCCCAGAACATGTCTAATTGGGCTGTCACGCCTCCCGCTGCCCAGAGCAGCAGGCAGCCGCTCTGCCTGCCAGGCGAGCCCGCCTGGGTGTCCCCAGAGCCATGCCGTCCGCGTGATGGAGGCTGGCGGCCACAAGAGTGGCCCATGGTGCCGGGTGCCCAGCACACTGCTTTGGGTTATGACAGCTTAGTGGCGTCTGCAGATATCGCTGCCTTCCCTGACAGCGTCAACTCCCTGGAGGGCGTGTGTGGGGATGTCCGGACCCCCGACAAGCTCATTGACCAAGTGAACGACACCAACGACGGCAGGCACATGTGGCTGGCTCCCATCCTGCCTGGCCTGGTGGGTTCCGGAGGCTCCCAGCCCTGGGGTGGATGGTGGCCTGGGTGGGGGGTGGCATCCCCAGTCTCAGCGACACACCTCCAGGAAGCCTCGGGTCTTGATTAGATGGGTGGGCTCTTTGGCACCAGAGTTCTTCCCCTTCCCTGGGGGTCTTCTCACAAAGGGACACCAGGGAGAGGAAGGTCCACCTGGGACCCCGAGGGCCAGGCGCCCGACGCAGCAGACCTGGAAGCTCAGGCATCCCTCAGACGCCTCGGGCATCCTTCTCTGGGTCTCTTCTCTGTCTGGGCAGAGTCCATTCTGCCCTCCTCCTCGTAGCCCCAGCCTCCCCCCACTCACTTTCTGTCCCTCGTTTGATGTCGCCAGGCACTTGACCCCAAATCCGCCCCCTTCTCTGGCCTCAGATCTGCCTGGCCAAGCTCTTCCAACCAGCTGTTGCCTAGATGTGATTTTCTTTGTATTTGTTTTTTGTGGGTCAGGGAGGGGTGGTTGTAGAACTTCTTGAATCTGTAGCTTGATGTTTCTTGCTAGTTCTGAAAAAATTCTTTTTTTTTTTTTTTTTTTTTGCTTTTTAGGGCCGCACCCTAGGCATATGGAGGTTCCCAGGCTAGGGGTCCAATCAGAGCTGTAGCTGCTGGCCTACACCACAGCTCATGGCAATGCCGGATCCTTAACCCACTGAGCAAGGCCGGGGATCGAACCCGCAACCTCATGGTTCCTAGTCAGATTCATTTCCACTGCGCCACGCTGGGAACTCCTCCTGCTTATCTTTTTGCTCTAGGGGTGGGCCTGGTCAGTGGTGGTCAAGAGACAGGTGAGAGGCCAGGAGGTGGGACAGGTGGGCTGGCACCCCCGCCAGCCTCTCAGCCTCAGGGCTGGATGCCTGGGTAGATGTGCAGCAGGGGCCGGGGCTGGCCTCAGTGTGTCCGCTGGGACATCCCCTTTTCCATTCCCATGTGGTTGGGCTGGAGGTTAAGCGGGTGTGTTTTTCTCTCAAAACCCTCACAGGCAAGGGTGGCAGCCCTGCAATTGTCCATCAGCTTCCCTTGAGCAGAGGCCAACCCCTCAGCCCAGCCCCACCACTTCAAAGGGGAATCGTAGATCTATCAGCCTTCAGAGCGGGGACCACCAAACGGATGGTCCAGCCTGCCACCCTCCTGCCCTTGGCCAGCAGGTGTCTGCCATCGTCTTTCACCTGAAGGCCTTTGGGTGTGGGGCACTTTCTCCCTCCGTCCGTCTCCCGGCCAGACTCCCACATCTATATCTGCTAGAGCCCCGTGGGCAGCTGAGTTTGAAGACCCTGTGTTTCTGTGATACAAGCAGATGGCTGACCTTCCCACACCCCCCACCCCTTCCTGGGTCTCTCTATTTTTTTTTATTTTTTAGCCCATACCTGCAGCCATATGGAGGTTCCCAGGCTAAGAATCAAATCAAAGCTGCCACTGCCAGTCTACACCACAGCTACAGCAACACGGAATCCAAGCCAAGTCTTTGACCTGCACCACAGCTCATGGCAATGCCAGATCCTTAACCCACTGAGCGGGTCCAGGGATCGAACCTGCATCCTCATGGTTATTAGTGGGATTCGTTACCACTGAGCCATGTCGGGAACTCCTCCTGGGTCATTCTAAGAATGGCCACAGACTGAGACCCAGGGCCTGTGGCAGAACTAAGCCTGCAGCCTGTGGCCAGCCCTGAATTCTTTTTGCTTTATTCTATCTGGTAAGGGCCGCCGGATATTTGAGTCTTTACTAGGGGTGGGGAGCTGTTGGAGGCTACTGGGGACCCCCTTTACTAGCGGATTCTGCCACTGATCAGGACAGCCCCCTCCCCACTCCCCCAGCAGAGGTTCACAGACATATGCTGGAAATTACCCTTCAGGGCCAGTCGTCTGTGCTTTTCATTCATGATTGGAAAAAGGACAAACAGGGGTCAAGGCTGTGCTGATGGCTGGCCTGGAGGCAGTGCCTCTCGACTCTGGAGCTGGGGACGGTCCCCTTGGCCCCTGGAGCCCCAGACTGTGTTTCTGGACCTGACCTGGAGGCAAGGGAAAAGCATTCCCCATCCTCTGAGAGTATTTAAATGAGGGCCACGCCAGGCCCGGAAAAACAGGCCCTTCCCACAGCCAGCTCAGCGGTTTGTTGCAAACGCAGCCACACGTGACCTGACTCAAGATGGGCTTCGAGGAGCTGCAAGGCGCCAGGAACCCCACACCGCGGGCCCCCCGCAGCCCAGGCTGGCCGTCGCGGGCAGCGCTGCCTCGGGTGCCCCCACCACCACCACCACCCCCGGGGCTGGCACCCCAGCCCAGCCCAGCACCGCTGTTTCCAAACATGCCTGTTTTAATGAGTTCTTCTCTGCGCCAGGTGAACCGGGTGTATGTGATTTTCGATCTGCCTACCACGGTGTCAATGATCAAACTGTGGAATTACGCGAAAACACCCCATCGAGGGGTGAAGGAGTTTGGCGTAAGTACTTATTAGCTGGGGTTTTTTTTTTTTTTTTTTTTGAGATAATTATGCTCGCTGGTAATTAGGCCGCTGGCAATTATCATTTGTTGCAGTTTGATTTACTTCTCTCTACCGCAACCTTAGACAGAAATGCCTGGTCCTCAGAGGCAGGGACATTTGCCGTCCAACCGTGAATTGAAAACCTCCCCCGGAAAAAAAAAAAAACAAAAAATAAAAACAGAAAGTGGCTTTTCTTTCCTCTTCTTGAATCCTACTGATTTAGGGAGTTCTTCATGCCCGAGGCAACTCGGGGGCAGGGAGAGCAGGGACCTGGGGGACCAGAGACCCGAGTTTGGCTCCCGGCTCTGCCACGTGGGTTAAGGATTCGAGCCCTTTGAGCCTCGGCTTCCTCCTCTGCTACGTGGGGCTAATCCAGGTGCCTGTCCTGGACCTGGGACGATCAGAAATCACTGCGCAGGCCAGGGACCTAGTAGGCAAGGCCCTGAGCACGGACGGGCTTTGCCCGAGGTCACACATGGGACGGAGGAGGGAGCTGATCGGGCCGCATGCCATGACCCCTCCTCTGTCCGTCCAGCTCCTGGTGGACGACTTGCTCGTGTACAATGGGATCCTGGCCATGGTGGGCCACCTGGTCAGGGGCATCCTGCCCACGTGCGAGCCCACGGTGCCCTACCACACCATCCTCTTCACGGAGGACACGAACATCTGCCAGCAGGAGAAGCACACCGCCATCAGGTGCGCCCAGAGCCAGGCCCTCGACCTCCCCTCCCCCGCCACCTTCCCCCCGCACCCCCCGCCCCGGGCCCTCATGAGCAGGGGTGGCCGGGACGTGAGGCTCAGAGGCTGATGGGACCTTCTGGCTTCTCCTCGCCCCATAGTCATCAGGTGGAGGACCAGGATGTGCAGATGATGAACGAAAACCAAATCGTTAGCAACTCGAAAAGGAAGCAGAACGCAGTTGACCCAGGTCAGTTTCCACCGCTACCCAGATGCCGGGTCGACCAGAAGTCTGGTCGCAACAGACCAGGGAGTGGGCAGCATTCTCAGACCCTTCTGACCCAGGAGCCCGCCTGGCATGGGGCAGGGGGCTGATGGGGGCAGAACCCCAGAGCAATGAGCTGGGCTTCCCGGAAGCCAGGCCTTGCGGGTGCAGAGGGCAGAGGGCCAGGAAGGGCCCAAGCCTACTTGGAAAGGGTTGCCTGGGATCGTGGGAAACCAGGAGAGATGGACTGGGTTGGACAGGCAGAGGGAACAGCATTGCTGGAGGCAGCTGGGGTGGCGGCCGGGTCTCCGGGGGCCTTGAAGGGCAGTGGGGCAGTCTGGCTTTCACCCCAAGGCCAGGGGGCACCCTCAGGATGGTGGTGGGTAACGCTGCTCCCTCTGTGTTCTCCCCTGACAGCCTTACGCCCCAAAACCTGCATCAGTGAGAAGGAGGCAGCGAGACGGTGGCGGTGCTGATGGCCAAGCGGGGAGAGCCGGTCCTCTCAGCCAGGGTGGGGCTCCATCACGGGTCCCCACTCGGCACCTGCGTCCCCTGTCCTCGGGCCTCCCCATAGGCCAGCCCAGATGCTCAGGGCCTGGAAGGGAGCTGCAGTGTGGAGGGGGGCCCCCTCTGGGGAGAGGGGACCCAAGGGGTGCTCGGCCCTGGGAAACAGGAGTTCCAGGCGGGAGGAGGAAGCGGTGCCTCCCTCTGTCCCCTGCTGTTCGGGGGCTGGCTGCAGGGGGCCTGGGGACACGTGGCTCAGTGCCTCTCCGCTGAGATCCAGCAAAGCAGGCCCAAGTCCTCTCAGGCTTATCATGGGCTCCGTGGGCTCGGCCTGGCTCCAGGCAGGACGGTGACATGGGCTGCGGAGGCGTCCCAGCCAGCCTTCCCAGGCCCCGGAGTATGGCTGAGCCGGGCAGAGACCAGGCTTCCAACACCACCGAGGGTGAGGCCCCGGCTCAGGCACCAACGACCCCCACACCCACCACATCTCTGCCTCATTTGGGGGCTGGCCGAGCTGCCTGAGAGGGTGGGATTTTTCCCTGGACTCCCCAGATGTCTAACCCAGTTTTGAGGAAGGAATCCCCTCAGGGAAGCTGATCCTGCAAGGGCCTCCATCCTCTGGTCAAGCCTAAGAAAGGATCAGCCAGGGGCCCGAGTCCCGCTGAGGAACAGGGGTGAGGGTGTGTGGGTGGGGGGGAGCCGACCCCACGTGCTCCCCAGAGCCGCCCCCATCCTGGCTGGAGGGTCCCTGTCTCTGCGGTGCTGCCAGGCTCAGGTAGGACAGATGGGCAGCTTCGGAGCCGGGAGGCCCGTAGGGCCCCTCCAGATGCCTCCTGGATGCCAGGCCGGGAGACCGAGGACCCGCGCTTGAGCCCCGCCCTCAGGCCCCAGAGGCCACGCCCCTTCCACTTGACCGCGCCAGGCTGGCGGCAGCCGGCACTGCGCCCCGGTTCCTGCAGTCTGACCCAGGCTTCTCTCGCCTGCTGTCTCCCTTTCCATCCTTGCCCCCACCCCAGATTCCTGGGCATCGGGCCGTGAGGTTCTTGTGGCCCGGGCCCCCACCCCTTTCTCACTCTTCCAGCAGCTTCCCGGCAAGTCAGAAATGTGCCTTGCACCCCCCAGCCCCCGGCCGCGTGAAGCCCAGAACGCATCTATTTCCATCTCTGTAACAAGCTCGGATCAGGGACCTAATTGGTTTCCCAGTGGTGGGTAATTTCTCGTTCCAAATATTAATCTGTTGTTTTCCTGGCGCCCAGCCCGGCCCCGCCGCCGCCGTACTGTACTCCAAGTACGTTCCTATGCAACCGAGAGCCCCAGCAAATACTTTATGAGCGTTGCCGCTTCCGCCCGAGCAGCTATGCAAATGCGCTTTTCATTTGGAGCGCGGGGCCGATGGGACGATCCGAAAGTGTTGCTCCCGGAGAAGATCCATCATTTTTCGTAGCTTCCAGGCCCCCAGCTTCTCGGCTCACCTCCCAGAGGTGGTGAGCGCCTGGGTGGGGGCGGCGGGGGGGGGGCGGTGAGGGGTGGGGGTTCCGGGCTCCCAGGATGGCTGACGCCAGGGGCAGTCGGGAGGTTTGATCCAACCAGCTTTTCGTGACCAAAATCAGCGCTGTAGCTTTAAAGGGAGCCCAGCCTTCCCTCCCCGCCCCCCAGCAGGTGTACAGGTCAGACATGTCTGGGAGACGGCCTGAGATGGCTCGAACCAGCGCCGCGCACACTTCCTCCCAGCCTCTTAGTTGATGTTTGTAATAATTGTGTGTATGGTGCAATTTAGGAGGGAAAAAAAAGAGAAAGCTGTACAGGCATTCACTCTAAAATAAATTTCTATTTTTTTCTCCTGTGAAATCAATAAAAGATGTTATTAAGCATATGGCCCGACGTACTGGATTTGGGGTCCAGACCGAGGGAGCCTGGGCTCCCTCTGAGAACTGACTCAGAGTCCGCAGGAGGCTGGCTGTTCCCTTTGCCCACCTGCGAATGGGGTCGTGATCCTGGCCAGATAAGAGACGCCCATACGTGTCTAGTGGTTATTATAGGTCTAGAACTAACTTATTTCATCCACGTGCAACCCTCCAGGTAGGTACCGTTATGATCCTCCTTTTACAGATAAGGGAACTGAGGCACAGAGAGGTTGAGTAACTTGCCCAAGACACACAGCTTTGGGAGCTATTAGTTCACAGATGCTGAGATAACCACTGGCGAGCAGAGGCAGGGAGTGAAAATCCGCTGAGACTTTGGCCGTGGGCTTTCCCTGACATGCATGGGGATCCTGAAAGCCCAGCGCCCAGATGCCTGATGGCTGGCCTCCTCCTGCGGTTCGTCACGCCCCTCCTGCCCTGAGGAGGGAGTGTGGGCCTCCGGATAAAGCAGCCCTTGAGTTGAGAAGAAGGGTCAGTGGAAGATACAGGGAACTGGCCTGCATCTCACCTGCCAGCTGTTGCCCTGGCGCTGGGTACAAGGGACCTCTGGCAACCCCACCTCCCTCCACTGAACCAACAACAGGGAGAGGACCCCTGTCCTGCCTCTGGCCGCCTCTGGGTTCCTGGGAAGACAGGAGGGCCCTGCTCTGCCTGCCACCCTGGGGCTGCCTGGGCTTGTGTCCCTGGAGACCCCGAACGCAGGCCAGCCCTTCCCGCATCCCATCTGCGGGCCTCTCAACTTCTAAGGCTCTCCAGCCACGAGCCAGGGCCCTGGACCTGGGTCCCTGTTGTTCAGGGACCAGACAAGCGACATCAGGGAGCAGAGCTGGTTTTCAAGGACCTGGTCAGCAGGGCAGACAGGCCCTTCTAGCAGAGAGCTGCAGCTCAGTGCCAAATCCTCAGGGTTTTTAAGAAGCCAGGAATCCAGGTATTTTATTTTATTTAAAATTTTTTTAAAAATTTTTTTGTCTCTTGTCTTTTTAGGGCCACACCCATGGCATATGGAGGTTCCCAAGCTAGGGGTCAAATAGGAGCTGTAGCCACCAGCCTACGCCACAGCCACAGCAACTTGGGATCCGAGCTGCGTCTGCGCCCTACACCACAGCTCACGGCAACACTGGATCCTTAACCCACTGAGCGAGGCCAGGGATCGAACCTGCAACCTCATGGTTCCTAGTCGGATTCGTTAACCACCGAGCCATGATGGGAACGCCCAAGTGTTTTATTTATGTATGTATGTATTCATTTATTGCTTTTTTTTTTTTTGTCTTTTTAGGGCCGCACCCACAGCATATGGAAGTCCCAGGCTAGGGGTCAAATCAGAGCTGCAGCTGCCAGGCTACGCCACGGCAATGCCAGATCTAAGCCCACATCTGCAAACTACACCGCAGCTCATGGCAACACAAGATCCTTAACCCACTGAGTGAGGTCAGGGATCAATCCCGCGTCCTCATGGATACTCGTCAGGTTTGTTACTGCTGCGCCACGTTGGGAATTCCTTATTTATTTTTAATGTGAAATCTAACTTGGAAATGTTGGCTCTAAGTTAACAAGTAAACATGGTGTGAGCAAAATAAATCCAGTTACAAGTCCTGGGTCGCTGACTCACCACCCCAGCTCCCACCCCAGCTCAGCCTGAGCTGAACTCCTGAGCCCCGCTCCTGGGAGGCAGGCGGGCATTCCCGACCCAGGGCTCCATGCATGCCCAGGGCTGGTTGCCTCCTGCCCTCCTGGGCTCTCTGAGGAGGTAAAAGGAGGGAGGGGCTTCTTCGTGGTCCCTTGGCCACGCCCCTCAGTCCCCAGGGGCAGAACGCAGGGGTCAGCGGGGTGACCTTTGCCGGGGGGGCCAGGGATGCGGTCCCCGCCCCCGCCCTCCTGGAGCACGGAGGCTTCCTCTCCCTCTGCACCCCCCAACCCACTTCCCGTTCCTTTGTTCCCCGCCCCGCCACCCTGTGGGCTGCCAGCACAGGGATGTAAATCAGGCCCAAATTGCAGCTGTCTGGGTCCCCAGGGGGGCTTGCTGGCACCCAGGCGTGGCCTGCTGGGAATAAATCTCAGCCACAGCTGATGGGGGTTTAAAACAGAGTAGACACAGTCTCCCAGGGGAATGTTCCCTCGGGCCTCTGTTCCCTGGGGACCTGCCTTCTCTGGTCACAGTGGGAAGACCCTGCTTCTGTTTGGGGGTTTGGCTCCAGACGGTTCTAGCACTTGGCACCATGACCTCGGAAGGACCCAGAGGGGCCCCCAGAGCCTGCCAAGGCCATTTCTGTTGCCAGACAGGTGACAGCTGCCCCCTGCCCAGGCACATTTGCTCAGATGCCCCGGCTCCCTCCCCAGGCCTCACCTCTCACCCTACCTGGAGCCAGGGCAGTCCCTTCCTGAGGTTCCAGGCCCCCTAGGCCTGGGGAAATGGCAGATGACAGGCTGGGGGCTCTGTCTCCTCACTGGTCTGGGTGATTCCCGGCTTCTCTGGAAACGCTGGAAGATCTGGCAGCTCTGGTCCCATATTTCCAGATGGTCTC
The DNA here is from genome assembly GCF_016906955.1 of Phacochoerus africanus. Classification (NCBI taxonomy): domain Eukaryota; kingdom Metazoa; phylum Chordata; class Mammalia; order Artiodactyla; family Suidae; genus Phacochoerus; species Phacochoerus africanus. Next base: position 20,205,925 of record NC_062548.1, on the reverse strand, counting down.
AGCTGGCCCTGAGCCGGGGCAGGTGCCCTTCCAGACCCCCGCAGGCCCCACCAGCCCCTTTTGTCTCACACTTGGCCCGTTTCCCTCACTCCATCACCGCCCTGCTCACCTGAAGCTGCACCCCTGAGACAGAGGCGGGTCATTTACGTGGAAACGCAAGAAGGGCCGGCGTCAGAGGCCTGGAGGCACAGCAGGGGCAGGGCTGGGACCCCGGGAGGTGGGCTTCAGTCTCCTGGGCACACAGAGGCCTCTCCTGGGGCCCTGGACTCAGGCTTCGGGTGTACGGCCACAGGCCCGGGCTAGAAACTGGGGGAGGCAGGTACCCTCTGTCCCTTGGGTCAGGCAGGGCCAGCAGTCAGGCATGTCCCTGGACCTCTATGTGGCATTGACGACACCACTTCTAGACTCCCAGCCTCTGCGAAATTGCTCCACTCGCAGCCCCTGCTGAAGGGGCAGCTTCTGGCCATCAGAGTCTATGATCATAACGACAAAAACGATAACAGCCAATATGTACGAAGCCATCACCCGAGCGGGATGCTCTGTGGGTTTCCATCACGGAAGGTGCATATCAGTACTAGACACTGAGACCTCGTGCTGCAGGTACCTTTCCCCAGCGTGTGGGTGATGGGGAGCTGTGGCCCCGGGGCTGCCAGGCCACGGCTCAAGTTCAGGCCCCACCACGTCCTGTGTGTGTGTGTGTGTGTGTGTGCGCGTGACCTTTTCGAGTGACCTTATACCCTGGGCCTCCTTGGCTTCCTTACCCAGACAGCAGAATGCCAGCAGCACCTGCTCTGTGGAGTCGCTCTGGGTACCTATCTATAGAGCATCTCCTGGGATGGGGGACACAGTGGCTGAGTCCCACAGTAGTCCCATTTCACAGGCCTGCAAACTGAGGCTTTCACAGTAAGAGACCGGCCTGGGGGCTGAGACGGGACCCCAGGGTGGCCCAGCTCCGGGTCCGAGGCTCCTCCCCGGAGCGTGATTGATGTCTCCCCTCCCCCACCAGCTCCTGCCCCTTCTCCATTGATCACCTCCTCTCTCTAAGCCACCCTGCCTGCCCCCTTCACCCCTGAGCCCACCCACTCCCCCTGGAAGTTCCAGGGGAGGGTCCAACGACGGGGGCTTGGGGCAGTGACTCGGCCTCCTGCCAGAGAGCTTCTCCCAGGCTGAGACCCCTTCCCCCTCCCCCTGGAATCCCAGGGCCCCTCCCTCCCCTGCATCCCGGGCCAAGCCTCTAGCCACCCCCCAGCTCCCCTGCCTCCCCTAAGGCAGAGGCCCAGACACCATCAGCCCAGAAAGCAATTACCGGCGTAGGGTGGGCCAGGCCGGACAGGCACAGGGCAGAGGGCCTGCACCCTGGGTCCCTGTCTCTCTGTGCAGTAAATCCCTTCGCAGAGGGGACTGGTTTTTCTTCATGATTGATGGTTTCAGCAGGGCTGACTTTGTCCTGGGTCCCAGGGCCCTGCCATCAGCCGGTGCATTGGCATGTGTGGCCAAGGGTGAGTGAATCTAAACTCCAGGCCCCCCAAGGTTGTGTGCTCTGGGACTGTCTCTCTCATTCCTTGGGGACAGGATTTTTTTTTTTTTAGGCCCACACCCTCGGCATATGGAAGTTCCCAGGCTAGGGGTTGAATCGGAGCTGCAGCTGCTGGCCTACACCACAGCCACAGCCACAGCCACATGGGATCCAAGCCCCATCTGCGACCTACACCACAGCACACACGGCAATGCTGGATCCTTAACCCACTGAGTGAGGCCAGGGATCGAACCCATGTCCTCATGGTTCCTTGTCGGTTCGTGACAGCTGAACCAAGAGCAGTTTTTCTTTCTTTCTTTCTTTCTTTTTTTTTGTCTTTTGGCCATTTCTTGAGCCGCTCCCGCGGCATATGGAGGTTCCCAGGCTAGGGGTCTAATCGGAGCTGTAGCCACAGGCCTATGTCAGAGCAACAGCAACACAGGATCTGAGCTGCATCTGTAACCTACACCACAGCTCACGGCAACGCCGGATGGTTAACCCACTGAGCAAGGGCAGGGATCGAACCTGCAACCTCATGGTTCCCAGTCGGATTCGTTAACCACTGCGCCACGACGGGAACTCCAGGCGCAGCTTTTCTAAGTCACCTGCCCAGGGGATTGGGACAAGATGGTGAGTAGAAGGATATAAGCCCACCCTCTCTCATGAAAACCCAAATTACAACTAACTGCTGAACCACCATCAATAAAATAGACTGGAAACTACCAACGAAGTTATTCTACACTCCAAGACAAAGAAGAAGCCACACTGAGATCGTAGGAGGGGTGCTTTCGATATAAATTGTCCACTCAGAGCTCACTCTTTCCTGGCTCCCACCAAGGCCCCGCGTGGCCTCCAGCATCCCTGCCTGCACAGCATCGAAGCCCAAACTGGAGGCTCCGAGAAAGGCCAGCCCCGTCCAGGTGCCCCTCCCCCCTCACCATCCACCCACCACTGCCTAAGTCGCCCTGCACCCCATCTCCCAGCCTGGGAGAGCTGACAGTGTCCACCTTGTAAAACCCTCCCCTCACTGGTTCCCTGCAGCCTTCCGGGTGAAGGCCAAGCTGGCCAGAACCCACCAGGCCCCACACCCTCTGTCTCACCCACTGGCTCAGCAGCAGCATTCACGCCCTCGCCAGGAGCATCTGCTCCCTGCACGAAGACCACCCTCCCAGTAGCTCTCAGGAGGGACCCATTAGACCTCCCTGGAAGTGCTTCCTTTTGTCTAACCAGCAGCCTTCTTGCTACAGCCTCCGTGAGACTGAAAGACGCTATTTCTCACACCCTGCCCAGCAGGTGCCCAGGAACGGCCAGGAGGACTTGAAGCCTGAGTGGTCCCAGGGGTCTCCTCCCACCTCCCCGCCCCTCCCTGGCCTGTGCAGAGGGTAAGAATGGCCCGTGCTTGAGCCATCCGCATATCATCATCACATACCACTTGCACGATTATTTATTTAATATTTCTCTTTAAGTCAACTCTTTTTCTTTGAATTTAAATGCCTATTTTGGCTTCATCCTAAGGAATAACATTTGTGTGAACTCATAGCACGAAGGTGCCCGTTATACAATTTTTTTTCCTAATACATATTTACATAAACACAACTATTAAAATAGATGAAAATTGTGCCCATGTGTCAATAAGAATCATCTCCCGGACCTCTGTGGGCTACGTGTCAACTTCAGAAAGATCCTGGCTAAAAATAAAGAGCTCCACGGTGCCCCTGATCAAATTCCCATTCAACACATCCCTGCTCGGCCTCACGTCGCAGTGGTTTCCTCTTGCCCAGAGGCCAAGGCCCGATCCCCTTGGCCTGACATTCAAGGCCTTTTATTTGGGCCTCCGCTCTCTCCCAGACCCAGCTTCCGCTCCACACCGTAGGTCTGCAGTATTCACTGAGTGAATAGGAAATGCATGAATGAATCTGTGGCTTGATTCCAACAGATGCTTGAACGAATGAGCAAGCATCTCCACCTGGGGTCCCCCGGGAACCTGAGACTCAAGACATCAGAACCTGCTCCCCCGCCCCCATGCCCATTCAATAACCTGAGAGTCCTTGCCAATTTCCCTTCCTCCTTGGTTTCCCTCCGGAATCTGCTGCCGCTGTCCCATCCCCAGGTGCTGAACCGGGCTCCGCCCTACTCTCCCTTCTGGTGCGGTGAGGGGCACGACAGGAGCCATCCATCTGCCCAGAGCCGTAGGGACCTTCCCAGGAAGGCACAGCTGGGCACTTCCTGCTCTGCTGAAAGCATCCCCAGCAGCCACCAGCCCCAGGATAGAGTCTCAGCTTCCGAAGGAGGCTTCGAGTCCCTCTGGCTCCATGGACTTCTGCCACCCGACTCCTTATCACCCCCTGCTGCCCTCTTCTTGCCACACCTGCCACCTAGACAATCTTAAAGTTCCTATAATGCTTCAACTTTCCTCCCCTCTACACTCTGGCCTGCCTGGCTTCTAGACAACCCTCATGTCTTGGCTTAAATGTCATTTTCCCAAAAGAACCTCCCCCACGGACAACCACCTTTTCCAGCAGATGCTGCTTTTAGGCTCCCATGGCTCCCCTCCTCCTCCCCCATGGAGGGTGCAGCAAACACCAACAGAGCACTTGCTTGCATTGGGCTTTGTTCTCGAAATGCTTCGTGGACCATTAGTTCATTCAACCCTCAGAACAGCTGTAAGAGGTAGGCGTCCTGATGATCCTATGGGGCGGAGGCACAGAGGTGTCGGGTAACTTGCCCAAGGTCTCAAGCGGAGGAGCTGGAATTGGGACCCAGGCTGCCTGGTCCCAGAGCACTTCACACACTGGACTGTAACGCTCTGTCTAGTTATGTGTTCTGCCCATCTGTGAGCTCTGTGAAGACAGATGCCCTTTCTGGAAGGTTCAGTATCCTACGTCAAGTGCCTACCACAGTGTTTGGCACATGGCACGGGCACAGTGGATACATGTGGGTAGATGGTAAGTGGTTGCCTGGATAATGAGGATGAGTGATGCATGAAAGAATGATGGATGGATGTCTGACACAGGAAGAATGACAACCGATGGGTGGATAATGGATGGATGGGTGGATGATGGACAGATGGAAGATGGATGGATGACTCATGGGTAGGTGAATGGATGGATGGATGGATGGATGGATGGATGGATGGGTGGATGGATAGATGGATGGGATAGGTGCATGATGGATGGATGGATGGATGATGGATGGATGATGGATGGATGGATGGATGGGTGGATGGATGGATAAATGGATGTCAGGTTTATGGGAGAATGAAGAAGAATATTCTCTACTTGAGGGAAAGCTCTAGGTATCCTTCTGGGAAGGGATGAGTCTTGGAGTCAGAAGTCTTGGTTCAAACCCCCAACCCTGTCTGCTAGCTCTGTGATTGTGGGCAAGTGACCTCATCTCTGTGACCCGAAGTTCCTTCATCCTCATACTAGGAACCTGTTTTTCCAGGCTTCTAAGCCCTAAGTTTTGAACCTGTTTTCCCAGGCTTCTAAGCCCTAAGTTTTGAACCTGTTTCCCCAGACATCTAAGCCCTAAGTTTTGATGTAATGTGGCTTCAGACATGGGGTAAAGGGTCTCTGTGGGGGTCAGGGCTGCTTGGGGCCCGGGTTTGAGGGCCTGTCTCTCACCCACCCCACATTTCCCACCTGCCTGAGCCCCGACTTCACTCACCTTCTGGAATCCAAGGCAGCCTGCCAGCCTGGCTCCATCCTGATCCGCCTCCAAACCCAACCTTGGCTCCAGGTTTCCCTGCTCCACCTCCGCACACTTCAGTGTCTGGCCCCCAACCCACACACTCAGGGCTGTTTCATCTTCAGGCTTCTTAGGGACCTGATAGGGTGGTGCCATGAGGGAGCAGCCACAGCCCAGAGAGCGACTGGCCTCCACACACAGCCAGAAAACAGATTCAACAAGCATTTATTGAGCCCCTGCTGTGTGCCTGCTGTGTGGACCCCCCCTGCATTGGAGTGCTGCTGCCCCTCCTTCGAGAAGCCCCACCCATTCCCTGCCCCTCCCCCACAGGGCTCTGCACGCTGGGGGCCTCCTGAACTTCCCGGCTGGCTCATGGATCCCAGGTTTCAGTGGCCGACGTCCATGTGTCTTTCTCAGCGTCCCAGCAGGGCTCTGCATGTGGTGGGGGCAAGAGTTAGCAGCTGTGATCCCAAAGTCACGCTGTGCAGCCCTGTGCCACATCCCTCGAGCCACCCAGGCCCCGATTCCAGCAGCCTGAGACCCAGGCCGTGGGGGGCAGGGCGGGCCATGTGTCCCCCACGCAGGCTGGCTGAGTTCGCAGCACACAGACCAGGTTTCTGAAAGCGCCAGACTAGCGGTCTCGCGGCAGGGGGCTGGTGCCCATGACGGCCTGAGGACTGGAGCCCGGCTGGGTCACTGTCACACCCAGTGCCCCAGGACCCAGCACTGGCGGTTCAGCTCCAATGCCTCCTGTGCAGAGCTGCGGGGCCAGGAGTCTCCCGTGTGTGGCTGGTGTCCTGAAAGAGACAGGATGGGCAGTGCCAACAGCTGCTTTCCTCCACCCACACTCCCACCTGCCCACCGCCCCTCCCCCAGCTCCCCATCCACCCCCCCCAGGCCTTCCCCCCACCCTCCCACACGCCCATCGTTCAACCCCCATCCAGCCCTCTACCCACGGTCCCACTCACCGTCTCACCATCCACCCACCTGTGCTGTGCCCCTGTCACCCACCCACCTCATGCCACCAGTCTCCCAACACCTAGACATCTACCTGCCAATATCTCCTGCCATCCGCTTGGCCACTCACCCAATACCCACCACTCCGCTCACACATGACCCCCCCATGACCCTGCGCAGCCCTAAAACCTACCCAAGCATCTCCCAGCCGTCACACCCACCGCACGAGGGCACCCTCCATCCTTTCAGCACCCCGTAACACCCCCCAGCCCAGCGTCCCACACATGCATCTACCCACAACCCCAAACATCCGCCTGCCCAGCTGCCCATCCACACTCCAACTTACGCATCTGCTTCCCAACCTGCTGACACAGCCGCTAACTCACCATGTCTCCAACCTGTTTTATTTGTCTTTTTAGGGCCGCACCCGAGGCCTATGGAGGTTCCCAGACTAGGGGTCCAATCAGAGCCACAGCAACCCAGGATCCAAGCGGTGTCTGCCACCTACACCACAGGTCATGGCCACCCTGGATTCTTAACCCACTGAGTGAGGCCAGGGATCAAATCTGCGTCCTCATGGATACTAGATTTCTTTCCACTGAGCCATGATGGGAGCTCCATCTCCCACCCTTAACTTGGCAACATACTCACTCAACAACTCCCCACTGCACACCCATCAACTCTGTGCACCCACCCCACTCAGCCACCCATACACCTACTTTCTATCCCCCTACCCATCCCTGACCCACGCCCTCACCTGCCCCCATCTCCCCACCCTGCCACCTGCCCCTTCAGGCTTCCCCTGGCTCCGCTGTGTGTCCCATGTGCTCAGGGAGCTATGGGAGGGTGAGAAGAACAGTGGAGACAACTCCAGGGCTTGACCCCAGGCCAGCGAGGATGTGCTCGGATGCCCCAAAGCCCATGCTGAGCAGCACGCAGGGCCTCGGCAGAAATTCTACGACCTTCCACCACCGCCCTGTGCCCTTGACCGCCTGGGCAAGCAGAAGGGCTGGGAGGCTCAACGGTTCAAACTTGCTGACCCTTCTGTGTTTTTCTTGATTCTCAGCAGCTGCTCCCCCTGCCTTCACCCAAGCGTCTCCTTGATGTCTTTCTAACAAGCCAGTCCCTTTTCCACTGCAAGCTAGGACCTGCCTAAACTGTCCTTGTTGCTACACTGGGATCAAAAACTCCAAGCCTGGCTCAAGTGTTCTCTCCTACAGGAAGCCCTCCGGACATGCTCTCTCCAGGCCTCGGGGGTCTCCCTATCTTTGGAGCACCCACCCCACAGTCCCCCCCAGGAGAGCACTGGCTCAACCCCTGGAGAACGCTCCATCCTGGATCCATCTTCCTGGATCCATGGAGCCAGGAAGATGCAAAGGGGAAACGCAGGGAGGAGGGGCTGCCTGGCTCAGTGGGCGGGACCAGCTGGAAGGGGGCGGGGAAAACTAACAGCGACAGGGTGCTTGCGGTCTATGCCCCTGAGAAGCCCCTTTTTTGGGGGGGGGTCTTTTTAGGGCCACAGCCACAAAACATGGAAGTTCCCGGGCTAGGGGTTGAATTGGAGCTGCAGCTGGAGGTTTACGCCACAGCCATAGCAACGCCAGATCCAAGCCACATCTGCGACCTACACCACAGCTCACAGCACGCCAGATCCTTAACCCACTGAGCAGGACCCGGGATCGAGTCCGCGTCCTCATGGATACTAGTCAGGTTCTTAACCTGCTGAGCCACGACAGGAACTCCCCCTGCTAGGTTCATGTCCTTGCCAGCCTGAGGTAGCAACCACCCATTTTACGGATAAGGAAACTGAGACTCAGCCAGCATAAGCATCTGCCTTAGGAGTCTCAGCTACAGTGTCAGTGGATTGAATTAATTTCCTCCTGATTCCAAACTTCGGCATTAAAAGAAATAGGTTTTGCGTTGTTTGGTTTTCTGCTCCCAGTTCTAAAGGATGCTCAGATGTACTTCTCATCCCTAAGCCAAGCTCCTGCTTGCATACCTCCAAGAACAGAGAGCTCATTACTCCTCCTCCAACCCCTAAAGCAGCTCTGACTGTTGGGAGATTTTTCCTCATAACAAAGGCTGGAAGGAAACAGGCAAAGGCGAATGTGGTTGTGCCAACATTGTGTAGTGTGTACGAGTGTGTGTGTGTATGTGTGTGTGTGTGTGTTTGGCGCTGGCTTTTCTTTGGTTTTTAATACTCTGTAATGTTGGTGCCTTGCTAATTTTACTATGTTTTTAAAAGGGATAGGAAATGTTTGGCAAACATTTTGGAATCGTTTGGCCCCAGGAAAATCATTTGTTTTGGCCCCAGTCACTGAAACAGTTGCATTCTTTCGAAGTGCTTGCTGCCAAAATATAGGTGTTGGGATTTTTTTTTTAATCTAAAAGCAAATATTTGGTGCACAGAAAGCTTTGATTGTTTTTCTAAATGAGTATCTAGAAATGATTGTACCCGCTCTTACTGTGGCCAACAGCCAGAACAGTGGATAGTTTATTGGCATAGAGAGAAAATCATCACGTATTTTTAAGGAAAAAGAGGGGCCCAAGCAAAAGACATAAATGGGAAGTGGCCAGAAGCAGCCTTTCCCAGCTCTGGCTAGTTTTTGTCATGAGGAATGTGGGCTTCGATGTCCAAAAAGCTCAGAGAAAGTGAACATCGGGATTTTGAAATCAGATCTCCTGGCTTTTAAATGATGATGACTAAAGCTTATAAAACATTTAAAATTGCCTATGGGAGTTCCCTGGTGGCTCAGTGGGTTAAGGACTTGGTGTTGTCACTACGGTGGTGAAGCTTCAATCCCTGGCCGGGGAACTTCCACATGCCATGGGCGGGGGTGGGTGCAGACCTAAAAAAAAGACCAAGAATGTAGATGCCCGTACAAATGGACAGACTTGGATACTAGTTGGATTCATAATGAGATCCTGCTGCATAGCACAGGGAACTCTATCTTGCCACTTGTGATGGAACATGATGGAGGATAATGAGAGAAAAAGAATGTGTGTGTGTGTGTGTGTGTGTGTGTGTGTGTATGGCTGGGTCACTTAGCGGTATGTACAGCAGAAATTGACAGAACACTGTAAATCAGTGATAATAGAAAAATATAATGCATAAGCACTGAGATCCTGCTGTGTAGCACTGGGAACTATATCTGGTCACTTATGATGGAGCTCGATGGAGGATAACGTGAGAAAAAGGATGTATCTATGTATGGGTGCCTGGGACACCTTACTATACAGTAGAAAATTGGCGGAACACTGTAAACCAGCTATAATGGAAAAAATAATAAACATCATTAAAATAAAAACATGAAAATATTTTTTAAAATGTGCAGACATGGAAACAGGGCACTCAGAGGGGAAGTGACTCGCCCTAGGGGCTCTGAAGTTGGTAGAGGAATCAGTGAAGGCGGGCAGGTGGCTGGTAGGGGTGTTCTTAACCCCATAGGCTCCCAGGGTGGGCACAGAAGAGCCAGATGGACCCCCTCCACCCCTGTCCAAGGTGCTGAAGGCTTCTCACCAAGGATTTACGGGCCCATCCAGAGCCTCCTTCCTGTCTGGCTGCCCAACCTGGACCGCAAGGCATGGGATGCGGGGAGAGGTGGGGGATGAGTCAAGATTGGCACTGAGATGGCTGGCTTTGTAGACCCCTTCCAGCTAGTGACCCCAGCATCTCTCTTCCATGGCCACCTGACTGCCTCTCCAAGTCGACAACTGCCCACTGTCACTAATTCCTCCACCAGCTTCGGAGCCCCTTGGGCAAGTCACTTCGCCCTCAAGTGTCACGGGACCCTCAAGTGTCCATGTCTGCATCCTGAGGGTGCTTTAAAGACGCCATCATATTCGGGAATATCAGTCCACTTGTTTCCTCCCATCTTCCTCTTCTAGGCTCTACGCAACAGGAGGACACAGCTCTGCTCTCACCCGTCATTGTGTCCCCAGCACCCAGCGCAATTCCACACATGGTGTTGGTAGCACAGAGCTGTCGGATGAACAAGTGATGGAAGATGTGGGAAGAAGGGCAGGTGTATGTGGGATCCACGTGGAGGGGAAGGTTGGGTGTTCTGGTCCACCTTGGGGGGTGGGATGTCCTAGGAGATCGAATGGGGGGTCCCACTCCTCTGTTTTACAGAGTCTATCGTGTGGGGACTCCATGTTTCTGGGCCATATCATTCCTTCACCTTATCTTCCCACACTCAGAATCAGGCTGAGTCCACGGAACCTGGCCCCTCTCCCCAGAGCCACAGAGGGCTTTGTTTCTTATTTGTTGAGCCTACTGTGTGTCAGTCTCCAGAGTGAACCACAGACCCAGAGTGCTCACGGTCTAGTGAGGGAGGAGGAGAGGTGACAAGATCAAACCTGCCTCCGACTCCTGTGCAGGAGCCATTCGCTCTGCCTCCTGTTCACTGGCTCATTCAATCCCCAGAAAGGGGAGAGCTTGGGTGCCATCACTATGCCCACCTCCCAGAAGAGGAAATTCAGACCCTGACAGGTTAAGCCATTTGTTTGACTGCCGACATTTGAACTTAAGCAGTTGGAGGTCCCGTTGTGGCTCAGGGGTCACACACCTGACTAGCATCCATGAGGATGCAGGTTCGATCCCCAGTCCCGCCCAGTGGGTGAAGGATCTGGCACTGCCGCAAGCTGCCGCGTAGGTCACAGAGGCAGCTCAGATCCCGTGTGGCTGTGGCTGTGGTGTAGGCTGGCAGCTGCAGTTCCAATTCGACTTCTAGCCTGGGAAGGTCCACAGGCCGAGGGTGCAGCTCCGAAAAAAAAAAAAAAATCCTAGGCAGCCTCACTCCAGAGGCTGGGCTTGCAACGAGTATAAAATTCGGCCTCATCTACTCAAGCACCAGGGCAGGAATGTACAGACGTGAAGATGAGCATTTCTGCCAGGAGCTGGGGAGGAGGGGGCTGGTTGCTTTATCCAGGCACCTGAGCCAGACCTGGAAAGCACTGTGAGGCTCACAATTCCACCGCTAGGTTTTTTTTTTTTTCTTTCCCCAAACAGAGGAAGGGAGTGGGTCATTTAGGGCAGAAGGAACAGGGCGTGAAATATGTTCTTGGCAGGTAAGTGAAGTTTGCAGGAGGTGTGAAAACTAGCCACGCTGGGGGTTGGAGGAGAGCAAGATGGTCTAATGAGGCTGGAAGGCAGGGCACAGGGGGCTGCAGGGGTGAGGAGTGGAGGGTGTCAGTCGCAAAGTTGCTGGGTGTCAGGTGTAAAAGGCAGGCCCAGCAAGGCCCTGGGGGTACAGGATTCCTCCTGCATCTGGGGTGTCTGCCATGTCACCAGACTGGCCTGATTCGGATTCCCAGCCTGCCCCAAACCAAGGACTTGGAAGCTATGGGAAATCTGTTTTTTGTTTTTTTTTTTTTTTTTAGGGCTACAGTCTTAGCATATGGAAGTTTCCAGGCTAGGGGTCAAATCAGAGCTGCAGCTGCTGGCCTACACCACAGCCACAGCCATGCAGGATCCGAGCCACATCAGCCACCTCCACCGCAGCTCACGACAATGTCGGATCCTTAAACCAATGAGTGAGGCCAGGGATCGAACCCACATCCTCATGGTTACTACTCGGGTTTTGTTACCACTGTACCACGATGGGAGCTCTGGAAATCTGTATTTTAACAACGGCCCTAAGTGTTTCCTAGGATCAAGGATGATCAGAGTAGAACTGCTTTGGGGGCAAGTGGACGTCAAGAAGAAGGACAATGACACAGCTTGAGCTTGGAGTCACCCAGACGAGTGAGCCAAGAAAAATGACTCTGTGACTCAGAATCTAAGGAACCTCACCTGGAAAACACGGTCCTCACAACAGCCACTGCGTGAGGACCAGGTGAGCTCAACCATTCACTGGAAAGGGACTGATGACCGACCCTGTGCTGGGCACTGGGGCTGCCACACGAATGCGATGACAAGGTCCTGGGCCTCACGATGTTTCCATTCAGGGGGGAGAAAGCTGGCAAAGAAGGATTCTGAGAGCGATGAGTAGCTGAAGGGAAATGCAGCAGGGATGGGATGGTGGGAGAAGGTTTCCTGGGAAACTTCTGGAAGGGGCTGGTGCAGCACCTGACTCCCACCAGGGATGCTCTCACAGGAGGGTTTGGGGCTGGGAGGGGCGGAGAAGGCGCGGTCAAGTTTGTGTCTTCAGAGGATGGACTGGAAGGGAAGGGGCCCCTGAGGCAGTCATTTCCAGCCAGAAGCTGCTGAGCAGCCCATGCAGGTGGCAACTTGCAGACTCACTCCTGGCAGCAGCCCAGAACCAAGGGCTGCTCAGAATTGCACAAGCACTGTCACTGGAAATGCAGAATCCCAGGCCCCTCCCTGACCTCCTGGGCCAGAAGCTCAGGGGGTGTTTCAAGGAGCCCTCCGGGGGATTCTGACGCTGACGCTGGCTTGGCTCTCTCTACCCCCGGTGTCAGGGTCTCCGATGCGACAAGCTGCGTGGCTGTCTGTGGGCCCAGCAAGTGTGTCATTGGTATTTCTTTCAGAAATATTGTCTGTTTCCATTTTAATAAAGGAAGCAGACGAGCAGTATTTGATTGGATGCGATGTGGATCTAATAAAAATGCCAAGTTGCTCTGAGCCCAGAAACGTCTTCCTTGAAATTCCCTCTGCTATTTTTGAGGGCAGCGGCAGCAAAGACTCGTCTAGACGGAGCTCCCAGAAGCCACCTCTGTACCCGGCGAGTGACAGCCTCTCACCCGGCCCAGCCTTGCCGACACACCTGGCAAAATCAAAAGCTTGTCTCGGGCATTGAACTTGACAGCTGCAATCAGCTGCAAACCCCAGTTGCCCCTAAAAGGAAGATGCAGACACCTCCATCAAATGTCACATCTGATGCGCTCCTGAGCTGGCTGGTGGCCCCTCCAAGCCCCAAAGGCAGGTTTCAAAAGCAAACTCTTTCTTCAGGAAAAAAGAAAACTGTGGAAGCATCCGTATCACAGTGGCCCAAGGGGAAAAAAAAAATAGCAACTTTTGGAAGGGTTAAAATAACCCTAAGTTCATGCAACTGTTCATGGAAGTGGCTTCTTGGGTGGAATTTGGTGGGGAAAATTGAGGGGTTTAGAGTAGCCGTTGAGCTCCCACTGCTCTAGGCGTTCAGGATACAGGCGCGAACAAGACAAAACAAGAAAGATAGGGTCCCTAATCTTGTGAAACCCAGTGCGGAAAGGCAACAAAACAAAAACAAGGTAGACAAAGATTTCAGAGAGATACAGATACCGGGAAGCACAGACAAACCCAACGATATGAGGTCAACTGGGGAAGCGGGTGCTGAGAGCATCTCTGAGGAAGCGGCTCTCAGCTGAGATTAAGGAAGAGATAAAGCCAGAGTTCCCATCTTGACTCAGCAGGTTAAGAACCGGACACAGTCTCCTTGAGGACGCAGGTTCGATTCCTGGCCTCGATCAGTGGGTTAAGGATCCCGCGTGGCCGTGAGCTGTGGGGTAGGTCGCAGACGCGGCTCGGATCCCGCGTTGATATGGCTGTGGTGTAGGCTGGCAGCTACAGCTCCGATTGGACCCCTAGTCTGGCGACTTCCATGTGCTGTGAGTGTGGCCCTTAAAAAAAAAAAAAGAAGAGGGACAAAGCCAGCCATGCAAAGATTTAGAGAGAGCATTCCAGGCAGAGAGAGCAGAATGTGGGGAGTTTGGGGGCCACAGCAGGAACGGTCTGGGGACCAGAGATCTCCACAAAGTCGATGCGCTTCTTGGAGCCTTAGTTGCCCTGTCTACACAGTAAGAACAATCGCCCCTCCTCCCCAGGGCTGTGCCGGCCATCAGATGAGACGGCTGTCAAGGGCTGAGCAGGGCCCTGCATACAGTAAGTGTTTCATAATGTGCGCTCCCTGGGGCTCTTCCTCCCCTGTGCCTCCCTGCCGGCAAGTGGGCCCCCCACCAGATCCAAGCGGTTGCTCAGGACGGAGATGTGGCAAAACGCCTCCAGGCATTTCCAAAACATTTTCTTGGCCACAACCGCCCTAGCAGCTAAGAGGCTGCATTCTGGAGCTGGTGTCCCTTCACCAGACAGTCTGATCATGTGTGGCTGGGCCCAGGAGCCCCAAACGCTGCCCAGGATCTGGCAGATGGGGGTGCGCCCGGCACGTGGAGCCACTGATGGACACACGGCAGCTCACTTGGTGGCTTAGGGCTCTGGAACTGAACAGGCTGGGCACACAACCACGTCCTGGCACAGCCGTACCCCCACCCCGGGCTTCGCTCTCCCTGTCTGTGAAACAGCGCTCTGTTTGGGTTTAAAACAAACAAACAAAAAACCCCCACAATACAGCAATGGCTTGGGAGCTCCCCTAGTCCAGAACTTGCCTTATCCATCTCCACGTTTGCCCAGCATGCAGTGCCCAGCCCAGAGAAGCATCTTTAGCCAAGATCTATTGAATAAAGAAATGAATGGGCAGGTCCCATCGTGGTTCAGCGGAAATGAATCTGACTAGGATCCATGAGGACGTGGGTTTGATCCCTGGCCTCACCTTGCTCAGGAGGTTAAGGATCTGGCGTTGCCGTGAGCTGTGGTGAAGGTAGCAGACATGGCTTGGATCTGGCGTCACTGTGGCTGTAGCGTAGGCTGGCACCTGTAGCTCTGATTCGACCCCTAGCCTGGGAACCCCCATATGCCGCAAGTGCGGCCCTAAAAAGACAAAAGAAAAAAAAAAGAAAAGAAAAGAAAACAGAAATGAATGGAACATTGTAAATCAACTAAAATAGAAAAAATAAAAATCTTTAAAAAAAAAAAAAGGAGGAATGAATGACTTTCACGTGGCCACAGAAGCAGCCCACTTTAAGACAATGAAAGTGGCCGCAGCTCTCAGGCTGGCATCCAGCCCATATTCAGGCGTCTCCTCCCTCTGACAGCAGACGAGGTTTTTCCTCTTCCTCGTTGTTTTTGTTTTTGTTTTTTCCTTTTTTCCCTTTTTTTGGCCACACCTGCAGCATATGGAAGTTCCAGGCTAGGGGTTGAATCAGGGCTGTAGCCACCAGCCTACACCACAGCCACAGCAACGTGGGATCCGAGCCACATCTGCGACCTACACCACAGCTCACAGCAATGCCGGATCCTTAACCCACTGAGCGAGGCCAGGAATTGAACCTGCATCCTCATGGATACTAGTCAGATTCATTTCCACTGAGCCAGTATGGGAGCTCCTCTTCCTCATTTTTTTTTTTTTCTGTTTTGTTGTGTTTTGCTTTTTAGGGCTACACTTGTGGCATATGGAGGTTCCCAGGCTAGGGGTCGAATCAGAGCTGTAGCCACTGGTCTACACCACAGCCACAGCAACGCAGGATCCGAGCCGCATCTGCAACCAACACCACAGCTTACGGCAATGCCAGGTCCATAACCCACTGAGGAGGGCCAGGGATCGAACCTGCAACCTCATGGTTCCTAGTCAGATTCATTTCTGCTGTGCCACGACAGGAGCTCCTCTTCCTTCTTGTTTTAACTCTGAGTCCTCAGCACCTTTGCTGCCCAATCCCTGCCCCCACCCCCAATAGTCATCCCAATAGCTTGACTACCCAATAAAAGACACCTCTGGCAGAGGTGATGGGAATTTGGGGTCCCCTTTCTTCCCTGTGAGTTCCAGGGTCTTAGGACCTAGTGGCTTCCCCCTCTCTTCCCACCACAATCCCCCCCAAACAGTCCCAGCAGTCCCCCAGCTTCAACCATATCCATTCTCAACCCTACATGCCCCCAAGCCTGACACAGCCATGACATCATGGCACCCCACAAACTCATCCTCTCTATGTCCATCTGTCGGTGACATCTGGCCCTTGACTCCTGATTCAAAACTTCCGTGGACATCTTAGGTTCTTGGCTCCCCTACTCTCACCTCAAACCAGACAAGCTGATGCTGCGGGTGCTGCCCCACCGCCCCCATCCAGGGGATCACACTACTGGCCTCTGGGGTGGGGGGGGGGTGACAGGGCTTTCTTCACCTGCCCCAAGAGAATTCATGCACTGCCCCCCCCACCCCAGCAGCCCCCAGGAGAGTTACTGTCACGTCTTGGGGGATAACTCAGACGCACGTGCTCTGCTCTGCCTCCCCAAGTCTTCCAGCACGGACTATGATAACCGGCTCAGCAATGGGACTTCCACCTGCTGCCTGCCCTTCCAGGCTTTGTCTTCTGCCCAGGCGGGCAGCTATTTGTATTTTCTGGGATCACCCAAATAAAGTACTAGCTGTTGAACTTTTATCTCAGGGATCTGCTTCTAGAGGAACAAAAACAAAGCACTCTGACGACTCCTCCAGCCAAAAGTTCCTGAATCCACCCACTTTTATCTCTGTGGCCTCCCCGTCGGGCCACCATCACTCCTGGGGAAGCTGGTGCCTTGGCCTCGAGTCTTCCTCCCCTCACATCCTTTTCCCAAGTTGCAGATGGATGGAAGGAGGGATGGATAGATGTGGAGACAGACGAGGGGTGATGCAGACAACGATAGAGATGAATGATCTGGGTCAGTCTCCTCCCGGCTCCAAGGGCTCCCGGGCTCCGCACTGCAGAGTCAACTCCTTCCCCTGCTTCCTGCCTCTTGAGCCGCCCCCGGCCCCACCCCATCTCCTCCCCACTCCCCCCCAATCCTCGCTCCGCTCCAGCCACGCTGGCCTCCAGTGCTGGCTCTTCCTGCTTTGGGGACTTGGCACCTGCAGGCCTCTGCCTGGAAGGCTCTCTGTTTGTCCGGACTCCTTCTCACCCCTGAGGGCCCAGTCCCAGGGGGACTCCTCCCCTCTCTTCTCTCTTTAAAATCAGGTTCCTTAGCACCTGTAATCATCTTGCTTGTTTCTGAGTTCACTTTTTTTTTTTCTTGGCTGCACCCAAGGCATATGGAAGTTCCCAGCCTAGGGGTGGAATCAGAGCTACAGCTCCCAGCCACAGCCACTGCCACATGGGATCTGAGCCTCATCTGCAACCTACACCATAGCTCACGGCAACGTCGGAGCCTTAACCCACTCATCGAGACTGGGGATCAAAACCTGCATCCTCATGGTTACTAGTCAGGTTCTTAACCCACTGAGCCACAGGGGGAACTCCCTTGAGTTCCCTTCTTACTTGATTCTCTCTCTAGACTCCCAGCCCCACAAGGCAGGGGCTTTGCCCCGGCTCCCGGCTGCATCTCCTGCGCCAGCACAGAGGGTACACACGGCTCAGTATTGGCCAAGGGCACGAAAGTCGGATCCCTCTGCAGGCCGTTGACTTGGGGAACACACCTAATGCCTGGGAAGTGACGTGGGTGCCAGGGTGGCGGTGGTGAGGGGCTGGGCTGTGGGGGGAAGGCTTCTGCAGCTCCCCCCACCCCAGCTATCCTCACTCTCTTCAATCCAGGGCCCTGCTTTCAGAGCTGGATTTGCTCCCCGGGCTCTTTTTTTTTTTTTTTTTTTTCCCATTCCCAGGCCTCAGGGATCTGGTCTTTCCTCCTTGTGGCTCCCCAGCTGCCCCCAAGACAAACCCCATGACCTCTTTCCATCTCAGGTTTCCTGTCCACTCTGCGGGGACCTCAGGGGGCCCAGGCCCAAGCTGGGGGGCTACGGGCACTCTGGAACGTGCCAGGATGCTCCGTCTGCATCCCAAACATGTGCTTCCGGAGCCCTCGGGCAGATTTCTGCTCTGCTCTGCATCCCTGGGGGCTGCTCCCCAGCCCGGGTTCCTGATCCCTTCCTCCAGGAAGCCTTCTACTCCGACACCTGTAGGGGAGCCCCTGCCCACCCCCAAATTCCTAGTTATTAGCACCGTGGCCGTTTTCCGGGGCGGGCACCTCCCACGAGAGTCTCTTCCTTCAGTGTGAAGCCCAGACCTTCTCCTCCTCCCCAACCAGGCCTCCTCCCAAGCTCCTTGATCCATCCTGGGATCACAGGGTTGGTGTCCAATGGACCCAAGTTTCAATCTCTGCTGTCTTTTTTTTTTTTTTTTCTTTTTTGCCTTTTCTAGGGCTGCTTCCCATGGCATATGGAGGTTCCCAGGCTAGGGGTCCAATCAGAACTACAGCTGCCAGCCTACACCACAGCCACAGCCACAGCAACGCCAGATCCGAGCAGCGTCTGCGACCTACACCACAGCTCACGGCAATGCCAGATCCTTAACCCACGGAGTGAGGCTAGGGACTGAACTCACAACCTCATGGTTCCTAGTCGGATTCGTTTCTGCTGTGCCACGACGGGAACTCTGCTGCCACTTTAACTTTAATCTTGTATGGGCTCCCTCCCTTTGCTGTCTAGAGCAAGGCCTTTCTCTTCTTTGACCCCCCCACCCCACCACACCCCTTTGGCTTTCCAGTCCAGACACCTGTTTTCCTAAAGGGCGCCCTAGACGCCAGCCCACCCAATGAGGCATACGAAAGCATCACATTCCAAGGCACGAGTAGCTTCTGCTCCAACAGAATGTTGTCACCTCCCAGACTGGGCTGCTTCTACCCCGGCGCTGTTCCCCCTTCAAGTCAATGGCTAACCCCAGCCTGGCGGGTCCTCTGTCTCTCTTTAAGGCACCTCCGCATCCCTCTCGTTTTCTTAGCGCCCCATCGCCAGGCCCCAATGCGTGGAAGACTTGTTCTGCCAAGACCCCAGCCTGAGTTTCACCCTCTGTTAGTGGGTGTCTGGGGGAGAACGCAGGGCTGATGGGCTGGCCTGGCCCATCTCCAGGGTCCTCGCTTCGCAGGCGGCCCGCGAATCTGCAGCATTGGCCCTGCAGGTGAGGCCACTTACGGGCGGGGTATCTCTCGTGGCGACAATCCAAGCGGAGGTCCTCTTCCTCGTTCCCATCCCCCTTCTCCATCCTGGAAAGAAAAGAACCCAAAAGCGGCGGCGTCAGAAAGAGCAGCCCGGGCTGGCAGAGAGGCAGGATCAGGGGCAGTGCAGCCCCTCCCCTTTGGAGAACATTTTGCCAAAGCAACTTGGCACGACCGCTCCTTGGGATCCTTCCCACGGCATCATTATTTTTCCATTTTAGTGAGGAAGAAACTGAGGTTCCGGAAGGTAACAGGACCCAGCAGGTGCCATGCAGCTGACAAATTAGCTGTCACCAAAAGGTGGGGAACCACGTGCCAAGGGGATACCACAAAAGAGTGGGTATGGTTTGATCTGTTGAAATGTTTGCACACTACGATGTTCAAAACATTCACTTGGCAGAACATATACCCAAAGGTTAATGGAGAATAGAGATTACATCTGGAAGTTTCTTTTTGGACTTGCCTCTATTTTCTAATTTGGGGGCAAAAGACATTTATTACTTGCAAAACTTTTCTTTTTTTTTTGTCTTTTTTTTTGGGGGGGCCACACCCATGGCATATGGAGGTTCCCAGGCTAGGGGTCCAATCGGAGCTACAGCTGCCGGCCTACACCACAGCCATGGCAACGCCAGATCTGAGCCCCATCTGCGACCTACACCACAGCTCACAGCAACACCGGATCTTCAACCCACTGAGCAAGATGAGGGATCGAATCTGCAACCTCATGGTTCCTAGTCGGATTCATCTCTGCTGTGCCATGATGGGAACTCTAAAACTTTTCTTAAGTAAATTAGAATACTTCCCAGAGACATTGCTACATAGAAACAAAACCCTGATCCTCTGACCTCTGCCACAGTTGTTCTCCCCTCAACAACCGTGAGAATTTCTCCTCTGGCATCTCAAGATCACTGTGATTCCAGAGGGAGCTGCCTCTACTGGCACAGCTGGGGATGGGATGAGAAGCACAGAGCAGAAGCTGATCAAGGGTCAGAGTAGAGGCAGCTGCAGACTCTCCAACATGAGTCCAGACGTAGGCCCTCAGCCCCATCCCACTGATGATTGGGCCAGAGAATGGGCGGGGCCATATTCCCACATCTGTGTGCAACCCAAATACATTCCAGAGTTCCATGTGGTCCAGTCCACATGTTCTTCACCTTTACACAAACATAACCTACTCCCCTGATGTAGAAACAATTCCAACCATTATTGTAGGTTCTAAAGAACACTGGAAGCACCCCCAATTCCTTATCTGTGTCCTGCATTTGCCATCATCCCTCCAATTCTTGCTTTGATTTTTTTTTTTTTTTTTTAGTACCACACTGGCACATATGGAAGTTCCCAGGCTAGGAGTCTGAACAGAGCCACAGCTGCTGGGCTACACCACAGCCACAGCAGCACCAGATCTGGGCTGCATCTTCGACCTACTCCACAGCTCACAGCAATGCCAGATCCTTAACCCACTGAGCAAGGCCAGGGATCAAACCCGCATCCTCGTGGATACTAGTCGGGTTCATTACTGCTGAGCCATGAGGGACCTCCTCTCCTTGTTTTGCAGATGTCCTGAAACCTCTCTCACCTCACTTCTTGTGTCCAGTGATTCCCCAAACTCTCTCCAATGCCCCCTGGCGGGCTATATTCCCTTTTTCTCACCCCCCTCTTCTTTCCACTGCTTTCCTTTTTTCTCTCACACAAGGATGTCTCAATTTTCTCCAAAGCAAATGTACCACCCCATTTTCTGCATCTTCCCAGCACCTCTTATGCCTTGATTCACAGCTGTGTCCAGAATCTTGAGCTGAAGGAGATGTGGGGCAGGTGAATGACAAGCAAACAACGCCAGAAATGTCCTCCGTGGAAGGGAAAGAAATACTCATGCCCTGATCATCTTGGTCCCCCCACATTGCTCATTCACACGTCCAGCAGAAATTTCCTGAGGATCTGCTCTGTGTAGTTTGCACCAGAAGCTATGGAGGACAGACATGTATACTTCAGTGTCTCTGCCCTCAAAGAGCTTCCAGTCAAGGAGGAAGTCAGGCTTGCCCACGAAGGAGCGTTAGAAAATGTCAGACATTGAATAACACATGTGATGACTGCCTACAACACTGTCCGCGCCAGGGACTGAGCCTGCGCTTCCCAAGAGACAAACTCGGAACACAGTTCTTGTTTACAAGGACCTTCTGTGGCCTCGGTGGCCCCAGATGGCAGAACAAAGGTCTGAGTGCAGAAGCTATAGGAAGACAAATGTCCTACAGATAACTGATGCTATGGGAAGATTCAATATAAGGGAAAATGTCCTTTTATTTTTCTTTTTGTCTTGTAGTGGAAACATCTTTGTTAGTTTCTTTTGTTTTCTTTCTTTCTTCTTCTTCTTCATTATTATTATTATTTTTGTCTTTCTAGGGCCATACCCACAGCACATGGAAGTTCCCAGGCTAGGGGTGGAATTGAAGCTGCAGCTACCAGCCTACACCACAGCCACAGCCATGCCAGATCTAGGCTGTGTCTGAGACCTACACCGCAGCTCATGGTAATGCCAGATCCTGAACCCACAGAGCGGGGCCAAGGATCAAACCCATGTCCTCATGGATACTAGTTGGATTCATTACCGCTGAGCCACAATGGGAACTCTCTGTTAGCTTCTTGATAGCATAGGCTTTTGAAAAAGAAATTCCAATCCTACAGAGAGGGCAAAATCCCTCTATAGTTTCACAGCCATGTAGGGAGGTCATCACTGTTTAATATTTCAGAATGAATACTTTACATAAATAGCCTCAAATGAAACAGATGTTTTTGAAATCTGATTTCTTTGACTTACCCTTAAAGTTCCAATGTCTTTCTATAGCAGTACACATCAATCCCATTCCTCTTCTTTCCTCATAGTTGTACATGAAAGAATAATACGTATTCAGTACCTTTGTTGATAGACATTGAGGTGTTTCCCAGTTTTTTCACCCTCTCAAGGGATGCTGCACAGGTATCTAAAAAGGGGTTGAGTTCCCGTTATGCAAAGATGCTCAAGCCTGAAGAAGCCATAACTGATTCAAACACTGGAGAGGAGGCTGCATCAGGCAACGGAGCCCAGTTTCATCCTGGAGTACCACCTGTCTGGCCGTGGCTGGCACCTCAGGGTCAACAGATACCAGCTCTGCTAAGTACTGGGTCTCTCGCATCCTCCTGCATTTGACAGCCTTGACCTGGAACCCACTGCTTGATCTACCCCAGGCTCTCAGTTCTCACGGCTTCTTATCCTGAGATCATCTTCCTCCAGGCCCCGTGCTCTGGCCACCTCCTTGGACTCTGTTGGGAGCCTCAGCCCTGGGGAGGGGGGCCAGCGGGCAAAGGAGCTGACCTTCAAGGAGAGCCTCGCCCCTCTGGCATGGTACCCATCCTCCCTGACCACCCAAACCTCACTGCTAAGAAGCCCAAAGTTCATCAGCGACATATCAAAGAACACGGGCCCATCAGTGGACATCGGCTGTGGGCTTGTGCTGTGCTGGGGCCACGGGGACAACTCAGAGAGGTCCCCACCCTTGAGACACTCACGCCTGCTGGCCAACAGGAACCAATGGTCACAACTTCATGTGCTAGGACATTAATAAGGCTGAATAAGGGTGACTGTCTGTCTAGTCCAGCAGTTGGCAAAGTTTTTCCATAAACATCTAGGTGGTAAATACGGGAGCCTTCCATGGCCATGTGGTCTCTGTCATAGCGACTCAACTGCCCTTGTAGTTGGAAAGCAGCCGCAGACAAGACGCAAACAAAAGGGGATTTTTTTAGTAGACGAAGGTGTCCAGCAGGTGCTGGGCTAGATTTTGAGTCCAGGTGATGCCGTGTTCACCTCTAGCTGGTGACTCTCTACATGGAGGCCCCCTGACGTCACTGGGGGAGTTTCAAGTTGCCTGGGGATAGCGACGTCCAGTTAGGGTTGAGATGCACTTGGGTTGGGACCAGCAGAGGCTTCTCGAAGGAAGTCATGTGAAGTCATATAACGTGCTCACCTCTCAAAGAGGGAGCTGGGATCCAGGCCCGGGTCTGCCTGCTGTGCTGCGTTGCTGTTCTCGAAAAAGCTGGTTCCTCACACAGATGTGCCCTCTCCACCAGGTTCGCCAGTGAAAATGGTGCAGGATTCTGGCAGCCAACTCATGAGTGGCTAAGGCTCCATTATGGCAACAGCAGTGGGAGTTCCTGTCGTGGCGCAGCGGAAGCGAATCTGACTAGGAACCATGAGGTTGCGGGTTCGATCCCTGGTCACGCTCAGTGGGCTAAGGATCCGGTGTTGCCGTGAGCTGTGGTGTAGGTTGAAGACGTGGCTTGGATCTCACGTTGCTGTGGCTGTGACATAGGACAGCAGCTGTAGCTCTGATTTGACCCCTGACCTAGCCAGGGAACCTCCATATACTGCAGGTGCAGGGCCCCTCCCCCGCAAAAAAACCAGAAAAGCAACAACTGAAAAGTCACTAGGCGACCATTTCCTTTCATTTGAGCTGCAATTTCCTGCAGGAAATGTTACGTGCTTTCTGAAGATAGTCTTATTTTTTTTTAATGATGGTGTGAGAAGTGAGCCACGAATCTAAAGAAGTGCCTTGAAGAGCTATGGGAGGGGCGGGGTGGTGGTGATGGGGGTGAGGCTGTGCTCAGAAGGGGCGGCAGGTGGGTCCCCAGAGCCTCAGGCCATCCACGCACCTGCTGTGCCACCTTCCTCTCTGCACCTAGGTGTCTCCTCTGTGAGGGGTTGGAGTGCTGGGCGCCACTGGGCTCCACTACACACCAGCTGTCTGAGACTGGACACGTCTCTGTCATCCCTGAGCCTTGATTTCCTCATCTGATAAATGGGCACAAAAGTGTACCCAGCCTTGGGGTTGCTGTAAGGAGTCACAGGATGAATACAGGCTTTGGCTCCAGCTGTTTGGCGTTCTTACAGCTCTGCCTGCACTTGTTACTATCGTGATTGTCATTGTCAACTCCTCATCCCAGGGGTCTTTGGGTTGATGACTCCGTGACCCCATCTCCCAGTTCCTAGCGCAGAAGGAAAGGATTTTAACGTCTCATGAATGCTCGCTCCACCCCAAGAAAACTCACAAACCCCTTCCTTTCATTGCATCATTTCCACTGGAGCCCCTTGCTGCCTCAGGAAAGGGATGTATGGCAAGAAGCAGAGAATTAGCTTCAAAGTATCCACCACTTCTGGCTTCAGGGCAGAGGGAACCACAAGGGGTCACAGTACAGCCTTCGGCCTCAGAGGAGACAGGGTCTCCCCAAACCAGGGACAAGGAGGCTCCGAGCAGAAGCTGAGTGCACTGATTTGCGGTGTCCACAAAGGTGAATGAGCCCCAGGGAAATGCAACAACCCCAGAGGTACCTGCTCAGATTTTCAAGGGTAAGAGAACTAAACTTGACCATGCTTTAAAGCCTCGTTATTTGGGGGTCGATGCACACCTATCTAGACCTGTATCCCAACCACAGAGTCACCACCAGCATCACCAGCATCACCACCATTCCCATTTTACAGGTGTGAAAACTGAGGCCAACGTAGATTCGTAACTTGCCAGAGGTTTCGTGGTGCGCTGGTAAATAAAAAAAAAAAAAAAAAAACAAAAAACAGCCCTCTCATCAAGAGGGTTCTGTGTTGCTGTCTGTGGGCCTCTGCGGGTGAACACCCCCAGCACAGCTGACTTGAAGCAGAGAAAAGGACCCCTGGATATCACTGAACATGTGGCGTCACTGAACCTAGAGCCAGGATGACATCTGTCCACCCGGTTCTCCTGGGCCAGCTCCACCCCGGCAGCTGGCTCGTGGCAGGGCTGGGATTTGAACTTTGGTTTATTGGTCCCTGGAGCTCAAGCGGGTTTCCACAGGGCCCTGCAGGTTCCCGGCTGGAAGGGGGTCCTCCATCAGCCCCACTCTGGGTACACTTGGGCCATGAGGTCCCAGGGGAAAGTGGGGCTGGGCGCCCCCCAACCCAGACTCTCCCTGAACTGCCGGCAGGTGTGCAAATGGCGGTGTGGGGGTGGGACCGCACTGTCCCACGGTCATTGTTCCAAGGACCCACAACATCAGGGCTGAGCCTGAGCATTTGCTCTTTTGGAAAGAAGAGAAGGATGCAGGAAAGTGATGGGAGCCGGGAGGTTGCAAGGATTTGATGTTTTGAACTCATGTCTTGTCTTATAGGCAGCCCTGTCCAGCTAATTCCAGGACCCAATGTGGCCACAGCAACTGGGATCCACTGGATCTTAGCTCTGCTGCGATCGGGGAGGGGGCCAGACCTCCCCAGCACAGTGCTCCCAGCACAACCTCCACCTGCCATGGCCCTCTCTGTGCCACCTTCAAAGCCCACCCTTTTCCGGCTGCCCCAGGCTGGCTTGTTTCCCAAATCTCCAGCCACTTTCTGGTATAAACTGGGAGTCTTCAGGGTGAGCTTCTCAAACTGTCTGATAAAGGACGAAGTTTTTTCAATCTACCTTGGACCAAACTTTTTAATAAAAATATAACAAAAAAGGGTTGCTAGAAAGTGAAACGGAAAAACAGCCACACACAAAAGGCAAGCTTGGGTAGACCAGTGATATCAACTCACTGCGAAAGTTTCCAAACAAGTGTCTCAGCTTCTCTCCTTCTGTCATCATGGATGTTAGCAAATGGGCCCTGGTCCGGGGACCAGACTTTGAGTAGCACCGGGGTGTAGAACCCTTCTTTATCCACTGGCCTCTGCTGGCCACGCCCACCTCCTGACTCATAACCAGGGCTGCATCTTCTCTGTCTTCCAGCCCCATGCTTCCCACATGGGCTGGTGCCTGTCAATCACCCGAGGAGCTTGTTAACATGCAGATTCTGACTCCGCAGGTCTTGGGTGAAGCCTGGGAGTCTGCATTCTAACAGGTTCCCAGCTGGGGCCGATGCTGTTGGACCCCCCGAATCACATCTGAGGAACAAGGCATTGGACCTGGGCTCTGGGCGCTTGTGAAGCTAAGCATGAGCCCGGTTGGCCCCCTATATCCTGGGCTGTCATCTGGCGGGGCCATAGGACATGCAATGAGCATCATCAAAGAGCCGGTGGGAGTGTAAATTGGTATGACTACTGTGGAAAACAGTATGGAAATAAATATCTCAGAAAACTAAATACAGAACTGCCGTATGACCCAGCAATCCCACTCCTGGGCATATCACCAGACAAAACTTTCTTTGAAAAAGATACATGCACCCCTATGTTCACTGCAGCACTATTCACAATAGCCAAGTCATGGAAACGACCTAAATGCCCATCGTCAGATGAATGGATTAGGAAGATGTGGTACAGAGATACAATGGAATACTACTCAGCCATAAAAAAGAACAAACGAATGCCATCTGCACCAACATGAATGGAACTAGAGACTCTCACACTGAGTGAAGTAAGTCAGCAAGAGAAAGACAGACAAGACAGACACCATATGCTATCACTTCTATGGGGAGTCTAAAATATGGCACAAATGATCTACCTACCAAACAGAAACGGATCACGGACATGGAGGACAGACTCGTGTTTGCTGGGGTCGGGGGGTGGGAAGGGAGGGAATGGGATGGACTGGGAGTCTGGGGTTAGCAGATGAAAACGGTTGTATTTGGAATGGATGGGCAATGGGATCCTGCTGTGCAACACAGGGAACTCTATCCAATCACTTGGGATGGATCAGGATGGAGGGTCATGTAAAAAAAAGAATGTACATATATGTATAACTGGGTCACTCTGCTGTACAGCAGAAATGGGCAGAACATTGCAAATCAACTATAAGAAAAAATGTAAAAGAAAGAAAGAAAAAGAGCTGGTGGTAAGGACGGTGGCACGGGAGGGTACCCGGAGTCCTCCAGCCTCTCATGTCCCTCCAGCTGGCTCTTATTTGCAGAGAAGGTGGATGCTGGGCAGCAGCCCTCCTGCCAGCTCTTCCCGCCACCGCGACTGTTTCCACTTCAAGGACCACTCTGTGCCTTTGGCTTTCCTTTCATGCAGTGTTGGGCCTCAAGCTCATCTCGGGAGGGCCTCGAAATTTCCATGGCACCGTCTCTAATTTCTGGGCACCGTGCTCCTCTTGAGACTCAACAGCGATGTCAAAGGGTCCCCATAAAGAGCAATAAAGTGATATTCAAGCAGCGAGAGTGGGAACCGCGGGTACCAGGGAGCAGGGAAAGACACGTCTCAGAGGGTCAAATGGCTAAGAAGCAGTCGCAGAGGACAAAGAACACAATGATTTTTAAATGATGCGCTGGTGACGGAACGAAGGAGGGAATTAAAAGGAAATCTGGCAAATAAATGACCACCAGGTAGGAGATTACGGTTTTATAACCTCCCCCTCAGAAGTGCCATTCCAAGAGAGAGGGAAATAGATGGCATTTTTAAAAAGATTTTTTTTTTCTTTTCCCATTTTGTGAGCAAGATCATCATGATATGAAACATTTGGAAAATACAGGGGAGAAAAAAAGGGAAAATACAGAGAAGATATATATCCACAGTGCCAACCGCATCCCCCGATCTTTATGTGTGGTGGATGGTTTTATCTCCCGTTTCTCTGATATTAGGGTTTATTTTTTGCTTTTTGTTTTTTTCCATTTTTTTTTCTTTTTAGGGTGACACCTGGGGCACAAGGAAGTTCCCAGGCTAGGGGATGATTCAGAGCTGCAAGCCTATACCACAACCACAGCAACGCAGGATCCAAGGCGCACCTGCGACCTACCCCACAGCTCAAGGCAACGCTGGATCCCTGCCCCACGGAGCGAAGCCAGGGATCAAACCCACATCCTCATGGATACTAGTCAGATTTGTTTCTGCTGCACCCAAGCGGGAACTCCAAAAGACCTTTGGCTATTAGCATCCTGAGATGATTTTCAGAACTGCGTGGGCTAGAAATGAGGGCTTAGAAAAACAATCACTAGCATCCGTGGAGCCCCCAGCCCAACCCCCCATCCCCGCCTTGAACAGCTCCAAGGGCCCCCGACAACATGAAAAGCCGTCAATTTGGCTTTTCTCAGCCCAGCCTTGGTTGGCTACAAGGAGAGAGACCAGGTGAGCAGTCACAGAGGTGGGCACACCTGAAGACTTTTCCCGAGGGGAAAGTCCTGCCAGCAAGACCAGGGGCAGCTCCCAGACGGCAAAGGTCACCTTGCCCTAGCAGACTGGCCAGTGACCTGCCCACAAGGCTCTAGCCTTTCTGCTGCCACCCTCTCCAACCATCTCCGTGGTCTGGAATAAAAAACAGAGCGGGAGTTCCCGTTGTGGCGCAGCGGGTTACAAACCCGACTCACATCCATGAGGACATGGGTTCGATCCCTGGCCTCACTCAGTGAGTTAAGGATCCGGTGTTGCCATGAGCTGTGGTATAGGTCACAGGGGCAGCTCAGATCTGGCGTGGCTGTGGCCGTGGCATAGGTCGGCAGCTGTAGTTGCAATTGGACCCCTAGCCTGGGTACTTTCATATGCTACAGGTGCAGCCCTAAAAAGCAAAAAAAAAAAGGGGGGGGAGGGGGCAGGGGGAACGGAGCTGCAGCCCTGCCCTGCACGCGTGGCAGCAGGGTTAGCACTGTGGACAGAGGATGAGCAGCAGGCTTAGGCCCAGTTCAGAACTGATACTCGAGATAGGTTCTGAAGGCTTGGAACCGACAAGGCAAAGAAGGAGGCACAACCAGGCAGCGGGGACAGTCGTCCTAAGGCTACATGGAGGCAGACCCCATCTGGGAAACTTCCAGATTGGGGGGGGGGGAGGGTCTGTGCAGAGGGAGGGGCCCCTTGCTCAGAAGCAAGGAACTTTGTCCTGGAGCCACGGGAAGTCGCTGCAGCATTTTAGCAGAAAGATGAGGGTGGGCAGGTCACTGGCCAGTCTGCTAGGGCAAGGTGACCTTTGCTCCCTGGGAGCTGCCCCTGGTCTTGCTGATCCCACGAGCGTAGTGGGGAGGGGCTGCTGCTGAGGAAGGACAAAGGCGAGGGGCAAAGCCCACCCCACCTCCACAGAGGAGCTGAGAGCGGCTGCTGCCTTGAATGAGAACGACGGGGGTGGAGACTGAGAAAAGTGACCCACTCGTGGGGGAAAAACACTGGATTTGGGGAGCGCTGACATGAAGGCTAGGACAAGCAGTGTCTGTTCGCACAGGGAGGACCACCCTGGGGAAAAGTACGACTGGGTTTGGGGGAGACCATGGTAAGTGGGTTCTCACCATATTGGTTTTTGATGCCTTTGAGGATCCAGAGTAAAAACACCAAGGAGACTGCTGGGTATGGGTGGGGGTCTGGAGGGGCCCGAGAATGCAGGAGTCGTGGTGAGTATGTAGTCACTGAAGCTGATGTCAAAAGGGAAGGTAGGGAGTTCCCTGGTGGCTCAGTGGGTTAAGGATCCAGCACTGTCACTGCTGTAGCTCAGGTTCCTGAACAGGTGTGGCCAAAAAAAATAGAAGGGGCTAGAGCTGACCTTGAGAGCACCACCATTTAACCAAACAGGAGTGGGGAGGGGGCAAATGGAGCCCAGAAGAGTGGCTGGTGGGAGCCTGGCGTTGGGCAAAGGGTGTATGCTCACAGTCTAGGCACCTGGGAGCTATTTCGGTGGAGTGGGGGGGGGGCACCTTGCAGGGGGTCCAGCCGTGAGGGGTAGGTGAGAAGGTGCAAACAAGCCCTCCCCAAAGTTTCCCTATAACAGACGGGGGAGAGCAGAACTGGTGGGGAGATGGGTCTTAGGGTCCCTTTCTGACCAGTCAAGGGGATGCATGAAGAGGGCAGAGCCCTTCACTCTATGGGACAATTTAGGTCCACGCCAATCCATCTCCCCCAGGTCAAGGTCTGGCTGCTTTGCAACCGCCCGGAGCCCCATAAGGCCCAGCACACAGGAAGGAGGTTTGGGGAGGGTCCCCAGGTCACCTTCTCATCTCAGTAATATCCACTGGCTGCAGGGCCAGCCCCCCCCCCCCCCCCGCCCCCAAAGCTGTGAGATGATAAGAGACGCGAGAGCCAGGCCCGACTCCCACCTGAACCCTGATCTCAAATTACACTCAACTGCTTCAATTTTCAATACCCTTGTCTGTTGCCTGTCCTGGCCTCTGCTTGCACTGTCGCCTAAGCCTGGGAACACCTTCTCCTGCCCATGGCACATCTAGTATCCATGAGGATGAGGGTTCAATCCCTGGCATTTCTCAGTGGGTTAAGAATCCAGTGTTGCCCTAAGCTGTGCTGTAGGTCACAGACACAGCTCAGATCCCATATTGCTGTGGCTGTGGTGTAAGGCCAGCAGCTGCAGCTCTGATTCCACCCCTAGCCTGGGAACCTCCATATGTCATGGGCTCGGCCCTAAAGAAGACATAAAGACTAAAAATAAAAATAAATAAAAACTTGGCTTGAGAAGCTACTGCTGTGGAGCAATGGCATTGGCAGCATCTTGAGAGCCCTGGGAAGTGGGTTCAAACCCCAGCCTGGCACAGCAGGTTAAGGATCCAGCCTTGCTGCAGCTTCAGCTTAGATAGAGATGGTGGCTGGGATCTGATCCCTGGCCCGGGAGCTCCATATGCTGGGGGGCGGTGGCCAAAAAAGAAAAAAAAAACCAAAAAACCAAACTCTTGGTTTGAGGGTCTCGTCCCTGACGGCTCTTAAATCCTCTGTCTGCCCTGGGGTGGTGCTGAGTGCTCCCCCTGGAGTCACCTCCAGGAGACCCCCACCGCGGCACCCGTTGTGCACCCCATTCTACTGCACTCCCCGAACCAGAGCCAGGGGCGGGGCAGGTGATGGAAGAGGCGGGAGGGCTGGGAGGTAAAGTGATTCACGTGGGGGACTCACAGCTAAAAAAACCGCAGAGCTAATCCCAGCCCTGGTCTGTTTGCTCACATCTTCCCTCGAACAGTGCCTGCAACAGGAGGTACTGCATAACTATAATTAACAATGTAATTATCACGAGTAGTTAATAACTTGTTGAGCCCCCACGGTTCTAGGTGTCAGGGACAGAGCGGAAGCCAGCAAAAGCGTGCCCCGCTGGGGCGCTGTGCGCATGCGCGGCGGGAGGGCGGCAGTGAATGAACAAGGAAGTTCAGAGACTAGGACGAGGCACCGGATGGGACGGGACGGGGGCGGGGCGGCTCGGAACTAGGGGATGTCGTGGGGTGGTCTGATCCTGGAGGAGGCGCTGCCCTCCTCCCTGAAAGCCCTGGCTTCCCCGAGGGAGGCGGGGGATGTTTACTCAGTTGGCCAAAGTCCCCCTGGAGTCCAATCCAACAGGGTCTCATTTCCTTCCCCGTGTTGTTAAACCAGACCTGAACATCAAGCATTCCAGAAAGTACCGGATGTGCAAATATTTACCTTGCATCCTGCAGCTTCCGACCCTCCCCTGGGAGGCCGGATTAAGACGCCCTCCTTGGGGGTGACAGGCAGGGTGACGCTGGGAGGGCTTAATTCCAGACGTTTCTCAGAGCTGGGACAGGCAAGGCTGCTCTCCCTCCCCCACAAGCCCCTCACACGGGAACACGATGGCCCTACACACACACAGACACACACACACGCACACGCACGCATGCACACAAGCATGTGCAAAGCACACACATACATGCATATATACCCATACCTTTCTTCCACACACCCCTACATTTCAAAACCCTTGAAAACAGTTCAGAATCTACCTGCTCACTCCTCAGACCCAATTTCTACAGAGAAAAATCCAACAAGACAGAAGTGGGGCGCAGTGGGCAACAGCCTGGCCCCTCCTGCTCCATCAGCCCACATGGGGCCTTCAGCCAGGGGTGCCTCTCCCAGTGGTAGGAGTGGTGGGGGGCGTTTGGGAGACCCTGCACCCTCTCCCAGGGCACGTCTTTGCCACACCCCTCTTCTGTATTCACAGCCTGCCTTGTATCAAACCCACCCGTTTGCTATGGTTGTGAACATGATTCTTGGATCCCTACCGTCTAAAACACTCCGTCTCCATCCTAAGCTAATCGTTACCAAGCTATATGCTTGGCATCAGTAGCAGAAGGGACTGGAAGTCACACAGGAGATGCCACACACTGCGCTCACTCCATTACCTGGGTCATCAAATTTGGGCATTCCCAGGATGCCAGGCACTCTGGGTTCTCTTACCTTGAGTTAGAGGAACCCAGCCCAGAGGGGCTCAGCAACTTGCCCCATGACACACAGCAGAGAGGCAATAGAATTGGAAAATTCCAGTCAAGGGGCTCCTGAGCCCCAATTCTTTTCACGGCAGCCCCTGGTGAAAAGGAAACATTTGCAGGTAGGGTCAAGGATCCCTCTCTCTCGTGTCCCTGGCTGTGGGTTTTGGTGACTCCAGCCACCATAGTAGGTCAGCCCTGCTGCTGAGACCCCTGCAGACCAGTGCAGACATCTGTCCATGTGCTCAGAGCTCTTTGCAGGGGAGGCACCAAAAAAAAAAAAAAAAAAAAGGGAACAGCCCAGCTAAGCTGAAATGTTCTCCTTGGAGAGGAAGGGAAATAAAATTTGATGAACCTCTGCATAATGTTCAAGTTATGAACGTGTAAAGTGATATTCTGCACATATGCTAGGCAGCTTTTATCTTCTCCCAC
Organism: Phacochoerus africanus; assembly: GCF_016906955.1. NCBI lineage: Eukaryota > Metazoa > Chordata > Mammalia > Artiodactyla > Suidae > Phacochoerus > Phacochoerus africanus. Next base: position 20,173,511 of record NC_062548.1, on the reverse strand, counting down.
GTTGCTGGGGCCTGAGCTGTTAGGGAGCAGCAAATGGCAGCTTCTGGCTGATGAGGAAGCAAGAGGTCTTGTCTTCTGCCTCAGCAAAACCAGGCTGCCTGTGGATGCCCCAGGCTCTCCCACAGCCGAGGGGACAGCTGATGTTGGGCTAATGAGGCGGCTTTAGGCATTGGGTGCTTACATGACTGCTATAAACATCTCGTGAGGAGTTCCCGTGGTGGCGCAGCAGAAACGAATCCGACTAGGAACCATGAGGTTGTGGGTTTGATCCCTGGCCTCGCTCAGTGGGTTAAGGATCCAGCGTTGCTGTGAGCTGTGGTGTAGATCACAGATGTGGCTGGGATCTGGAGTGGCTGTGGCTGTAGCGTAGGTCGGCAGCTGTGGCTCCAATTGGACCCCTAACCTGGGAACCTCCATATCCCACAAGAGCGGCCCTAAAAAGCAAAAAAACCAAAAACAACTCCCCCCAACAAAAACCACATTTCATGAGTGCCTATTATGGGTCCCATGTCATGCCACCCATTGCCATCCTCCTAGGGGACTGTCCACAGCAGTGGGCAAGGTGGGTCTGGTGCCAGGTCAACCTGACCTCAGCTGACCCATCCAGGCCTGGACACTTGACCTGGGACATCCGTGTAGGGGCGCTCGGATGCTGAAATGTACCCAATTGATGGTGGGGCTGCTGCTGAAAGGGCACGAAGCAGCCAGAGCTGAAGTCTCCAAGGAGAATTTAGTCAATCACATACACATGGACACGTATACACACACACACACCAAACTAACAAAAAGGTGTTAAATGAGCACCTGCTAGGTGCCCGGTACAGTGGGGAAGAAGAGAGCAGAGCCCCGCTGTCCCCAGAGCTCACAGTCTACAAGCTAATCACACAGATAGAATGTCAGGTTGTGTAGGTGCTGTGAAAAAGCAGCAAAGGGGAGTTCCCGTCGTGGCTCAGTGGTAATGAACTGGACTCGTATCCACGAGGATGCGGGTTCGATCCTTGGCCCCACTCAGTGGGTTACACATCCGGCATGGCCCTGAGCTGTGGTGTAGGTCACAGATCCAGCTTGGATCCCCCATTGCTGTGGCTGTGGTGTAGGCTAGCAGCTCTAGCTCCGATTGGACCCTTAGTCTGGGAATCTCCATGTGCCGAAGGTGCAGCCCTAAAAAGAAAAAAAAGGAAAAAGCATCAAAGGGATAAAGAATGACTAGGCCAGGGGGGTATGCAAATTTAGACCAAGTGATTAAGGAAGGTCCCCCCTGAGCAGGGGACGTCTGAGCCGAGATTGCCTGAGTGAGCCAGCCAGGTGAGTATTCCAGGCAGGGTACTGCAGGTGTGAGGGTTCCCAAGTGGAGATGAGCTTGCAGGGTTCAAGAGATAGAAAAGAGGCTCATGTGGCAAAAAAGGGGGGTCTGTAGCCATCAGAGAGAAGTCCCTGCATGTTCCCCATGGTCCCCCACCATGCAACTCCTGGGCTTGAAACCCTTCCATGTGCCCCAGGGAGAGTCCAACGCCTCAACGCTGCCCAGCTCCATAGCTTCCTTCCCCCTTTTTTCTCCTCAGATTCTGTCATCAGTCCTGAGAACCCTTCAGTTTCATGCTACTCCAAGGCATTATTGCATGTCCAATCAGCTCCCCCCAAAGCAGACTCTGTGATAATGACCTGGGCATGGGTAGTTTATGAGGAGATGGTCCCAGGAAATACGACAAATATGACAACCATCTGCCTGTCTTTCCACTCATCCACCTATCCATCCAGCATCCATCCATCCATTCACCCACCCAACCCTACATACATCCACCCAACTCTCCATCCATCCAGCATCCATCCAGTCACCCATCCATCCATCCATCCATCCATCCATTCATCATTTATTTTCACCTCCTCTATTCCCAGCTGGACTCTAAGGACTGAGATGCAGTCTCTGACCTTGAGGAGACTTCCTCTTCTAGCCACCATCACCAATCCCACTGCTTAGTCCTTTTTTTTTTTTTTTTTGTCTCTTGTCTTTTGAGGGCAGTACCCTTGGCAGATGGAAGTTCTCAGGCTAGGGGTCGAATTGGAGCTGTAGCCGCCGGCCTACACCACAGACACAGCAACGCAGGATCCGAGCCGCATCAGCAACCTACTCCACAGCTCAATGCCGGATCCTTAACCCACTGAGCGAGGCCAGGGATCGAACCTGTGTCCTCATGGATGCTAGTCAGATTCGTTTCCACTGAGCCATGATGGGAACTCCCCCCACCCTTTTTTCCCCTCAGTGCTGCAATAGAGCCCAAGAAGGAAACTTTGGTTCAGCCTCTCTGTGACATTAATCTTAGGTCTAAGAAGCATGGGGACATATAGCCAACACTCAACTTGATTTCCTTCCTGGTTTTTCAGGCTCTGACCACATAAGCCCAAGGCAACCTCATGCCCCAGACAACATTAAAATGTGCCAGAAATTGCAACACAGTGGGGTCCAAACTCTGCCTCACCCACCCTGCCCCTTCCACCCCCCAGCCCGCCAGAATACTTCCATTGGACCGTTCTAGTATTCGACTGAAGCTTTATGGCCAGTGAGGCCAGGCCTTGGGCTTCGGATTGCCGGTGGGGGCCGGAAGTGACCCCGGGTGCACTGACCTCTCCCGGAAGTACTTGATGGCCTCAGGGTCTATGAAGGTCGGCTCCTCCCGGTAGCCCTGCTCAAAAACCTTGCGCTTGTGCCGGAACTCAACGACCGTCTTGGTGTAGGAGTTGAGCGTGGTGACAGAGGCTGCCATGCAGCAGGTAAAGGAGCCCCACGCCAGGCTGCCAAGAGACGAGGAGAGAGGTGCCACGGTGAGGGGCAGCAGGGCACAGAAAACCACACCCACCAGACTTCCAGACCTGCGCGGATGCGGCCGTAGAGAAGCGTAGGGCTTGGTCAGCCCCTCGGGGTCTGGTCTGGGAAACAGCACTGTCCATACGCTGTGATGCAGACACAACAGAGGTCATTACTGGGAGGCAAGAAGAGAGCGAGTCATTCCATCCAGGGGTTGGCATCAGGGAAAGGTACCAGAATACAGGGATGGTTGCCCTGGGTCTTGGGGGATGATAGAGACTTTGAAAGGGGAGGGGACATTCCAGGAAGAGGGAAGAGCATGTGCAAAAGCATGGCGACAGAAGGCCATAGGAAGCATTCCACTGACTATAGGGAGTTTGGGGTGCTGGAGAGAGGGGGTGCGAGGAGGTTAGTTGGAGCTGATGATGGAGAAGTAGATGGGGGTCAAATACCCTAGCAGCTGGTTTTCCAGGAGAGTTAAATTGCCCTTGTTCACAAGGGACCTTGGCAAAGGTACTTCACCCCTCTGCCTCATATCACACCATATCACAGAGCAAGGAGTAAAGGAAACGACCCATTAAAAAATATCTTAGAACAATGCGTGGCACCTGGCAGGCACCCAAGAAAGGCTTGTTATTATTACTATCATCGCTATTATCAACATTCTTACTACCCACTTCTAACTGACTTGATTTCCAAACTCTTTGTCTGTTAGATTAAGGCTCTCTGCTCACACTTCCTCCACGCTTTTGGCTGTGCTCCTCTGCTGTGTATGTTGAGCCAGCCAGAGCTGGAGAATCTGTTCCACGTACATCTGGAAAGAAAGGGAGGGCATGTGGAGCCAGGAGACTCATCTGGCCAGGACACTGGTCTTCTCCGACCCAGTGCCCATTCTGGAAATGGCCTCCTGCCTGATTCCTCCATTCAAGACCATGCAGTAATATCTAGAACCAGGAGTGGGGTACCACCCCCCTCCAGTTCCCCCTAGTCTGGTTTCTCGAGTCCCTATTCCCCAGTCTCTGCCTTGCAAACTGGTTTCCTCCCCATGAAGGGCTCAGTCTTGCTGCTGCCAACTCTGCACTGTCTCAGCGGCTCCAGCCTCCCCCTTCACCAGCCAGCTTTCAGGTCTCTTGACATCAGGGCCCCTGCACGCCCCATGCAGCCCACCTCTCATGCCCACTGCTCTCTCTCTGTCAGCCTCAGAGAACCCAGAGGAAAAGCAAGGGGAAACCTGTGGATTCAGCCTTGCTCCCAAGGATCTCCAATCATCAAGTAGCCCTTATCACCCTTGCCATTAATAGATGCCCCCATTTTTTCGTAAGGAGCTAATTGCAATCCTCCAGAAGCACTCAGTATCTGTAATAGACAACTGTGGGTGTCAGCCTGGCCCCTCTAAGAACCTCCCTGTCCATCAAAGATGGACAAACGTCTGGCCAAAGCTGGTCCAATCAGATACTCTCTTCCTCTGAGCAATGAAGCTGAAGATTCTAGCTCCATCTGGGATGTCTGTTTGAATTGGACTGATGGCAATTCAGAACTTAAGGATGGAGAATGAAGAAGCAGGCTTTTTTCTGGGATTCCAAAAGTATATGGCTGTTAGTGTGGCCTGACCAGTACCTGTTCTGTAAAGGGACCACTCCTCCCCTCCCCTTGGGCCATGAGGTTTGTAGGGACCTGGCCTCACCCCTAACTTTCAGGAGCGTGCACATGACCTAGACGTGGCCAGTGAGAGTGTCACATCCCTCTAGCCATTGTAATTGGTTCAGGGACGGACATGAGACACCCAAATAAGGCTGCTGAGACTTAATTCTAGGCCTTTGCTGAAGCTATTCGGAAACAGGGCTCATCTTTTTTTTCTGTATTGCCAAGCTGGTAGGATTTGAGCCAGGAGCTGCTGGAACCCAATGGGCCACCCCCGAGCTTGAGAATGAAGCTGACTCATAAGAAAGGAGAGCCACAAAAAGGAGCTACACCCCTGAAGTGAAGCCATTATCCCTGGACTTTCAATTATAGGAGCCCACATTTCTTTTTTTGGATTTTTTTTTCTTTAGGCCAGTTTGAAATGGGTTTCTGAAATTGGCAACAAAAATTCTTATACAATTACTTTCTATAAATTCCCTATTTTGCATAAGTTAGTTGGTTTTTTAAAATCTTTTTAGGGCTGTAGCCGTGGCATATGGAGGTTCCCAGGCTAGGGGTCAAATCAGAGCTGTAGCCACTGGCCTACACCACAGCTCACAGCAACGCTAGATCCTTAACCCACTGAGCAAGGCCAGGGATTGAACCCACGTCCTCATGGATACTAGTCAGATTCATTTCTGCTGAGCTATGATGGGAACTCCCGTAAGTTAGTTTTGAAGTGATTTTTCTAGTCTTTACAACCAGGGGATCTTAACTACGACCAGCTCTAATTCCCAACTCTGATGGCCCAACCAGAAAAGGGGCATCACTCTCTCTCTCAGCTACCCCTGTTTAATTTCACCCTGTCCTCATAACATCCTGTAATTCTCTTGCATCTTTTTTCTATTATTTTTTATTCTTCATTTTTAAATGAAACGTTTTCTTTTGAGATCATTCTAGATTCACATGCAGTTGTAAGAAATAATTCAGAGCGATCCCATGTACTCTTTACCTAATTTTCCCCCAATGATAGCCTCCTGCAAAGAAGTACACGACCAGGATCTTGAGTTTGGTACAGTCAAGACACAAGATGGTTTTTCATTCCATCACCACAATAATCTGTCTGATCTGTCCTGTTGCCATTTTATAGCCACACCTACATTCCTCCCCACCCCTGGAAACCACTAATCCCTTCTCCACTCTCTCATCTTGTCATTTCAAGCATGTTAAATAAATGGAACCACTCGGCATGTACTGCTGGGAGACCACTGGACTGCTGAACTCTGCAGAAGGCAAACTTGGTGTACGTGCAAAAGCACAACGAGCTAAGGAATATGCTGACACGGAGCTCTAAAGTGCAGGATCTCCTTCAAAGACAAGATAAGGGAGTTATGCATCAACCATGCTATTCTATGAGCAGCTGCACTATGCCCTAGAGGTATGCACCTGTAACTAGTTGCTAGTATTTTCCTTTGTTATTCACTGGGAGATAGTTTTGTCATCGCCTGTGCCTGAAGAGTTTCTCCTTAACCTACATACATCACCTTCCCTGATAAAAGTCACGTGGGCGAAAGCCCTGGCACCTTTGTTCTGCAGAACAGAGTGCCTCCTGGTCCCCCACTTTCTAACTGTAAAAGAGTCTTGTGTGTTTTGTTAAACCTCGCTGTCCCTCTTTCAGGATCTCCCGCTGCCCTGCAGTCCTGGACGTGGCATCGCACATTTGGGATCATCCCCCAACCCCAGCCTAATTCTCTGGAGAGTCATCCAAGTTATGTGTATCAAGAGACGGTGCCTTTATATTCCTAAATAGGGTTCCTAGGGCAATGTATGAGTTGCTCCACATTCCCACCAGCTTTAGGTGTTGTCACTATTTATTAATTTGAGCTATTCTGATAGACATGTGGAAATACCCCATTGTGGCTTTCATTTGCATTTCCCTAATGGCTAATCGTGTTGCACATCTTTTCATCTGCTTAGTTGCCATCTGTGTATCCTCTTTCATAACATGTCTGTTTATGTTTTTTGCCCACTTTCTTATTGGATGATTTTGCTGTCGTTGTTGAGTTTTGAGTGTTTTTATAGCATCTAGATACTAGTCCTTTGTCAAATAGGATTTATACTAATGTCTGCTAGTCTTTAGCTTATCTTTTCAACCTCGGGGAACAAGGTTTTTCACAGAGCAAAAGTGTGTAATTTTGACAAAATCCATTTTATCAAGGTTTCTCTTTAAGCTTTTGATGGTTTGGATGTCAAGTCTAAGAATGCTTTGCCAGGTCTAAATCTCAAAGATTTTATCCTAATTTTTTCCTAAAAATCTTATAGTTTTTATATTTCATATCTAGGTCCATGATACATTTTGAGTTAATTTTTATAGAAGGTAAGGAGTTTAGATCAAGATTTTTTTTTTTTTTTGGTCTATGAAGATCAAACAACTCCAGCATAATTTATTGAAAAAGCCACTCCACCTCCACTGAATGGATTTACACCTTTGTCAAAAATCAGTTGGGCATATCTGTAAGGGACTATTTCTGGGTTCTTTGTTCTGTTCCATTGATCTGTACACCTCCCCCTCCCCCAATACTGCATGGTCTGGATTACTCTAGCTATAAAATAAGTCTTGAAACCTGGTAGACTGATTCCTCCCACTTTATTCTTCTTTCTCAAAATTATTTTAGCTATTCTAGTTCCTTCACCTTTCCTGATAAATTTTAAATAATCCTGTCTAAACCTACAAGAAATGTTGCTGAGATTCTCTCTCTCTCTCTTTTTTTTTTGTTTCTTTTTAGGGCCACACCCTCAGCATATGTAAATTCCCAGGCTAGAGGGCAAATCAGAGCTACAGCTGCTGACCTATGCCACAACCACTGCAACGTGGGGCCTGAGCCACATCTGCAACCTACACCACAGCTCACAGCAACTCCAGATATTTGAATCACTGAGCGAGGCCAGGGATCAAACCTGCATCCTCATGGATTCCAGTCAGATTCGTTTTCACTATGTCACAACAGGAATTCCCAAATGTTGCTGAGATTAATGCGAATTGCATTAAACCTCTATAACAACTTGAGGAGAATCCACCTCTTGGCCATGAGCATGGTATACCTCTCCACTTATTTAGGTCTTCTTTAATCTCCTTCATTGGCATTTTGTGGGTTTCAGCATGCAATTCTAAAGATATTTTTGTTAGATTTATGACTATTTCCCTTTTTTGAGAGTCAATGATAACACATTTTTAGTTTTGTTGTCCGACTGTTCTTTGCTAGTTCATAGAAATATAGCTGATTTTTTTTTTGTATTTTTATCTTATATCTTGAGATCATATTGAACTCATTTATTAGGTCTAGGTGTTTTCGAGAGGGTAGATTTCTTTTGATTTTTCTACATAGACAATCATATCATCTGCAAATGGGTATAGTTTATTTCTTCCTTTCCAATCTCTATGCCGCTTATTTACTTTTCATGCCTTGCACCAGCAAGAACTTCCAGCACTATGTTGAGAGAGACTGGTGTTCCCAGTCCTAGGGAGAAAGCATTCAATCTTTCACCATTAGGTATAATGTTAGGTGCAAGTGCTTTGTAGATGTGCTTTATTAAGTCTAGGAAGTCGCCCCTCTAGTTCTCCTCTGGTTTTCTGCGAGTTTTTAAAATCATGAATGCATATTGAATTTTGCCAAATGTTTTTCTTCATTGATTGGTATGATTATGTGGTTTTCATTTTGTGCCCCTTTATCTTCTCTCATTGATAATCTATTTGTCTTAAATATAATTTAGAACCATATCAGACCATGTTATAATTTTTGCTTCAATCATCAAGCATAATGTAGTAAACTCAAGAGGAAAGGCAAAATGTTCTTTCTTCATTCTTAATGTTCCAAGATTCCTTCTTTAACATTTTTTTTTCTGTTTAGAGAACTTCCATTAACCATTCTATTAGGATAGATCTGCTGATAGCAGATTTTCATAGTTTTCCTTCACCTGAGAATGCCTTGATATCCCCTTCCCTTTTCTGAAGGATATTTTTGCTAGAAATGGAATTCTAAATTGATGGTTCTTCTCTTTCAGCACTTGAAACATCTCATTTCCTTCTAGTCCCTTGATTTCTGATGCAAAATCCACCATTTAAATTGGTTTTCTCTAAAGTTAAGATATTGTTTCTATTTTGCTTCTGTCAATCCTTTTTTCTGACTTTCATTTGGGGGGGGTTAAATTTTTTTTCAGGCCACACCCACAGCATATGGAAGTTCCCAGGCTAGGGGTTGAATCAGAGCCGCCACTGCCAGCATACGACATAGCCACAGCAACACCAGATCTGAGCCACGTCTGCAACCTACACTGCAGTTCACAGCAATGCTAGATCCTTGATTCACTGAGCAGGGCCAGGGATCAAACCCACATCCTCAAAGGTACTAGTTGGGTTCATTATTGCTGAGCCACAATGGGAACTTCTAGTTTGTTTGTTTGTTTTATAAAAACATAGTTTGACTATAATGTGTCATGGTATGGACGTCTTTGGGTTTATCCTGTTTGGAGATTCACTCAGTTTGACTCTGTAGGTTTATGTCTTACAAAACTGGGGAAATTTTCGGCTATTATTTCCTTGAGTACTTTTTCAGCACCCTCTCTCCCCTCCCCTTCTGGCACTTCAATGTTAGATCTTTCATCATAGTCCCAGAGGTCCCTGATGCTCTGTTCATTTAAAAAAAATATCTATTTTCTCTCTGCTGTTCAGATTAGGTAACTCCTATCTTCAAGTTCACTGATTCTTTCCTCTGTCCTCTCCATTATTCTGTTGAGCCTATCCACTGAGTTTTAAATTTCAGTTCTAAAATTTCCACTTGTTTTTCTATATATTTTCCAGTTCTTTCCTGGAAGACTCTATTTTTTTCCTGAGACCAAAAGAAAAAAAAAAGAAAAAAAAATTCATTTGTTTCAAGGGTGTTTGTAATTGCTTATTGAAGCATTTTAACAATGATTGCTTTAGAATCTTTATCAGATTATTCTAACATCTCTGCCATCTAAGTATTGTGATCTAGTGATTCTTTTTGCTTTCAAGTTGAAATCTCCCCAGGTTTTGGTATGGTGAGTGATTTTCAGTTGCAATCTTGACATTTTGAGTGTTTTTAAAAATAAGACTCTGGATCTTCTTTAAACCTTCTGCTGACAGAATTCTGACAAAGGAAGAGGAAACACGACCTTGTTATTGCCAGGTAGGAGAAGAAGTCCAGGTTTCCCACTGGGCTACCACTGACATTCAAGGTGGAAAGGTTCCTGGTTACTGCTGGGCAGGGATGGGAGTTTTGACCCCCTCAGGCTTCTTCAGATACCATTCTGGGTGGAAGGGGCAGGAATGCCTCATTACTGCTCCCCAGTTTGCCTCCACTGACACCACACAGAGGAGAATGACTTCATCACCCTGGGCGTGGGTGAAAATCCTGACTCTCCACTGCTCCTCCTCTGACACCACACCATAGAGAGGGGGAAGGGCACGCTGTTACTGCCCTAGTGGGGCTGGGAGCCCAGACTCCTCATGTGACCTCCACTGACACTCAGGGGTGTGTGGGGCTTGCTTATTACTGTCAAGCAGGGTGAAAATTCCAGCTACCTACTCTGGTACCAGCTCAGCAGGTTGTGGGGTATGCAGCAGTTGGGTGCCACATTTCAGCCTGGTGAGTGAAATCTAAACTTGACACGAGTGGGATGGAGACAAAGGGTGTTTGTTTCTTTTTCCTGTGATATGTGACTGGGTAGAGCAGTATTTTCTAAAAGCTTTCTGTCTTGGTAGACTGCCCCTTTCCTGGCTCTTTGGCTAGAGAAAGCAGACTTTTAGTGGGGTTTTAGGGGGAGGCATGTGTGCCAGTTAGCATTTCTGAGTTGCCGACTTCTTCAGCTCCAAATCTGAGATGAAAAGTACCTACCAAAGTGCTATCCCTTGATCCTTAGCCAACCTATTGTCTTCCCTCCACCTTTCATTGGCTTGGTATGTTTATGTGTGATGTCCAGGGATTTCAGTGGTACTTAGCAGGAGGATGGGGAGAGGCATGACTGCTCCATCTTCCCAGAAGTGCAAATCCTTATTTGTTTTTGGATTGTCTTCCCCCATACCAGAATGTGATCTTCATGAAAACAGGAGCTTTGTTTAGTTCACTGCTATATCTTTAGCACCTAAAACCATGCCTGACATGTAGTAAGCACCCAATAAATATTTGTAGAATGAATATAAACAGAGGTAAAACAAGAACAGATTTAAAAAAAAAAACCCACAGATACAAAAGCATTGTTCTGATTTAGATGTGGGTGAGGGGCTCAGGGCTGCACCTGTGAGTCTTCAGCTTCCTTGGTCCCCAAACTCCCAGGCTCCCAGGCCCCCACGCTGGGCACAGGTTGAGAACCTCAAGGCTGGAATGCCTGCTGGTGCTTGTATCTTATGCGGCTGGACTGGTGCAGTGAGGTATGTGGGTGGTTGGCCTGGTTTTGGGAGACAAGAGCAGAATGGATGCTGTGACATTGTGATGGGGGCAGGCAGTGGGGGTGGCTGTTAACTAGCTCTCTATCCTCTGGGAGCTACAGAGGTTGGGGCGGGGGTTGCTAGAGGACCAGATTCAGAGATGCATGGATGCCACCTTGAAATCTCTTCCATGCTTTGCTCAGTGGAAAGACTGTAACTGGTCCTTGAGGGAGGCAGCCCTTGTCTCCCTTTGGGCCAGACAGGCACAGAGTCACTGTGTGGGGCAGGACAAGGCACAGATGCTCCATCCAGACCACCCTCAGTGTCCATGGACTGATGGGACCAGGAGATGATGATGGCAGGATCTGAAGGCCCAGCTGATCCACCCATGGCAGCAGAGCATCCTCGGGTACCACCTGGGTCTCTCCCTGCCCTGGTCTTAGAGAAAAGAAGGTCAGTGCCACCTGCCTTGGTGAGATGAATAAGAGTGAGAGCTTCTTGCTGACCACACAGCCTCTCGGTAACACCAGCAAACACCCTCTCCAAAGGCTCTTTGGGACCAAGGCTCTTCCAGAACACACACCCCCATTGCAAGGGATCAACTTACTAAAATGCCAGCTCAGCCCTGCAGAGAGGGCAGGGCAGCCTGGGTTCCTCAGAGAGGTAGGGGCTAGTCTGCTGTTTCCACAAGGTCATGGAGACTGGAAAGGAGGGGAAGAGAAGGAGGAGGAGAAGGGGCAGCGATGAGGCTACCACGTGGCACACAGGTGGGCCCCAAAAGCAAAGAGAGGGGCACTACCCTCCTGGACCTGGCCTAACTAGCTACACTCTGGCTGTGACCTGGGACAAACTGCTCAACTTCTCTGGTTGTCCAGCTCTTATAAGCTATGACTCCACAATGTTCCACCACCCTCGTTCTGTCAAGTGAATGCTCAGAATTGGGGTTTCACTGTGTGTGCTGGGGTAAGAGGGGCCCCTTTCCTGTCCCCTTCCATTTTGATCAGACACAAAACAGAAGTAGCACATGACCAGCTTGCTATTCTTCCACCATCACCAGGAAAACTGGCCTGTTGACATTCCAACCAGGGATTACAAACTCTTAATTCTTGCAGGGTCAAATGGATGAATTTAGTGTGAGTAAGGTGATTCAATACGGAGTGGTGGGGACTGGGGTAAAGTGGGGAGCCTATGCCCCATCTAAAAGGGGTAGCCTCTGCTCAGCTGAAGATGCCTGCTGCCATGTGGCAATGTGGATTAGGGCATGGACATATCCTCCAATAGTCAAGAGAAGCCAGAAACACCAATTTTTTTTTTTTTTTTTTTTTTTTTTGCTTTTTAAGGTCGTAGCCTATGGAGGTTCCCAGACTGGGGGTCAAATCAGAGCTATAGCTGCTGCCCTACACCACAGTCACAACAACTGGGGATCCCAGGCATGTCTTCGACCTACACCACAGCTCACGGCAACACCGGATCCTTAACCCACTAAGTGAGGCCATGGATTGAACCTGTGTCCTCATGGATACTAGTCAGATTCCTTAACCGCTGAGCTATGACAGGAATGCCCAGAAACCCACATCTTTATGTAAACATTTTTACCATTTTGGATATTAGAAATGCAAATTTTTAAAAAGCCCAATGTGGCAGCTCAAACAAAACACCTACAGGCTGGGTTCAGCCCTGGGCTGCATGCAGTGTGGAGGCTCTGCGGCTAATTGTGTGATTTGGGCCTTTGCTCTTTCTGAGCTTGTGTCTTCATCCTTCAAGTGGGGGTCAAAGGCAACCCTTCCAAGTAGAGGCTAAAGGATAAAGGACCTGAGAGCTCCGGGCTTGTAAAGTGCCTCCACTGTGCCTAGTTCAAAATAGGCACTGACCAACGGTGGTCTCATCCCACTCCCTCCCCAAGCCAAGCAGCTCCCCACATCCCCCTCCCTCCCCCACCCCTACCCTAGGGGCTGGCCTTGGCATTGTCACAGGAGGACGTGGACAGAGTTAAGACAAAGACCTAAAAAGGGGAGCAGACAGGAGGGTTGGGGGGCCCAGGGCGCAGGGCAGGGATGCGGCTCCCTGCCTTAGTGGCGGCCCAAGGAGGGGAGTCTTGGGGCGTGCGGGGGCGGGGGGGGCAGGGTACGGCCAGGGCTGGGTCTCCAGGAAACACTCAAGTCCTAGAAACAACTGCAAGTGGCCAGTCTGGGGAGACGGGGAGGAATGGAGCACCAGGGGCTGCCTGCGTGCCCACCCGATGTCCTCTTCTTGGACATCTGAGTCACATGCCTCTCAGAAAGCAAGAGCGGCATTACCAAAAGGCCAATGTCATCAGCATTTATAATCATGGCCACTTATGGAGGGAGCACGTATTGGATAGAAGCATTTTAAGAGCTGGGCGCCACGTGGTCCTGAGACTATAACCCCATTAAACATGCATCAATGTAATCTCTGCTCTGGAGCTGAAGAAGCTGAGGCTCCGAGAGGATGGCTTGCTTTGCCTTTCACAGCAACATTCATGGGGCACATTCTTTGGGCTAAGCGCCTCACGTGCGATACGTCCTGCAGTCCCCAAAGACGGCCTCCCATGAGCCACCCCTCCTGGGGCTCATGCTTTTGCACAACCCTTTCTCCTGGCCCTTGGTCCCATCATTAGCTTTTTTTTTTTTTTGGGTCTTTTTGCCATTTCTTGGGCTGCTCCTGTGGCATAGGGAGGTTCCCAGGCTAGGGATCCAATCGGAGCTGTAGCTGCCAAGCCTATGCCAGAGCCACAGCAACGCGGGATCCAAGCCGTGTCTGCGACCTACACCACAGCTCACGGCAGCGCTGGGTCCTTAACCCACTGAGCAAGGCCAGGGATCAAACCCACAACCTCATGGTTCCCAGTTGGATTCATCAACCACTGAGCCACGACGGGAACTCCGATTTGCTCTTGACAAAAAGAATGCCGCAGAATCGACGCTGTGTGACTTCTGAGGCAAGGTCGTAATCTAAACTTGTAGCTTCCACTTGGAACTCTAGGAACGCCTGCCCTCTGGGGACCTTCTCCAGGGACCCAGCCACCGTGCCCGAGAAGCCCTTCCTGCTGACAGCTCTCGATGCCAGCCAACACCATGGCCAGCCCCGGACGCCTGGCCTGGCAGTGCCCCAGAGGGCTGGCCCTGGCCGAAGCACCATGGAGGACCCCATGCCAGGACCCCCTAGCTGATAAGAGACAATAACACATGTTAATTTTAAGTCACTACGTTTGGAGATGCTGCGTGACACATCAGCTAAAACACCACACACACTGCACACTGTCCTGTGACGTAGAAACTCGGGCTACCCCCATTTTACAGCTGAGGCTCCTGAGGCACTGGGAGGGTACGTGACTTAGCCAAAGCCCACAGCTGGCAAAGGCCAAGGTTAGGATCTGCTCCCAAGCTGTCTGATTCCAGAGGCTGCCCCTCAACCACCCGTGTGTGCTGCCCACAGTAGTCCCTCAGTGCATGCCAGGGTGAAGTTTAAACCCAGGTTAGTGGACTACCAACCACAGAAACTTGGCATCCCTCTCGGCAGCTGGTCTCCAACATCAATCCAGCTCCTTGGCAACCCTGACCTACAAGGCTCTGCAGCCTGTTCTTGCAGCCCCGCTGGGCCAGGAGATGGAGCCTGGCGCTATCGTGCTTTGGACCTGGCCTCCTCCCTGGCCGGGGGTGGGGGCAGAATTTTGACAAATGGCCTCACACATATTAAACAAGAGAGATGACACTGCACAGCCCTGGCAAGGCCCCAAAAGCGAGGGATGAAAAATGGGGCTGATCCATCTTGCAGGCCTTGGTGACAAGGAGAAATGGATCAGCCCTAATGGGGGCCGCACACTGGGGCCCGGCCTTAAATAAGTCAAATGGGAATTGGGTGCCCCTTGAGAGGCCAGTCTGGGGTGGGTGTGGGGCGGGCAGTGCTGAGGAGCAGGGCAGGAAGCCCAGCTTTAAAAAGGGAGAAAGGTTCCCGCGGCCCGACACCAGCAGGCTCACCTCCAGGACGGAGAGCCAGGCGTTGCTCTGTAGGGAGAGGGGTTCAGAATCCCAGGCAAGTGACTCAACCTTCCTGAGCCTCAGTTTTTAAATATGCAACACGGGGTTATTATATGTGTTAAATTTCATGTTAATAACGGTAATATTAAAAGGGTTGGCATTTGGGAGTTCCCATCATGGCTCAGCGGAAACGAATCTGACTAGTATCCGTGAGGACGCAGGTTCGATCCCTGGCCTCGCTCAGTGGGTTAAGGATCCGACATTGCTGTGAGCTGTGGTGCGGCCCTAAAAATACAAAAAAGGGGGGGGGGCTGGTGTTCACAGTGTATGTATGGGTATCGTGTGCTAAACACACATGAACTTTTTTTTTTTAACTTAAAAAACATTTTTTTTAGGGCTACACCTGCAGCACATGGAGGTTCCCAGGCTAGGGGTCAAATCAGAGCTGCAGCTGCAGGCCCACACCACAGCCACAGCAACGCCAGATCCGAGCTGCATCTGGGACTCACAGCACAGCTCACAGTAACGCCAGATCCTCAACCCACTGAGCGAGGCAAGGGATGGAACCTGTGTTCTTATGGATACTACATTGGGTTCTTAACCTGCTGAGCCACAACAGGGACTCCTGAGCTGTTTTACTATTACCCCGCCACCTACCTCTGAGAGGCTGAGAGCAGGGGCTCTGGAGCCAGAATGCCTGGGTTCAAATTTGACCTCTGCCACTCTCAAGGTGGATTACCTTGGACAGGTTACTTAGGTTCTCTGAGCCTCAACTCTGGTCCATGAATTACCTACATCACAGCCATGCTGTGATCATGACATATCACGGCTCAATACGTGTGAGAAGTTATTTCACTTCTGGTCAGTTCAAAAATGTCCATTCCCTCCCTTTGTCTTCTTCTCTAGCTCAGGGTGACTACTTTGCAAGGGAAAGATCTCAGGAAGGGACATTTCCGTTGTGGCTCAGCGGGTTAAGAATCAACTAGTGTCCATAAGGACTCGAGTTCGATCCCTGGCCTTGCTCAGTGGGTTAAGGATCTGGCGTTGCCATGAGCTGTGGTGTAGGTCACAGATGTGGCTCGGATCCCGCGTTGCTGCAGCTGTGGTGTAGGCTGGTGGCTGCAGCTCCGATTTGACCCTTAGCCTGGGAACTTCCTTTTAAAAAAAAATCTCAAGAAGGAACTACTAGGGGGTGGGAGGAAGGATTGGGTAAAAGGAAGTCAGAACCTGAGCTTTAACTGGTTTTTCTGTGATGATTCTACTTAGAGGAGTTAGGCACTATGCTGCCCAGTCAAGGTCCCTCTAATGCACTTGACTTTACTCTTGCAAACCCCACTTAAGTAGGGAGTGGGAAGGGGCAGAAATACAGCAGGAGTCCCCAGTGGTCTGAATCCAGGTCTCTCATAACCATAACCCTTCCTGCTCCATTCTGACACCCTCCGCCTAAAGATGCCTTCTCACTGCCAAGGCGAAACCTGCCATTCCCCTGCCTAACACACTATCTTATTCCCTCCTCCACCAGCCTGATGGACCAGCTTCTCCCCCAAGGACCCTCCCCAGGGGAAGCTGGGTCAGTGACGCCTTCTCTGTGCTTCCATGGCTGTCTGTGACTCCCGTTCACCCGCCCACATCATAGCATGGTTCAGAGGATGGCTTGTTCACTGGTCTTTTTGTCTTTTGTCTTTTTTGTTGTTGTTGTTGTTGTTGTTGTTGCTATTTCTTGGGCCGCTCCCATGGCATATGGAGGTTCCCAGGCTAGGGGTCGAATCAGAGCTAGAGCCACCGGCCTATGCCAGAGCCACAGCAACGCGGGATCCGAGCCGCGTCTGCAACCTACACCACAGCTCACGGCAACGCTGGATCGTTAACCCACTGAGCAAGGGCAGGGACCGAACCCGCAACCTCATGGTTCCTAGTTGGATTCGTTAACCACTGCGCCACGACGGGAACTCCCCTCACTGGTCTTTTTGTTATGTTTTGTTTTTTTTAGGGCCACACCTGCAGTATATGGAGGTTCCCAGGCCAGGGGTTGAATCGGAGCTGCAGCTGCCAGCCTACGCCACAGCCACAGCAATGCAGGATCTGAGCTGCATCTGTGAACTGCATCGCAGCTCACAGCAACAGCAGATCCTTAACCCACCGAGCGAGGCCAGGGATCGAACCCCCATCCTCAAAGATACTAGTCAGGTTCGTTACTGCTGAGCGAGGCCAGGGATCGAACCCCCATCCGCAAAGATACTAGTCGGGTTCGTTACTGATAAGCCACAATGGGAACTCCTTGTTCACTGTTCTTAATCCCCTGTCACAACACGGTCTCAGCCACCACTGTACGCACAGCACCGAGAAGCCCCAGGCCCTACTGCCCCCCAAATATGTGCTCACTCAGTAAATATGTGTTCAATGACTAAGTGGGTAAATGGCCCCCAGCTACGAGAACTGGACCCGGATGCCCTGTGTAACAGACAACTGTGGTCATTATTGTCACTACTCCAGCATGCACTCCTCCTTTTGACAACAGCTCACTCCACCCCCAACCCATCCCCCCAAGTTTCCATTATGAGACCTCTCCTCTGTCTCTCTGTCCAAGAGTTTGGATGGGGGCAACTCCACCCTCTGGATCACGTGACTCAGGCCAGACCAATTACAGCGGTCCAGTCTCCTGCGGGTCTAAATCATTGGTTGCAGTATGGTCACATGACTTAAGCTAATCCAGTGAACGTCATCACCGGGATTTTGGCTGGCAATATTGGAAAGAAGCCCCATCTCTCTGCTGGTATTGCTACATTTGTAACACGTAAGCCTAGAAGTGGGCTTGGTGACCATCTTTAGTACTACCTGGGGGAAAAAGCTGCTTATGAACAAAGCTGACCCAAAGGGAACAGAGTCAGAAATGGGGAGAGAGTGACTGAGTTCCTGATGAATCACCTGAACACCTGGATCCAGCTGTGCCTGAAGCAGCCCTTGTGGTAGTTCATCTAGCAGCCATTCCGTCCACTCACCAGTTGGGAGTTGCCATTCTACCTGCTCACCATTTGAGAGTTTGGGACTCATTCCTAATTGCAAGGGAATGGTCAAGCTGCGCCAATAAACTCACGACACTCCCTCAGGCATGGTGATGATTCAGAAGAGGGAAAGCGGCCTCAGCTGGGCTCATCACAGGGAGGCTTGGAACTTTAGTAAACGTTAGGGAAAGAGAAACTCTCTCTCCCCCTCATGAGTGAAGGAAGAAGCACCAGCTTCAAGGGCACTTTCTCATCACCAGGGTGGAAGCTCACGCAGGGACAGAGTTAACTTGGGGAGTAGGCAATGCTCAGGTGACCACAGAGTAAGAGAACTCAGCCTTGATGACATCAGAGATGCTGGATCAAATGTTCCCTGAAGTCCATGCCAAGCTGTACTTTCCATTTACAGGAACCAATGTATTTCCTTATTGATTAGAAAGAGGTGGGCGGGTTTTTCCATTACAGTCTATGCACCCCTAGACGACCCACCTAGACTCCTAATTAATGAATGAATGAACTCATATACAACTCTAGTTTACTTAAGCTTGGGACGCTAGAACTCACAAGCCAAAGAATCCTGCGGGATTCTGCCTTTCTTTTGCACACTCTGAGGTGCTGATCCCTGCTGCCTGCATCCAGAGCCTTTCACTAGGATCTCTACAGCGTCCATCTCCACATTCCAGAGCAGCCTCTAAGGCAAAGGTTGGCCAACTTTCTCTGCAAGGGCCAAAGAGTAACTATTTTAGGCTTAGTGGGCCATTCAGGCTCTGTCACAACCACTCAGCTCTGCCCCTGCAGCGTGATAGCAGCTGTAGACAATAGGTAAACGATGAGTTTGGCTGTGTCCCAATGAGACTTTATTTATGGACACAGAAATCTGAATTTCCCATAATTTCCACATGTTGCAAAATATTCTTCTTCTTTTGATTTATTTCCAGCATTTCAAAGTGTAAAAACCATCCTTCACTTAAGGGCTGCACGAAAACAGATGATGGGCCGGATTTGGCTACAGGTGGCCCATTTCGGCCCTAGGGTCTCAAAGCATCTCTGGACTCTGGGTTCCTACAGCCACCTCCCTCCACTCCCCAGTAGGGTTGAGCTGCTGCAGTCCCAGCATGCCTCTCGGCTCCGGCATCTGAGAGTCCAAGCCACTTACCAGAAAGACCACCCGTAGTCCCAGGAATGAGGTCTCCAGTCTTCGGGGCCAAGGCTCACGGTGACCTGGAATACTTGCGTGTACATCATGTGAGCTACCATTCCCAGGAGGCCTGTGGGCAGAGCAAGACAAGGCATCAGGAAGCAAGGTGGGGCTTTGCCTACAGGCCTGTTAGCCTGGGTGAACATGGACCCCCCCCCCCCCCCCCCCCCCGCCCCAGGCAGGACTAGAGCACAGACAGCCAGAGGGTGAAGGGCCAAAGAATTGGAGTTGAGCCAGAGGGCAAAGGGCAGCCTGGGAGAAATTTAAGCAAGGGAGACATAGAGTCAGATATGGGTGTGGTTGTGCAAAGTTTTTCTGTTAAGCACAGATAAAGAAATAGTGTAGGCTCTATGGGTTGGGCCTTGTGGTCTCTGTGGCAACTCTTCAATTCTACTGTGTCAGCCCCAAGGAGCCACAGACTATATATAAAGGGATGAACATGGCCATGTGCCAATAAAACTTTATTTACAAAAGCAAGCATTGGGTCAGATTCTGCCTGTGGGCCAGAGTTTGCTGATATTAAACTGTGTTAGAAGGCCATTTGGGAGAAACTGCTTAGAGAATATTTTTCAAACTGCACATCTTAACTCACCAATGGATCATGAAATCCACTTCGTGATTGCAACCAGTATTACAAAACAAATAAACGAACAAACAAGAGTGGAATGGAAGGGAATAGAAATATCTGATACCGTCAAATGTAGCAGGAGTAAATATTGTTTTGTGAAACTTTTCAGTTCTATATGTGTGTGTTTGTGTGTGTGTAATTATAATGTGAAATGTTTTTCCGTGGCTCTTGTCAAAAACCCTGGAACCCACTGGCTAGGAGAACTTTGATTCCATGGGATCAAAGTCACCCCCTGGAGTCGAAGCAGAACCACACCTCCAAGGCTGTAGACTGCAGCCCTGAATATGACTGTCCCCATGTCACAGGTGAGAACATAGAAGCTCGGCGTGGTCAAGTCTGCTCCCACGTCCCAAGGGAGCAGATGGCTTAGTTATGATTTAGCTGCAAATCAAAATGCCTTTAAAGCCAGGGCTCTGCCCATGCTGCCTAAAATGCATCCAAAGACCCCCTGCTAAAGGCTCCGCCTTCTCTAGGCTGTCTCTGCCAGGCCTCAGTCCCATCCTTAGCCACACCCCAGCAGGTATGCTAGAAGTCTCTTCCGTCCCCTCCACCTTGGCTCAGTCTGTTGGAAGGAGATGAGGGGTAAGTCACATGGGGATCTTATTTTTCTTTCCTTAAGAAAATTCTTAGAATTCCTATCGTGGCCCAGCAGTTAATGAACCTGACTATCATCCATGAGCACGCAGGTTTGATCCCTGGCCTCGCTCAGTGGGTTAAGGATCCAGTGTTGCCCTGAGCTGTGGTGTAGGTCACAGACATGGCTCAGATCCTGCGTTACTGTGGCTGTGGCGTAGGCCGGCAGCTACAGCTCCGATTGGACCCCTAGCCTGGGAACCTCCATATGCCTCAGATGCGGCCTTAGAAAGACAAAAAGACGAAATAAATAAATAAAAGAAAAGAAAGAAAAAAAATTCGTGGTGAACTCCCAAAAGGTACATTAACACACATACCTTATTCTTTGGAAGTGATGCATAAGATTTCTTGATAATGACATACCATGTTTTATTTATCCAACCACTTGATGGTATTTAAGTTATTTCAGGCTTTTTGCTCTCTAAGCAATGCTGCAATAAACACCCTTCTACAAGTCTCTTTGTGCAGACAAGCATTTTTCCGGTGTGAACAACAAGAATTGCCAGGTCGTAAAGCGTGGGCATTTGAAATTTTAATCAATGTTGGTGGACTGCTCTCCTAAGTAACAGTACCATGTTGGATTTCTGCCAGCTGTGGGAGTACTCACTCAAATCCTCACTGATTCTTGAGGAGTTCCCGTCGTGGTGAGGTGGTTAATGAATCTGACTAGGAACCATGAGGTTTCGGGTTCAATCCCTGCCCTTGCTCAGTGGGTTGAGGATCCGGCGTTGCCATGAGCTGTGGTGTAGGTCGCAGACGCAGCTCAGATCCCACGTTGCTGTGGCTCTGGTGTAGGCCGGTGGCTACAGCTCTGATTGGACCCCTAGCCTGGGAACCTCCATATGCCGTGGGTGCAGCTCAAGAAATGGCAAAAAAAAAAAAAAAAGAAAGAAAATAGAGACTTCCAGAGTCCATGCTGCACCCTCATTCTCCAGCCCCTATGATTAACATCTTTCAATAGTACATTTGTTACAATTGAGGAGGTAAGAGCGATACGTTCTTATCAACTAAATCCATAGTTTCCATTAGGGTTCACTCTGTGTTGTACGTTCTCTGGCTTTTGGCAAAGGTATAGTGACGTGTGTCCACCATTACTGTGTCCAGGAGTTTTAAGGCCCCTAAAAATCCCCTGAGAGCCACCTGTTCATCCCCCACTCCCCTTTCTGCAACCCTGGCCACCACCGACCTTACTGTCTCCAGAGTTTGGGCACTTTCAGAATATCATATACTTGGAATCACACAGGATGTAGCCTTTTCATATTGGCTTCTCCCACTTAGTGTGGATTTAAGGTTCTTCTATGTTCTTCATGGCTCGATGGTTCTTTTCTTTTCTTTTTTTTTTTTTTCAGGGCTGCACCTGCAGCATATGGAGGTTCCCAGGCCAGGGGTTCAATTGGAGCTACGGCTGCTGGCCTCCACCACAGCCACAGCAATGCAGAATCTGAGCTACTTCTTCGACCCACACCACAGCTCACGTCAATGCTGGATCCTTAACCCACTGAGGGAGGCCAGGGATCAAATCCACAACCTCATGGTTCCTAGTCGGATTCATTTCCGCTGTGCTATGATGGGAACTCCCTGTTCTTTTCCTTTTATTGCTGAATAATATTTCACTGTTGGGTGCATCACAGGTTATTTATCTATTCATTTGTTGAAAGACATCTTGGTTGCTCCCAAGTTTAAGCAATTATGAATAAAGCTGCTTTTGTCATACATTTTGATATTTAATAAGTCAGATTTAGCAGTCATTTGCTTTTGGTTTTTGCTTCCTGAGTCTACTTTAAGAAAACCCACGCCAGGAGTTCCTATGGTGGCACAGCGGAAAGGAATCCTACTGGTAGCCCATGAGGATGCAGGTTTGATCCCCGGCCTCGCTCAGTGATTCAAGGATCTGGCGTTGCCCTGAGCCGTGGTGTAGGTCACAGACACGGCTCAGATCCCGCACTGCTATGGCTGTGATGTAGGCCAGCAGCCGTAGCTCTGATTGGACCCCTAGCCTGGGAACTCCCATACACCTCAAGCGCTGCCCTAAAAAGAAAAAAAGAAAAGCAAAAGAAAACCAACACCATAAACACATTCTCCTATATTTTTCTTACATACTTATAGATATTTTTGTTAACTCATCTGGAATCTATCTTGGTGAATGGTGTGAGGTAAGGATCTAACAATTTTTTAATGAGTCTAATTGCTTTGAACGCTCATAGAACGGACTGTTCTTTCCCCAATGATTTTCTTTCTTTCTTACTTTTTTATTTCAAGGCTACACCTGCAGCACACGGAAGTTTCTGGGCTAGGGGTTGAATCAGAGCGGCCACCTCAGGCCCATACTGCAGCCACAGCAACACTGGATCTGAGCCAAATCTGCAACCTCTGCTGCAGCTCGCTGCAAAACCAGATCCTCAACCCACTGAGCGAGGCCAGGGATCAAATGCACATCCTTACAGAGACTAAGTCGGGCTCTTAACCTGCTGAGCCGCAATGGGAACTCCCCCATTGATTTTCAGTGGCACTTTTATACCATATTCCAAGCTTCACATTACATGAGTGTATTCCTAACTCATTTTGTTTCATGATCTCTCTCTCTCTGTACCTGTGTCAACGCCACACAATTTTAGTCATTATAACTCACAGTGGAGTCCGTTACCTGAAAAGACTGGTTTCTCCTCCTTTCAACCCATTGCTCACTCCCCGTGGAACTGCCACCCTACCCAGAGCCTTGCTCCCTCTTCGGGTCCTATCCCCAACCCTTCCCACCATCCCACCCCTTCCTGAGGGCTGACCTAGCTCTCCAAACCCTCAGCTATTGTAAGCTCTTCAGTTTCTTCTTCACTAGGCCAATCCAGATGCTCTCCAAGTAATTTGACCTGTCAGTGCCTTGGTTTTCTCACCTATAAAATGGGAATAGTAGTATGAAATTCTCTTGAGGCACAACAAGTTAAGGGTCTGGCATTGTCATTATAGGGGCTTGGGTCATTGCTGTGGCATGGTTCACTCCCTGGCCTGGAAGTTTTCATATTCCACAGGTGCAGCCAAAAAAAAAAAAAAATCAAAAAACAAAAAACAAAAACATGGGAACAGTAGTAAAATGGGCAATTCCAGTGAGCATGCACTAAAGAAGAAAAATATTCATGAGAACAACTACTCCTTATACTAGGAGTGGGAACATAACACTATTTTAATACAAAAATTACCAACTAGACCCAGAAGCTGGGCCCAGTCTGTTGGCAGAATAATTAATTTTCCAAATTGTTAGTTTAGAAAAGCATTGATTTCTCAATTGAATTCCTTTTATCCCCAAATATAAAAAGTCTTGCTTTAAGAAAATTGAATAAATGAAAATTGCAAATCATTCAAAGATAGGTCGGCGAGAGTCTCTTACTGTATTTTTTTTTTTTTGGTTTTTTTAGGGCCGAACCTACGGCATATGGAAGTTCCCAGAGGAGGGGTCGAATTGGAGCTGCAGCTGCCAGCAATGAGGGATCCAAGCCGCACCTGCAACCTACACCACAGCTCACAGCAACGCTGGATCCTTAACCCACTGAGCAAGGCCAGGGTTCGAACCCATGTCCTCATGGATCCTAATGTCCATTACCACTGAGCCACAACAGGAACTCCCTCTGATTGCATTCTAAAAACCCTGCTTAAAAAATTGGACCTCCAACCACATTATCGGGAGCATGTTTGTTCTGTAAAGTGAGGTCCGCCACTAGCATCTGTTGAGACGCCTCAGCAGAAGGAATTGTTTCCAAGTCATCCTGAATTTACAAGTGACTTTCTGCTGAGTTACGGCTCCCCCTAAATTAGCGACAACTAAATGAACAGGGCTTGCTGTGCCACCGCCGCTGCTGCTGCTGCTGTTGCTTCTGCTGCTGCTGCTGCTGCCTGGCATAAACCCACACCAGGAACCTCCCAGCTGTAAACAGCTGTCAATCTCTCATCCAGTGATTTCCTGGAATCTCCTGACACCAGAAATGGGATTCCCAGCCCATGTGGGGAGGCAGGCACGGCTCCTGGCTGCCCCTGGGGGACTTTGGACAGCGCTAGGGATCGGGGATGCTGGCCAAGGGCTCAGAGCTGGGCTGGATGTGGTCCCACCCAGAACCCACTGAAATAAAAAGCTGCTTTGACTTTCAGCCCCGCCCTCCACTGATCTGACTGATGTCAAGTCCAGAGGGCCTGGTGTGGGGCCAGAAGTAAGAGACAAGGTCAAGGAGCGTCAGAAAATGAGCCCAGCATCTATCTGGACAAAACTCTACTTAAAAGAGACACGTGCCCCCGCATGTTCATTGCAGCACTATTCACAATAGCCAAGACATGGAAACAACCCAAATGTCCATCGACAGATGATTGGATTCGGAAGATGTGGTATATATACACAATGGAATACTACTCAGCCATAAAAAAGAATGACATAATGCCATTTGCAGCAACATGGATGGAACTAGAGAATCTCATACTGAGTGAAATGAGCCAGAAAGACAAAGACAAATACCATATGATATCACTCATAACTGGAATCTAATATCCAGCACAAATGAACATCTCCTCAGAAAAGAAAATCATGGACTTGGAAAATAGACTTGTGGCTGCCTGATGGGAGGGGGAGGGAGTGGGAGGGATCGGGAGCTTGGGCTTATCAGACACAACTTAGAATAGATTTACAAGGAGATCCTGCTGAATAGCATTGAGAACTTTGTCTAGATACTCATGTTGCAACAGAAGAAAGAATGGGGGGAAAATGTAATTGTAATGTATACATGTAAGGATAACCTGACCCCCTTGCTGTACAGTGGGAAAATAAAAAAAAAAAAGAAAGAAAAAAAAGAAAATGAGCCCAGGAATTCCCGCCATGGCGCAGTGGTTAACGAATCTGACTAGGAACCATGAGGCTGAGGGTTCGATCCCTGGCCTTGCTCAGTGGGTTAAGGATCCGGCATTGCCGTGAGCTGTGGTGTAGGTCGCAGATGCAGCTCGGATCCCCCATTGCTGTGGCTGTGGCATAGGCCAGCAGCTACAGCTCAGATTAGACCCCTAGCCTGGGATCCTCCATATGCCATGGGAGCAGCCCTAGAAAAGACAAAAACAACAACAAAAAAAAAAAAAGAAAGAAAAGAAAGAAAGAAAGAAAGAAAATGAGCCCAGAGTAAAGCCAGGGTGAAAAGAAACAGAAGGAAAGAGAGGATCTGGTTTCCAGCTCTGTCTCTGACTAGTTGTGTGACCTTCCTGTACCTTGGTTTCCTCACCTGCAAGATGGGGGTAATTGGAGTTCCCGTCGTGGCTCAGGGGCTAACACCTGACTAGGATCCATGAAGATGCAGGTCTGATCCTTGACCTTGCTCAGGGGGTTAGGGATCCAGCATTGCTGTGAGCTGGGGTGTAGGTCAGACACAGCTTGGATCTGGCGTTGCTGTGGCTGTGGTGTAGGCTGGCAGCTACGGCTCCGATTAGACCCCTAGCCTAGGAACCTCCATATGCCACAGGTGTGGTCCTAAAAAAGACAAAAAAAAAATATATATATATACATATATATGGGGGTAATAATAACACATACTTCATAAGTTGATGTGAGGATTAAGCGGCTTATACTGCAAAGCACTCAGAATAGTGCTTGGCGCATAATAAACCCCACGTAAGTGTTTCATGAATGAATGAGTGAATGAATTCTTGTGACTCACTATATAGACCTGTTTGACTGCACCCTAGTCCAGGGACCAGGTGTGCTGTGTTCGCCACTGAATCCCCAGCACTGAGCCCAGGGCCAGGCACACTGTTAGTGTTCCATACGTGTTTGTTGAATGAATAGGTGGTCCATTCAGTTCAACGCTGATTGCAAGGTGCTTGGAGGAGCTAGGCTGGCTGGGGTAAAGGTCTAGGATCTGCAATATGGACATGAGCTGGGACCGGGCCAGGTCTGAAAACTCTGGAGAGTAAATTGCCTGCGTTACATCAGCAGCTCCATCAGATGTTTATTTATCATGCATTCACTCAGTCAGTCAGACAACGACTATTTTATTTATGGATGCTTTTCACAGGCCAGGCACTGTTTCTGGGGGCATGGCCGGGGTAGGGGGAACCCTGCTCTCAGATGTCTCAGGTTCAAGTGGAGGAGTTCCAGTCAATAACCATATTGATCAACAAGAAAACATCAGGCAGTGAAAAGTGCCATGATGAAAATAAAACAGGGAGCATTCCCATCGTGGCTCAGCGGAAACAAATCTGACTAGTATCCATGAGGATGCAGGTTCAATCCCTGGCCTCGCTCAGTGGATTAAGGATCTGGCATTGCCATGAGCTATGGTGTAGGTCACAGATGCGCCTTGGATCCCATGTGGCTGTGGCTGTGGCATAGGCCAGCAGCTGTAGCTCTGATTAGACCCCTAGCCTGGGAACCTCCACATGCTGCAGGTGCAGCTCCAAAAAGATTTAAAAAAAAAAAAAAAAAAAAGAAGAAGAAGAAAAGAAAAGAAAATCAGGCAAAATGCCAGGGGCTCCCTTCAGCATGAGCAGCCAGGGAGGGCCTCTCTGAGGAAGTGACTTTTTTTTTTTTTTTCTTTTTTGGCCAACCCGAAGCACATGGAGTTCCCCAGCCAGGGATCAGATCTGAACCACAACTGCGACCTAAGCCACAGCTGCTGCAACGCTGGATCCTCAACTCACTACAACCATCCAGGGATCGAACCTGCATCCTGGTGCTGCAGAGATGCTGCAGCAGGAACTCCTTGAGGAAGTGACATTTAAGCAGAGGTCTGAATAGGAAACTGAAGGCAGCCGCAAGAGGTTTGGGGCAAAGCATGCCAAACAGAGGGAGTGACTGGCTGGGGCAAAGGCTTGAAGGCAGCAGAGCCTGACCTTGAGGGGAAGGGGAGAGATAGCTCAGCAGGGTGGGAGAGAGAAGGAAGGTTTGGAGATGGGTCAGGGAGGTGGGCAAGGACCAGGTCACCCAGGACCCTGCAGGCCATGGTGAAGAGTCTGGCTTTCTTTGAAGTACAATGCGAAGCCATAGGTGAAGGTTGAAGCAGGGGCCTAATCTATGTTTTAAGATTTTTTTTTTTTTTTTGCTATTTCTTGGGCCACTCCTGCGGCATATGGAGGCTCCCAGGCTACAGGTCTAATCAGAGCTGTAGCTGCCAGCCTACACCACAGCCACAGCAATGCAGGATCCAAGCTGCGTCTGCAACCTACACCACAGCTCACGGCAACACCGGATCCTTAACCCACTGAGCGAGGCCAGGGATCGAACCTGCATCCTCATGGATACTAGTTGGGTTCGTTAACCACTGAGCCACGATGGGAACTCCTTAAGATCATTCACGTTTCTGGGTGAAGACGGGGGGTGGAGAGGGTGGAAGTGGGGGTGAAGGGAGTCCAGGCTAATGTGTCACTGCTTGAACTAAAGCCATCGCCGGCTCTGGGGCAGGTTTTGGAGGCAGAGTCAACAGGACCTGCTGATGGACTGGGTGTGGGGCACCAGGGTCACCCAGAGATTGGGATGACTTTGGGCTTGGGGTTTGGGCACTTGGGCAGGTGATGGTGCCATTCGCTAAGATGAAGAAGATGGAGACAGACGTCTGAGTGGCCATTCGGGCCCCATTCACTTGAAATGCCTATTTTACTCCCAAGCTGAGGCCTCAAGCAAGCAGTGGAGGCCTGGGAACAGTCAGAGCTGGAGACCTAAGTGCGTGAGTCACTGGCCTACAAGAGACCACATGGGGAGGAATGCAGGGAGAGGGCTTCGGGTGGAACCAAAGTCCACCGCAGACTGGGTGGGGCCAGCAGAGGAGGCTGAGGACAGGAGGCCTGGGCAGCAGGAGGAAAACGACCGTGCAGCCCGGCCAAGGCCAGGGGAAGGATGCACACCGAGGAGGAGGAAGTGGTTTGTTAGGTCAGCAGTGAAGACAGAGAAGTGACTGTTGGCTTTGCCGACACGGAGGCCACTGGGGACAGATGCTCCACTGGACCAGGCTGAGAAGAGGAGAGAAAACAGCCAAAGCCATCAGAGAGACGGTGTCAAAACTCACTGCGTGGAGGAGCCGAAAAATGGGGTGATGTCTGGAAAGGGTTTGGGGGTTCAGGGAGGGATCCAGAAGAAGAAAGAGAATGGATGTTCCTGGGCTTAGTCAGGGTGCTCAACTAGACAGGGAGTGCCCGGGGGTGCAGAGGAGCCAGAAAGCAATCGTGGAAACGAGAGAGAGAGAAGGTTCTGGAAGACAAAGCGCTGGCTTTGGATGGGAGCTGGGAGGCCTGGCCCAAGGGAACGGGAGGGCACGTGAGGGCAGACCCCCAACCTGGGCCAGCTTTGCCCCTCTGTCTCCCACAGGAGGCCAGGCCATGGGCAAGAGCAAGACAGGGGGTTTGAGGAATCAGGAGAAGGTGTGACGAGTCCTTTCGGAGCGTGGGAAAGCACAGACAAACCAGGGCGGTGCGTGTGGCTGGAGGCGCAGCGCTGCCTGTGTGTGAGGCCTGTGCTCAGGAATTTAAATTCAGACCAGGTGGTGGGATTTGGCGGGGGAATGGGGGGCCAGGAGAGGAGTCAGCCTGACCATGCAGAGAGTTGCCTCCTGGCTCAGAAGGACATACAGCGATGCCACGCCATGCTGCCTCCCCTGGCTAAGGACACAGAACACTGATGCCCAGCTGAGCTCCAGACCGCCTCTCGCCCCCAGCGCCCTCCCTCACTTTTGCAGGGTTTGAACATGGTATGTTAGTGGCATGCTCCATTTAATTGAGCTATCAGGGAGATGGCTGATGAATTAATTTATAATAGAGTTTATCATTAAAGATGCTGTCCAAGTTATTACTCAGAACATTCAAAGAGCGCTCATGTCTAAACAAATATTCTGTGTACGTGGGCGCTGATCTGAAGTTGCCAACATCCTGGGGGTGTCCTGCCAGGGACCTAAGACAGAGTTGGGACCTGGAGGAAGCTGAAACCAGATGACATGGGGCAGGAAGGCAGTAAAGGGAGAGCCCTGCTAGGGCAGGCTGATTTCCAGGTAGTTAGTCCCTGAGCATGTATTGAGCACCTGCTGTGTATCAGGCTACCTTCTAGCTTGGAAAACACGACTGGCAATAGTGATCTGGTTTCCAGGGCACTTGGAAACTGGTAGAAACTGGGGACCAGTGTGTGGCAGGCCAGCCAGTGGGGGAAGGCCAGGGGCCTGCGGGAGCCCTAGCTGGGCTCCTAGGCCAGGTTTGGGAGGGGAGGACATGAAAGGCTTCTAGAGCGGGTCACTTCCAAGCTGAGAGGACCCAAGAGGGTGGACAAGGCAGCGGAGCCAGCTCCTGCAGAACCCACAGGCAAAGTGGTTTGATGGGGCCTTAATGGGCCATGAGGTAGGACATGTGGGTGGAGAGAGCTGCTGCTGGAAGGTAAACAACACCCTGCAGGAAAGTTCTGGAGCCATCCTGGGAAGTTCAGGCTCTATCCTGGGGCCAGTGGGCAGAAACTGCACAACTGTCAGTCACAGGGGAGAGCCAGGCTGTGCCTTTTTTGAAGACCTCTCTTGCTGCTGGGGTGGGGAACTGGTGGGTGAGAAGGTGGGAGGTAGGGAAGTGGGGGAGAGGTGGCTGCAGAGAGAGAGGACAAGGACGAGGCCTAGGGGGCTGAGATGAGGAGGCGGATGGGCATGTGGCCGGGGGAGCCACATCTGACACCGCCTCAGTGGATAGATTCCCAGCAAACCCTGGGGCACTGGAAGCCCTGACTCAGGAGTGGGGAGGGACTGGGAGACGCTGGTGGGATTGACCCAATTAACATCGCACCAGGAATATCCTCCCATGGAAAGAAAACTTTGAGATCCTAAGAGCTGGCATTTCATGTCACCCATCAGCTGGGGGAAGACAGAAAGAGAAACCCCTTATCTAAGCATATCTAAAGCATCCAGATGTTTGTCCTGATGGGGACTAAAGGCTGACTCTCCCTCCTGCCTTCTGGCCTGGGGAGGACCCTATAGGGATGGGTGCCAGCACTTAAAACCACCCCCAAGAAGCTGAGCTGATGCTATGTTTAAAGCTTGCCCAGATCTATTTTTAAAGAACAGGCTATTTTTAGACACTCTCCCGAGATCCCACAGCCTCTCTGGGTAGCATATTTCAGGGTTTAAAAAGTTCCTCCTTACACATAACCTAAATCTTTCCAGTGCCAATTTAAGCTAATTTCTTGCTCTGCCCTCTGAGGACAAGAGGGGGGGGGAGGCGGTTGGCATCTTTCTGAGAAGAGACATTCCGGAGCTTGGCAATTACCGAGTCACCCCTCAACTCTCTCTTCTCGGCACTAGATCATTCCAATTACTCCGCCCTTTCTCCAAAGGTCTCCTTGTAGGCCCCCCAAGTCATTAGCACCAGTCCTGCTTGGCTTCTGCCCGTTTCTCAATTTGCCTTTGAAAATGAAGTGACTCAAATCAAGGGTGGCATTTAATGAGGGACCGCCCCAAGGATTATTGAACTTCCACCAGCCTCGCCCACCTGGCCACCTCCATCTAGTCCCAAGACAGTGAACAGGCTCAGACCTCTGCCACCCCACCCCCTACAGGGGGGTCCCAGAATGAGTCCAGAAGCCGCCACCCTCGTTCTTATTCCTGGCGAGTCCTGGGGTGGCTCCAGGCAATGCGGTAACGAATGATTTTTTTTTTTTTTGCTTTTTTTTTTAAGGCTGCGCTCTTGGCATATGGAAGTTCCCAGGCTAGGGGTCGAATCAGAGCTGCAGCTGCCAGCCTATACCACAGCCACAGTAACTCAGGATCCAAGCCACATCTGTGACCTACAACCACAGCTCACAGCAACACAAGATCCTTAACCCACTGAGCGAGGCCAGGGATTAAATCTGCAACCTCATGGATACTAGTACGGATTCTAAAAATTCATTTAAAAAATGATTTTTTAAAAAATCTGTGGCTATGTCCCCACACTCTCCTTCATTTGGCTAACTAGATATAAGACCTCCATGCCTCGGCTGTCACAGAGGACTAAGAAAACAAGAATCGAAGTCCTAGCTCTTCGGATTTCAAAAAAGCTACGTGCAGTTGTTGGATGAAAAGGTTTGGAAGAATATGTGATCAGGCAGAGCCAGTTTCGGCCCACCTCCCCGCGGAGACCAGGAAAAAGTGCCTGCCTGGCAGAAGTGGGAGGAGGGGGAGGAGCAAGAGGAGAGGACAGTGGGCCCCAGGAGAGAATGGATTCAACTGCGCAGGCGTGAGCATCCCCCAAGAGTACGTACGCGTGAGGGCCGCCTCCACAAAGGGTCCCGCCCCAACCTGAGTGGACGGCGGATGTCCTGGGAGCCTGGCCACGTGCTCACGGACAGAAAAGAGGGCTGTCCGCGTGGGTCCTAGCCCTTGACTCGCGAAGGACTCTGCGTGTGCACCACCCCATTGTGATAGCCTGGGATGCACCCTGAGGGAGGGTGTGCCCTCTGGCCTAGGGGGACCATGGGTGGAAGAGGAGAAAGTCCCCTGGCCCGTGTTTGGGTGGGACCGAGTAAAGCACGCCAGGAACCTCTCACAGAGACCCAGGGCAGAGGCGGAAGATCCCCTCCACGTGTCCACACGCCCAAGTCACGGTCCTGCCCCCCCCCCCAACCTCCCACCCCTCTTCTTCTCCCACATCTCCACCCTGGAAATCCACACACGGGTGGTCTTGACATTCCACCCAAGCCTTGGACTTGAGCTACCTCCGTGGGGGACAGCCCTGACCTTGGGCATGATGGTCCCAGCCCTGTCTGCCAATGTGACACCTTCTCAGAGGCTCCCAACCAGCCCCACCTGCAGCCTCTAGGCCCTGCCGCTACATAGAGATTCCTGCGTGTTTAGGATAGGGTCCCGAGCGGTGGGAACAAGGATTAGAACGCAGCGCCGAGGAGCCCGCCAGGGCGGATGGCCCTCTCAAGGCTTGATTACTACTCACCTCTCCACATGCCCTTCTAGACACAGTGGCTGAGAGCGAGAGGGACCATATCAGGTACTGCCCAAGCCAGGTCACCTTTGAGATTAAAGGGGCACGATTAAAAATTATCCTGGGATGTGGGATTTCCCGCTGTGGTGCAGTGAGTTAAGAGCCCAATGGCAGCAGCGCTGGTCGCTGCAGAGGGTTCAGTCCTCGGCCCCGGCGCAGTGACTTAAAGGATCTAGAATAGATCACAGCTGGCAGCCTGGATTCAGTCCCTAGCCTGGGAACTTCCATATGCCTCAGGTGTGGCCATTAAAAAATATATGTATCTAATTTTTATAATCATATATATATATATATATCCTGGGACAAGAAGAACATAGGCTCTTGAGAATGATGGTAGAATAAATGAATGAGGGAATGAGCTCAATCTCTCCAGAGATTCCCCTTCCACCTGGGGAATGGCCCCTAACCTTTACCAAGGGCTTTCCCTCTGCCAGGGACTTGAACACCTGCTGTCTCTGTGTGCGGCACAGAGTCCGCTTAGGGTGTCCATCTCACAAGAGAGAACAAAAAGTAGGCCAAAAGGAAGTGACCTGCCTGACAGACAGCAGGGAATCTGGGAGCAGAATCCACATCTCTTTTTTGCCCAAACTTGTTTCATTCACTCACTCCACGTAGGACTACTGAGAATCTGCTACAAGCCCGCACTGTGCTAAGGGCTGGAGAGAGAGAGAAAAATGAGACAGATGGGGCCGCTGCCTGCTTGAAGCTCTAGTTGGGGAGATAGATACAAGCAGAAAACAGCAGCCAAGGGTCAGGGAGTGACGCGAGGGGAGGGGTGGGGGCCGTGGGAGCTGACATCAGGACTCCTCTGCTCTGGGGGTCCAGGAAGGCGTGCCTGCGGTGCGTGTTCCAGCTGAGCCTGAAGGAGGAGGCGCAGTTAACCAGGTCAGAGTTGCTCGAGTATGGGGCACACCTCCCCGGGTGCTCAAGCTTATTTTAGACCAAGAGTTCTAAGCCTCAGCATTGTTGGCACCTGGGGCCCGACAACCCCGCGCATGGCAGGATGTTTACCCATTAGATGCCAGAAGCCTCCACCTCTTTGCTCCCTTAGTGTAACAACCAAAAATGTCCCCAGATGTTACCAAATGACCGTGGGGGTGGGGAGGGGTCTGAGAGGGCAAAATCACCCCTAGATGAGATCACCGTTTTATTTATTTATTATTTGTTTAAATTGGGAGGTTCCCAGGCTAGGAGTCGAATTGGAGCTACAGCTGCAGGCCTATGCCACAGGCACAGCAACGTGGGATCCCAGCCGCGTCTGTGACCTACACCACAGAGCAGGGCAACTCCACTGAACAAGGCCAGGGATCGAACCCACAACCTCATGGTTCCTAGTCGGATCCGTTTCCACTGCACCACAACGGGAGCTCTGAGATCACCGTTTTAGATGCTACATAAACATCTATACAATGGTAATGTTTTTATTTTTATAGGTTTACAATTCTGTTCTGTTTATTGCAAGGGATACTGGCTTTTCACTTCCGGTAGTGATCTGCAGATTTTCAATTTGTTTCAAAAAAAGTTGAGTGTTTTAAAGAAAATAATGCTAAGTGAATAACGGCCCACAAGTGTGGCGATAGCCATGGAAGGAAAATGCACAGGTCTGAGTGATGAGAGAGGCTGAGTCAGGTGAGAGTGGGGTGTGAGGTAACCAAGGAGCTGAGGCCAGGGTGCATGCGCGGCGCATGTGTATATGCGTGCGTGCGGACATACATGCATGCGTACATACATGCATGCGTACGTATGTGCGTACGTGCGTGTGATGCTTGGAATCCTTCCGGGGATGCCCTCTTGGAGAGCAGAACTTCCCTCTGGAGTTCCAAGCTGTCTTTCCTTCTGCCTGACAACAGTTTGTCTCTCTTGGGTTGGACACGAGAGGAGGGGATTGGCCAAACTTCTGGAGCCCAAGTGGCAGAAAGATAAGAACCTTTAAACACTAGAAACACCCTCCTGGAGGCAGGATGCTTGCAGTGTTAGACATTGGGGGCCCTGAAATTAAGGGCGGCGGGGGCAGCGCACTGAACAATCCCATCTCTGTCCTTCTGGGGCATGTGCTCATAGGGACCACTGGGCAGACCCCTCCCTTTGTTTTTGTTTATTTGTTTGTTTTTTGTTTTCTCTATCTCTGGCTCTGTTTTTCTCTTTCTCTGTGTTTCCTTCTATCTCTGCCTTTGATTCTCACTCAGTGTCTGGCGTTCTTTCTCACGCCAGATATTCCACATGTAAAAGGAATATCCGTTTACATGTGCCCAAGTCATAAGCAGGAATATTCACTGTACTCGGGTCTCTTGCAGTGGGGCTCCCCCTCACCTCCTACTTGGTCCACAAGGGCCCCTGGACGGCACTGAGAAACCTGGGATAGGTTTGGGGCTGAAGTTTCCAGCTTCCACCTCACTCGCTGCCAGCAGCTTCCTTCTGCCTCAGCATGGAATGAGCAGAGCCCTTCATACGTGGACTCTTCATACATTTCCTCCCAGGGCTACCCTTCCATCCCTCCGTCGCATTAGCTGAAATGCAAATCCTTCTCTTCTGGCTAGTTAGATCTTAAGTGCTCTGAGTTTCCACATTTCCCTGAAGCGATGCTGTGATACCATCCAATTAGTTTCATTGCCCCAGAAGCTGCCTCTGCAATAAGAAAATGAGATGCCTCGCTGAAAAACCTCTAGAGAACAAAATCTCTGCACAGCGCTTCCCTTTTCTGGGGACTCTAGAGTTTGTAAAGTGCTCAACTGTCCCCTAACTCATGTACTCACTGCCTCGTCCCAGGAGGGCTAGGTTTAGTGACACCCTGTTAGCCAATGAGAAAGTGAAGCTCAGAGAGGTAAAGCAATCCGCTCAGGATAACACAGCATGAAAGGAGTGTGTTTGAGTCCAGGTCTGCCCACCTCCAAGTCCAGGTGTTTTATCATTCCATCACAGCCATTTCCATCCATTCATCCAGTCAACAAACATTTATTTAGCATTTACTGGGTGCCAGGCTCTCTTTGTGGTTCAGGGAATAAAGGAGTAATACAAGCAAGAACTCTGCTCTCACAGAGCTGATAGTCTTCTGAAGGAAAATAGAAAATAAACACAGAACAGAGTTTGGTGGAGTTCCCTGGTGGCCTAGCAGGTTAAGGATCCGGTGATGTCACTACAGTGGCTTGGGTCACTGCTGTGGTGCAAAGTCAATCCCTGGCCTGGGAACTTAGGCATGCTGTAGGCATGGCCAAAAAAGAAAAAAAAAAAATCAGAACTTAGTAAACGCTATGAAGGAAAAGAGAGTGGGCATGAGGAAAAGAGTGATTGGGTAGCTAATGTGGTCAAGGAAGTGGGGGGGGCACCTCTGGGAAGGTGACATTTAAACTGAGATGTGAAAAATTTTTCAGATTTGGGGACGATAGGCCCAGGCAGAGATGAGGGCAAGCACAGAAGCCTTGAGGTGGGAAGGAAGCCCACTGTTCTTGGTTGGGAGGCTGGGAGGGTGGGAGCATCATCTCCTGGCTGCAGGGAGGTGGGGAGTTGTGTGCTGTGAGGAGGAGGGAACTGGGTCACCGTCAGCCCTTCCTCTTTCCTGAGTGATGCGAGCTCTGGCGGCAGTGGGGGTGGTGGGGGAGGTCTCTCCACAGGCCCCATTTCCTGACCTGGCTCAGGGGGACTCACAGAGGGGTCTGGATGCCAATGGAGCATAGACCCCACTTGGCCCACCTCCGTCCTGGAGCAGGAGCCAAGATGGAACCCTTCAAGACTGGGATCCAGCCACACGTGGCCAGGGTGATGGGAGAACAAAGCTGGAGTGAGCGGGGTGCTTGGAGCTGGGTGTCGAAGTTGCTGCCCCTCCCAGGCACTCTCCCAATGAGAGCTCCTTCAGGGTGCACAGCTCAGATTGCCTGGGTGGAGGGGGCGCTGGTGAAGGACAGCGAGGCAGGGTGCATCAGGGCATCACTGCCAGGCTAGACATTGGTGCCTCTGATCCTGTCAACCCTGGTGTTGCTGCCTAAGACCCTCAGCTTTTCTCCTCTGCTCCTTCCTCCAGTGGGAGTTGGTTTTGACCTCTCTTCCAAATAAGGCCTGGGACTCAGGCAGGTGCCCCCACCAGAGCTCCCAGGCGCTCAGAGCAGAGATACGGGGCCGGGCGCCTCTCAGATCACAAGGGGTCGGGGCTCAGCTGTATCTGTGAGCTGCAAAGGAGCAGCGGCAAGTGAGGGGTGGCTCTAGGTGGCGCCCTCCTCCAGGGGGCCCCTCAATGCCCCAGCAAGACTCAACTATACAGTCAGAGTCTCCCAGCCACAGCTTGGCTGCCTCGCTCCTAACCAGGCCTCCCAAAGGTGGGGTCTGTGAGTTACTCCCTTCCCAGGCCTAGTCTAGGAGTGTCTCTATACAGCTCACACCACCCCTCAAGCGGACAGAGGCCTTCCCCGGTCAAGATGCTATGTTCCATCCCAACCACTGACCCCTGGGAATACATCTTCCACATCACCCCACCCCTGCTTTCCAGACTAGACCATCTCCCCATCCCCTTTGCTGGTTGGGCCTCTTTTCCAAGCCAGCAGACCACTCAGATGCTGTCATGGGGGCAGGACAGTATGGACTGTGCACACTGGATCCAAATTTGCCCCCACTCAGTCCAGGTCCAAATCCTGCCTTTAACAGTTACTGGCCATGTGATCTGAGCAATCCTGTTAAATGCTCTGTGCTTCAGTTTCCCCATCTAGTTAAGAGAATGAGCCATGGGTACTTGTAGTCACATTCTACAAGTGTTAGGGCTATGCTGGTCACAGTCCATGCCCTTTCCTTGAAGGGCCAGGTTCTCCATATAAATGATCCCATCACTGCCTCCTATGCAACCTGAACCTCAGAAAAGTGACATGACTAAGCATGATGACAAGAAAAACAAAAATATGGCTATGGGTGACAGGGGCACTGAGAGCCATCAGAGGCAACCCCAGGAGTAACCCCCAGGAGACCTGAGATTAGGAGGATCAGGGCAAATGTGGAGCACAGGGGGGCTCCTGGGTAGTGACCCAGATCTTGCCTGCTGGTCACTGGTTGACTCTTATGTAGGCTCCATCCTAGCAGTTTCAGAGCCCCTTGGACTCTTTAGGACTTGTAATATAATGTGGCCAGTGTGTGACTCAGCTCTATTCAAAGAGAAGAGAATGAATGGGCAACAGTCCCTCATTCCAGCCTCCCCAGACTCCCTGCACACCTGCCCAGACCCTGCCAGCCTTCAAATTTCAAACAATGGCCAGATAACTGCCTGTCATCTCAAGACAGCCAAGAATGTCCATTAATGTCCAACAATGACCATCCAGCAAGAGAGAGACCACTGGTTTGGAGTTAGGCACATGTGAGTTAGAGTCTCAATTTTGCAGTTTCCAGCTGTGTGTCCACAGACAAGTTACTTAACATCTCTGAGGCTCCTTCTCCTCATCTAGAAAGTGGAGATAATACCTAATCACATCTACTCACACAACCAATATTCCTTGAGCAGCTATTGTGTGCCAGATATTGTTCTAAGTCTGGGGGATACAGTGGAGAGCAGGACAGAGTCTATGTCCTCATGGAGATGATATGCAAGTAGGGGAGACAGTGCTAAATATGTGATTTCGAGGAAGAAACAGAATGAGGAGACCGAGTGACTGGGGAAGCTGCTTCATATAGGATCATCAGGGAAGGCCTCTCTGGGAAGGAACTTTAAGCTGGAACTTGAAAAATAAGAAAGAGCCGATCATGAAAAAGCCTAGAGGAATCCCAGGCAGAGGGAACAGCAATTGCCAAGGCCCAGGAGTGGAGAGAAGGGAGTCAGTGTGGCTGGAGCCTAAGAGTGAGAGGATGAGGGGCCCAGGGAAATGGGGAAAGACCAGCTCAGGGAAGGGGTTAGGATTTTATCAGAACACAGCAGGAAGCCATTGGAAGGTCTTAAGCAGGGGAAGTGACACTTCCCCATCTACAGTCATATATACAAAAGCACACAGCACATAGTAAGTGCTTGATAAATGTTGGTTGACTTTTGGGTGGCCTCCATCCTGGTGGCTCCCCAGGCGTTGTGATGTTGAGCAGCTCCAGAGTGGGAGCCTGGGGCAGGGGAGGGGTGGGCAGGGTGCAGGGAGGAGGGCAGCAGCCTCCCTTCCTGCCCAGGTGTTCTCTGGTCTTTGTCCTTTGGCAGATTCTGCCCGCCAGTCCCCTGCCTAGAGACAAATGTTGGGCAAGCATGAACTCAACTCATTGTCTAAAAATAGCCACCAGGGAGTTTCCAACTCCTGGGAAAAGCATGCAGGAGATACCATTTGTGAGAAGAGTTCTCCAGGCATGGAGAATTTCCATCAAGGGGAAGTGTCCTCCAAGGGCTCTTAGACTTCTCAGCCACCTGGAGCAGCAGAACAGCTGTCTGCAAGGAAAGGTTAGATGGAGGAAGGATGGGAGCCTAGGAGACAGCACAGCCCTTTAGCATGAAACAACCAGAATGGGACCCCAGGCTCAGGCAGGGACTAGGGAAGTCAAGGGCGTGGAGGATCCACAGAGGAGGCCAGCAGAAGGGTCAGCTGTCAAAACTGGAAATGTACCTGCTTTTCCACCCAGCACTTTCATCTCTAAGAATTTACCCTCAGACATATGTGCACACATAGGCAAAGATATACGGACAAGGATATTCATTGCAGCAGAAGACAAAAAACACCCTGCTAACACATCAGCTCCCCGAGAGCAGAAATTTGTCTATTTGTTCTTTGCTGTGTCTCCAGTGCCTAGATCAGTGCCTGGCACATAGTGGGTGCTCAGTAGATAATGACTAAGTGCCTGGCACATAGTGGGTGCTCAGTAGATATTGACTAAGTTGTTAATCAGCCAGTGAAAAAGAATTAGGTCAATTAAAATGTGCTGACCAAGAATGACCTCCAAGAATTATGAAGTGAAAGAAAGCACAGCAAAGGGATGTGATTGTACCATGCTACTGTATCTTTTAAAAATACTTAGACTCATTCTGGAAGGACAGACAAGAAACTGGTAACCGTGGTTGAGGAAGGTTTCACAAAGGTGTTGATAAATAATATAGATCTACATCTCTCCATCTCTGCCTCTGTCTCTCCATCTCTATCTCTCTACCTATATCTTTGCCTCTTTCTCTCCATCTCTATCTGTATCTTTCCATCTCTATCTCCCCATCTCTATCTCTCCATATCTCTCTCCATCTCTGTCTCTCTGTCTCTGTTTGTCTCTGCTTGTGCTCTCAGCATAGGCAGTAAATACACTTTCATAGTCTCTCTTTTGCTCGCTCTCAATTCTGCTCCTGTTCTTCTCTGTATGTCTCTCTCTGCCTCCCTCCTTCCCTCCCTCTCGTGCTCTCTAGGAGATATCTCTATGATTCTGTCTCTAGTTCTCTCAGTCTCACACACAGACACATCCTATCCTCTCTGTGTCTGGTCTGGTCTTTTTCCTCCTCTTCCTGTACATGAACCCCATACAGTGCCACCGTAACACCAAGTCACTACTACCATGAAATTCCGGTGCTGCCATGATACTACCAGCTCTGTTACAGTCATCATGCTGAGAGTCAACCACATACCACACACTGGGCTAAGCACTCTATACATGCTCACTCCTTAAATCCTTGTAACTCCCTCTATGGTAGGTATGACTGTTTTCCTATTTGGGGGAAGGGACAACTAAGGCTCCAAGAAGATAGAGAACCTGACCAAGGCACACAGTTGGTGGTGAGGCCAGGAGTCAAACCTAGGCAGTCTCTGCCCTTCATCCCCACCCAGTGCAGCTTCTCATCACTTTCCCAGACCTATAATGGAGCACTTGTTAAGGAGTCTCCAGCCTCTACCCTACAAATGAGCTCAGCCTGATGAATGCAGCTCATGCCCAGCCCCTGGGGACAGGGAGACAGATGCCTTTCTGAGGGGCAGGAAGATTTCAGTATCTCCCCAGAGCACCTCCCACTGCACACAGACACCCCCTTGGGTGATTAGAAGGTGGGTCTCTGTTACACTCCTCTGGTCAACAAGCATTTATGGAGGCCAACTTTGAACCAGGTTCTAGGGACGCAGGAACCACAAGACAGACCCTAAAGCAAGACTGTGCTTGGCACGTTGGTGACAAGATGGAAAACCCTGGGAGCAGAAGGGCCCGGATCCTGTGTAGATCAGTCCCAGACAGTGCAGACTAGCTCTGGGTCCCACCCCATGAGCTGTCCCCAGAGTGTCTCAGAGTCTTCTTCCCTCCAGTGACTGGTGAACTCCAGTCTCTCCACTAAGCCCTGACTCACCCTGTGTAGAAGACTCCAGAGTGTGGCCCTTTGACTCCTGGCCTCACCACCAACTGTGTGCCTTGGTCAGGTTCTCCAGTCTCCCCACTAAGCCCTGACTCACCCTGTGTAGAAAACTCCTGAGTGTGGCCTCAGTTTCCCTGTCTAGTTCCCTACCCTACACCCTCCCCCAGGACTGGAGCCTAATACCTGTACAGGCCCAGCTGGCTGGAGCCCTGACTGCCAGGTGGAGGGCAGGACCACACTTCTCCTGAGAATATTCTGCTGCCCAGCCCACAGATTTGCTTTCGGCAAAGGCCACACCCCCAGGAAGGACTAGCCGCTTCCTGGCCACGCCCCTCAGAGTCTAGCCTTCCAATGAGCGAGTACCTGGCCCCTCCCTCCAGTTTTCCCAGAGACCAGACCTCTGAGTACCCAGCATCCCTTGCTGCACCCTCTCCCAATCGATTAAAACCACGAGAAGCAAGCAGTCCCAGGACTGTGGGTTTTACTTCCCATTTTTATTAAACTTATGAAGATTCTTGCCTCCTCCTGAACCCGTCAAAGCCCAGTTTCTACCTGGCTCTGTGCCTGGAGCCAGTAGGAAAAGCCCAGTGGCCTGCATACTCCCCCCTTCTCCCACCCCACAATCCTCGCTTCCAAAAGCATGGAAAGGATGTGGCAGAATTTCAATCACCACGACCAGCCGCCAGAGGCCAAGGGCAGACCTGGGCTGCCCCCTCAGCCCCACCTCCTGAGGACACGCTGGCTGCCCACCATCCGGCTGATAGGTCCTGGTTCCCTTCTAGAATCTTCAGACCCCTGACTTTCTTCTAACACTCTAACTCATTCACTCTGAAAACATTGATTATGTTTTGGATCAGCCCCTGGGGATACAGCTGCGACTAAAGCATGGCCATCCCCCCAAGGCTAATGAGGGGGTTAACATAAACAGTGAAGTAAAATCAATTATTACAAATATTAAAACTGAAATATACACAGCCACGCTTGAAAACTGGCAGCCCATGGGCTGAATCCAACCTGCAGATGTTGGTGAGGGCTGTAAAAAAAAAAACATGATGAATGTTTTTTTGGCCAACATTAAAAAATCTGGAGGATTTCCATTAAAAGATGGGATTTTTGGCTTCTCTTGGAAAATCAGAAACTCTGGCAACCCTGGGTCCACATTTTCCCTCGGTGACCCTCAGCTGGGGCTGATCAGAACGCTGCCATTTAGTGAGGACCTCACAAGCTCCCGCATGCCCAGCATCCCCCGTCCACTGCCTCTGTCTCTCCCACTCACTCCCTCATTCACTTTTCCTTCTAGGGCTCTGAAGGAATTTACCTTTTCAACCCCTGGAGGGAACCTGAGGGAGCAAAGAGGTCAGTTTTTCACCTGAGCTTGGAGAAAGGTTTGGAAGAGGAGGGGCTGGATCAGGAAAAATGAGCATGTGTTCACCCAGAGTGGGGAAGGGGCGGTAGGGAAGAAGGAGAAAGGCAGCCTGGGCAGGTAAAGACCCAAGCAAAGGCAGGGAAGAGAGGAGCTGTCAGTTCTGGGCCTCCCAGTCCTTCTGAGCTTGGTATGAGCTGTTCTGATGGGGCTCCTGACTCAGGACTGTGCCAGTTCTGCTCCCGATCTTCTGGGACCTACCACAGACAGGTGGGAACATGGCAAGAGGTGATGCAGCCCATGAGATGTAGGGGACAAAAAAAAAAAGAAGTTTCCAACTGGATCATTTACCTTGTAACTCTGACTGAAAATTTTTTTTTAATCTTCTTGTTCTGAGATATTATAGATTCACAGGAGGGTGCAGAAAAATGTACCAGGACGTCTCCTGCACCCCTCCCCCAATGTTAACACTCACCCAGCTTGCATGGTCCTAGGGTGCAATAGCAAAGCCAAAAAACTGACCTTGGCACAATCCATAGTTGACTTGGATTTCACCAATTCTGCACGTACCTATGCGTATGTATGTACGTGTATGTGTGCACGCACACACATAGCTCTGTGCAATTTTATCACAAGCGTAGCCTTGCATAAGCACCACCACAGCCAAGATACTCAACTGCACCATCACGAAGCCCCAACAAGTTGCCTCTTTCTAGACACAGCCATCTGCCTAATCGCTGGCAACCACTAATCTGTTCTTCATCTCTGTAATTATGCTATTACATGAATGTTTCATAAATGGAATCATGCAATATGTATCCTTTTGAGACTGGCTTTGTTCACTCAGCCTAATTTCCCTGAGGTCCATCCAAGCTATTGTATGTATCAGTACTGATTCTTTTTTTTTTTTCTTTTTTTACTGAGTAACAATCCAGGGGATGGAGGTGCTACAGTTTATTTACTCCTTGGAGGACATGTGGTTCGTTTCCAGTTTGGGGCTGGTACAAACAAAAGTGCCATGACCACGCCTGTCCAAGTTCCTGTGTGAAAATAAGTCTTCCTTTCTCTGGGATCGAGGCCCAAGAGCACAATTCCTGAGTCTCCTGCTAAGTCTTAGGGTCCGTCCATTCTTAGTTTTGAAAATAGCTGCTGAACTCTTTTCCAGAGCAGCTGTGCTATTTTACCTTCCCATCAGCCAGGTATGGGGGATCAACTCTCTGGATAAGTGGACTTTTCCTTCAAAATACAAAACTAGGGTTCTCACTGGGGTTACCCACCTGGGTTCTTGGCCTCCTTAATCAATAGAAATTGATAAAAGGCCAGGCAAGAACTTCAAGCAAGGCTTTACGGGGGCCCCTGCTGCATCAGAGGCTTGGCACGAAAACAAGCCACAGATTGCCTTGCTCACTGCTCGCTCAGGGCAGTCAAGCTGGTTCCTTTTATAGGGTGAGGGTAAGGGCAGGCCCAGGGGTCGGGTCCGAGAGGTGGCTTAGGCAGTCTGCCCTCACCCCTTTGGTGGTGGTGTGTGCAGCGGGTATGCGCGGTACCCTGCTTCTGCTCTTGGCTCTTCAGAAGTGGCAGCTGGGTTTTTTTGTTTTTTGTGTTTTTTTTTTAGCCCTTTTGTATCTTATTGTCCATAATTTGCCCAATTGCACATGCACGGTTATTTCTAGTCCCTTATAGCTTCTTTGTATTTGGTTGCTCGAGGAGACTTTTGTCCAGGTGCAAGCCTTGCACCAAAGTGTCCCGGGTCCCAGGTCCCAGGCTGTCTCTCTGGGGGCCCCAACCTTTCTCAATCTCAACTTTTCTGAACAACCCCGGGATTTTGACACCCCCCCACCCCATCCTATCATTGTTGGCCTGTCTCTTCCTTCTGCCATCCCTGGACCGTAAGCTCATAGAAATCAGGGACCCTGCTCAGATCTTCAGCCCTTGGGTCCAGCACAGACACAGTGCACACCAGATGCTCCATGAAGGAAATTAAAGGCAGAGAAGGACTAAGCAAATCAGCATAGACCCACAGCCAGCAAATCTGTTGGAAGGCAGAGCAGAGGCAGCCTCCAAGGTCCCAGGACCACAGCTTACCTCCCCTTGAGGCAGGCTCTACGTGAAAGTGCTCAGCCTGAAACGTCACTGTCATTCTAGGTCATGCAAAAAAAAAAAAAAAAGAAAAGTCTAGCTATGTAGAAAGCACAGAGGTACATAAGGTCCATAAACAGATTTATAATAAATGCATATGGGGTTGAGGGGAGGGACAACTAGGAAAAGAAAATCTAAAACATGGAACAAGAATGAAAATAAGGTTGAGAAACTGTCTTGGTAACACGTCTTGGCCTTTTTCCTGTGAGTCAGAGGGAGGCCGCTCCACTGGCAGAGCA
Organism: Phacochoerus africanus; assembly: GCF_016906955.1. Classification (NCBI taxonomy): domain Eukaryota; kingdom Metazoa; phylum Chordata; class Mammalia; order Artiodactyla; family Suidae; genus Phacochoerus; species Phacochoerus africanus. The sequence goes on along the minus strand of NC_062548.1, from coordinate 20,129,240 downwards.
GATCGCCCTAAAAGGCACTTGGACCATCTCCCTCCTTTGACCTAGAACCCTCACTGGCTCCCTACTGCCTCTGAACTGGCAAGCACTGCCACCCCTCCAGCCTTTCCCGACCACTCTGTCTGCAAGAACTCCCTCCTTCCATCATTCTCTCCGCTAACTTTATTTTTTGCCAAAGCACATATCACTATATCATCAGCTTCCTCATATTATGGTCCTGTTCTCTTTGTTTATTTAATTATCTGGTCGTCTTCTCCCCTAGATTATACGGCCCATGAGGACAGGGAGGTTGTGTGTTTTGATCACAGTTGTCTCTCTCAGATCTAGACTTTATGCAACAGGAGAGGGTCCCTGAAGGTCTGTGAGTTGGAGACGGGGCTAATCGTAGGATTAACTTTGATCATGGGCCGGGTGCACAGAAGGGGCTCAGGAAATGTCTTCGCTACTCTTTCCTCACCGTGTCTCCCTCCTCCTGCCCTTCTTTTCGGACTCTGTCTCTTTCTCCCCGTGTGTAGGTTCCCCGCCTCTTAGGAGGTCTGTTCATCTCCCTCTGCCTCCATCTCTCTTCATTTCAAGGACCTTCTACTCTCCTCTCTCCCTGGCCCCCGCCCCCAGCCCTGGAGAGATTGAGAGAAGATGAGAAGGCATTTCCCATCAGAGGTCCTGTCTCAGCCCTCATACACCCAGAACACACCCCACTGTCTCCCTGACCTCAGGGGGTGACTCCCCATGTCCCCATCACAGTCAGGAACCTGGGCACGTGGACAACTCCCAGGCCTGCCCTCCAGTTTACAGATCACCAGGTCCTGCCAATCTTGCTTCTCTCAAATCCATCCTCATCCCTCTCTGTTCCCACTGCCACCATCTCCTTGTGGCCAGATACCCGCACACAGCCTCCTAGCCAGGCTCCTAGATCTCTGCCAACCCCCTTCCTCTGCCCTCAAGACCCATCTTTCTAGAATTCACCCCTGACCTTACTCCTTCTTTGCCTGAAGCCTCAGAGCTCCCCACCTGCACTTCCTACCCAGGTGAGGTCCACACTTCCAGGTCTGGCCTCCAATCAGACTCAACTTCCCATTTCCCCATCCTCGCCCAGGGCATCCACATCCGGCCACTCTGGGGGAGTCCCCTTCCCTGAACCTTCCCTGCTGGAAATGCCTAATGCCAGGCTCCCTCCCTGTTGTCCTTCAGAGAGAAATCTCAAGCCCTGCACCACCCACCTCTGCATCTCATCGGCAGCCCTCCCCTCGCGCCCAGTCTCCTCCCACGGCCACCCTTTCACAGATCCTCCAAGATCCCACCTGGCCGTGGCCTTTGCATTTGCTGCCTCCTTGCCTGGAGCACTCCCTCTCATCCCTGCACCCCTCCTGCCTCCTGCCTCCTCCTCCAGATAAGTCCTAAGCCCCCGGAGCCCCCAGCGGGGCGTGGTCCCCAGCCCTGAGACTGTTTTTGCAGAGCACAGTCCCAACCACCCACTAAATTCACTGCCTTCCCCACTAAACCTAAGCCTCTGAGGGCAGAGAGCTTGCCTGATTGTTTTCCTGGTACCTGGTACAGAGGAAATGCTCCAGGACTCTTTGTGGAAGGAAAGGAAGAAGGAAGGAGGGGCGGATGAAGGATGGATGCTGTGTGTACCTTGAGACTCTGTTTCTGTCATCCTGCTTCCTCCCTGGAGAGGGTTTTCACAACCCTTTCCGCCCATCCTTTAAGGCTTAATTTGATGCAAAGTCTTTCTCTCAGTTTCCATCAGCCTCAGGGTGGATTTAACACTTACACTCAGGGGAGAAGCAGTGGTCAGAGCCCCGTCCCCCAGCTCCCAACAGTCCCCACCCTGCCCAGCCTCCCCCTCTTCCCACTGCTGCCCACCCAGGAAGAGGCACCAGAAAAACAAAGCCCAGATGAAAGCCAGCAACTCAGAGTCAAAAAAAGATGTTTTAAAAAGTCCCGTGGTTCCAGCAAGCCGAGAGAAACAGAGCGGAAAGAGACCAAACACTGGACTAGGAGAAAAGGAACAATTTGAAGAAGTCATGACAGCTGGAAAGAGCTGGTGTTGGGGGCAGGGGGTGACTTCTGCCTTAGGAAAGAGGACGGGAAGATGTGGACTCTTTTACAAAAAAACGCAGGTCGAATGCACACAATAACGTAAGAGCAGAGCCCCCCAAACTGGGCGTGCAGAGTTTACCATCCTCACCAGGAGGTGAAATGGCCTCGTTGATAATGCTGCTGGGATTGTCCTGGGCAAGCCGGGGCACAGGGTCACCCACCCAATCCCATCAGTGTCCTGTTGTCACACAACCTCTTTAACAAGCAAGACCGAGAACGCACTGCATGTCCACCAGCTCTACTGGCTCTTCGTGTGATTTGGGTGATTTCACTTCATTGCTCAAACCCACTGTATACAGATGCAGACACAGGGACTCAGAGGGGGAAGTAACTTGCCAGATCGCAGTGTTTCAATGGCACCCAACTGGAGTTTGGTCTGGTCTGTCTGGTTCCAGAGTCCCTGCTTGTCCTATTGGGGCAAGATGCAAACCCCAAAACCCAAACTCCAACAACCCCACTGGGAGGGGTCTTGCCCCCCAGTGTCACCTCTGCAGGGCACTCATACATTCAAGGTCACAGGGATACAGCAAAGAAGAAGACAGGCATGGCCTCAAGGGGCCGCTGTCCATGGTAGCGGTTCTCAACCAGGCAAGGGTTTGCCTCCCAAGGGACCTCTGGCAAAGTCTAGAGACATTTTTGGTTGTCCCAACTTAGGAGGGGGTGCTACTGGCATCGGGTGGGCAGAGCCCAGAGGTACTACTCTACATCCTACAAGGCACAGGCCAGCCCCTCTCCCCCCATCATAAAGAAAGGTCCAGCGAAGAAGGTGCCAAGGTTGAGAAAATTTGGCCTGAGGAGGAGAGGTGGGACAGCAGACAAGGACACAAATTAACATATAAATTCTTTCATGGAGTTCCCATCGTGGCGCAGTGGTTAATGAATTTGACTAGGAACCATGAGGTTGAGGGTTCGATCCCTGGCCTTGCTCGGTGCGTTCAGGATCCGGCGTTGCCATGAGCTGTGGTGTAGGTCGCAGACGTGGCTCTGATTCTGTGTTCCCGTGGCTCTGGCGTAGGCCGGTGGCTACAGCTCCGATTGGACCCCTAGCCTGGGAACCTCCATATGCCACGGGAGCAGCCCAAGAAATGGCAAAAAGACCAAAATATATACATACAAGTTTTTTCATCCACTCAGCAAAAATTTATTGAATGCCCACTATGTTTGAGACACTGCTTGGAAAGCAGTATATGCCATTAGGCAAAACAAGCAGGAGATTGTGGAAGTGATAAGGGGAAGGAAAGATCTCCTAAGGAGGTGACATGGGGAAGGTAGCCCAGCAGAAGGGACCACGGGCTTAGGCAGCAGCAAAGCCCAGAGAGCCCACGAGGACCAGCTGGGCGGGGCTGGGTTGTAGGAGATGAAATTGGAGAGGAAGGCAAAAGTCACATGTTGGAGTCTTGGGAAGGAGCTCGGATTTTATTCTACAAAAATAACATTTGATAAATACCAACTAGAAACGACAAAAACAGACTTTGTAAAAAAAAAAAAAATCCCTAAAATGGTCCCATGAGGCTAAGTGAGAAAAAGACCTTCTGTATTTAAATCTGTAAAGGAGCTGGAACTTTACCGCAAAAGAACCATGCATTTGATGAGCACCCGCCTGAAGTCAATCATTAAGTATGAAAAATGATCGTTAGGCCAATAGACACAGTGGAATAATTTTTTTTTTTTTTGTCTTTTTGCTATTTCTTTGGGCCGCTTCCAAGGCATATGGAGGTTCCCAGGCCAGGGGTCTAATCGGAGCTGTAGCCACCGGCCTACGCCAGAGCCACAGCAACACGGGATCCGAGCCGCGTCTGCAACCTACACCACAGCTCACGGCAACACCGGATGGTTAACCCACTGAGCAAGGGCAGGGACCGAACCTGCAACCTCATGGTTCCTAGTCGGATTCGTTAACCACTGCGCCACAATGGGAACTTCCGGAATAATATTTTTAGATGGTAATTCATGATTTTTTTTTTTACAGCCACATCTACAGCATATGGAAGTTCCCAGGAGCTAGGGGTCGAATCAGAGCTGCAGCTGCCGGCCTATGCCACAGCCACAGCCACACAGGATCTGAGCCGTGTCTGCGACCTATGCTGCAGCTTGTACCTGGGTCCTTAATCGACTGAACGAGGCCAGGGACCAAACCCATATCCTTATAGACACTATGTCAGATTCTTAACCCATGGAGCCACAATGGGAACTCCCAAATTCATGATTTTTTTTTTTTTTTAAATTTTCAGTTCACTTTTTGGCTGTGCCTGCAGCACGTGGAAGTTCCGAGGTCTGGGATCGAACTCAAGCCACAGCAGTGACAATGCCTCATCCTTAACTGTTAAGGCATCAGGGAACTCCAGTAATTCATGGGTTTTTTTCCTCTTTATTTTCTCCATTTTTCTTTTGCTTCATTCAGGGGGTTAGAGGCTCTGAACTTGTTTGTCCTAGAAGTTTTGCAAGGAAGAGGGAAGTAAAACCCATCTGCAAAATCCTTCCCTTCTGGTTTTTCACCTTGAGAAGCCTTAACTTAATGGGGAGATTAAGACAGGGACCTCGGGGGGGGGGGGGGTGAGAAAGTGTGAGCTTTTTTCTAGTCCTCAGGTCAAAAATGGGTAGCTTTTCCTTGGCTGGAGCAGGAGAGGATGCTGAGGATCTGCAGTCATGTTTTGTTGGCTGGCACAAAGCTTTAAATAATTTGAATTAAAAAGTTAAACCTAGGCATTCCCATTGTGGTGCAGTGGAAATGAATCTGACTAGTATCCATGACGATGCAGGCTTGATTCCTGACCTCAGTCAGTGGGTTAAGGATCTGGCGGTGTGGCCGTGAGCTGTGGCATAGGCCACAGACGTGGCTCGGATCCCATGTGGCTGTGGCTGTGGCATAGGCCAGCAGCTGTGGCTCCAATTCGACCCCTAGACTGAGACCTTCTATATACCATGGGTGCTGCCCTAAAAAGACAAAAAATTAAAAATAAAATTAGATTCTGTGGTATTACCAAAAACCTTCAAACTTTTACAATGGGTGAACTTTACGATGTTCAACAAGGCTGTTTAAAAAACATTTTCACAGAACTACCTTATGACCCAGCAATCCCACTCCTGGGCATATATCCAGACAAAACTACCATTTGAAAAGATACATGCACCCGTATGTTCATAAGAGCACTATTCACAATAGTCAAGATGTGGAAGCAACCTAAATGTCCAACGACAGAGGAATGCATTAAGAAGATGGCACATATATGCCATGGACTACTACTCAGCCATAAAAAAGAATGAAATAATGCCATCTGCAGCAACATGGATGGATGGAACTGGAGATTCTCATGCTAAGTGATGTTAAGTCAGAAAGAGAAAGACAAATACCATATGATATCACTTATATGTGGAATCTAAAATATGGCACAAATGGGAGTTCCTGCTGTGGCTCAGTGGTTAACAAACCCGACTAGTATCCATGAGGGTGCAGGTTCAATCCCTAGCCTTGCTCAGGGGTTAAGGATCTGGCATTGCCGTGAGCTGTGGTGCAGGTTGCAGACAGTGGCTCAGACCCCGCGTGGCTGCGGCTGTGGTGTAGGTTGGCAGCTACAGCTCCAATTAGACCCCTAGCCTGGGAACCTCCATATGCCTTGAGTGTGGCCCTAAAAAAGACAAAAAATAACAAAATAAAATATGGCACAAATGAACCTATCGACAGAGTAGAAACAGACTCACAGACAGAGAACAGATGTGGTTGCCAAGGGTGGCAGGAGGGAGAGGAATGGATGGGGCGTTTGACGTTGGTAAATGAGAACGATTCCCTTTAGAATGGAAAAGCAATGAGACCCTCCTGTACAGCACAGGGAACGATATTCAATCTCTAGGGACAGACCATGATGGAAGACAGAATGAGAAAGGCAATGTGTTTATATATGTATGACTGGGTCACTTTGCTGTACAGCAGAAATTGGCACAACACTGTAAATCAACTATACTAAAAATGCTTTGAATGAAAAATCAGGAGATTTTTTCATTAACCACCCCCCCACCCCCCAGGTTTTGGCTTTCCTTGAACGCCGGGCAGCTTCCTCCATAGCAACAATAGGGTGCTGACAGAGCATGCACTCCCGCATTTGCCACTGGCCCCACTTACACTGTTGGGTGACGTCTGGACAGCTTTAGTCATTTATGTCACGGCCATGGTCCCTGTGAACACTGAACTTGGGACCTCTGATGGGGAATGATAGGGCCACAGGTGCTGAGGTCATCAGCCCCCTTCTCCCACCTCCCACCTGGTTCTAGCAATGAAGAGCCCTGATGGACAGGGCACTAGAGGCTCCTCAGCAGCCCACATGGATGCTTGCAAGAGTAAAGCAGATGGGCTTTGAAGCCAGAACTGCCACTTACTCTCTCTGGGCCTCAGTTTTCTCAACTTTAAAATGGGGATAATAGGGAGCTCCCACTGTGGCTCAGTGGGTTAAGATCCCGACACAGGAGTTCCCATTGTGGCTCAGCAAAAACAAATCTGACTAGTATCCATGAGGATGCAGGTTCGATCCCTGGCCTTGCTCAGTGCGTTCAGGATCCGGCGTTGCTGTGAGCTGTGGTGTAGGTCGCAGAGGCAGCTTGCATCCCACGTTGCTGTGGCTATGGCATAGTCCAGCAGCTGCAGCTCCAATTTGACTCCTAACTCCTGGGACCCTCCATATGCCCCAAGTGTGGCCCTAATTAAAAAAAAAAAAAAAAGAAGCCAGCCCAGTGTCCATGAGGTTGCGAGTCTGATCCCTGGCCTCACTCAGTGGGTTAAGGATCTGGTGTTGCTGTGAGCTGTGGTGCAGGTCGCAGACGCAGCTCGGATCCCGTGTCGATGTGGCTCTTGCGTAGGCCGGCAGCTGCAGCTCTAATTTGACCCCCAGCTTGGGAACCTCCATATGCCACAGGCGCGGCCATAAAATGAAAAAGAAAAAAAGAAATGGGGGTAATAATAGCACCTACCATCATAGGGTTCAGCAGAGAGAGTATGTTTAAAATGATGTCTGGCAGACAGTTGGTGCTCAATAAATGGGAGCCCATAATTTCTTATCTTGCAATTTCAAATTCCCAGAAGTTCTGAAACCCAAAAGCTTCTTCATAATTCATCTGGCCACAAAATCTGACTTGGCCTGAACTCACTTAGCAGCAAAACCTGACCTGAATGGAGGTGAGGCTATTAACTGTCTATTTAATTTTGTTTTGCTTTTTTTTTTTTTAATCTTTTTGCCTTTTCTAGGGCCTCTCCCGTGGCATATGGAGGTTCTCAGGATAGGAGTCTCATTGGAGCTGTAGCTGCTGGCCTACACCACAGCTCACAGCAATGCCGGATCCTTAATCCACGCAGCGAGGCTGGGGATCAAACCGGCAACCTCATGGTTCCTAGTCGGATTCGTTTCTGCTGCACCACGACAGGAACTCCTTGACTGTCTTTATTTATCCCACCTAGCATGACTATGTGTGGGTTTGGCTGCAGAGAGATGAAGGTGTTTGCTTACAGGGTGCGGCTCCAGCCCCAGCTGGGGCGTTACATAAAGGATGGCCTAGGTATTCCATTACTTCCCCAAATCTGAAAAGTCCCAAATTCTGGACCACTTCTAGCCCCAAGGGTTTCAGATCAGGAACTGGGACCTGTACGGTGACGATGATAATGACAAAGACTAAGCCCTTATGACGCTGCGTAAGACCAGACACAGGGAAGGCAGTAGAGAGGAAGCCCCACCCCCAATTCTGACAGTAAATCTTGTACCAGCCCAGGAGGAAGGGAGCCTGGAATTAAAATGAAGGGCTTTCCCAGAAACGAAAGAGCTGCAGTGTTCCTCGCATACCTGGGTTCAGGGCGTGAGACTCACACAGGCCAGATTAACTTTCGAGAACTGAGTTTGAGAAGCTCCTCTTGGGTGTCTCTTCCTTTGGCTGCTCTTGATTTGATCCTTGATAATGATATGCTAATCCTAAGCATAGCACTTTGTAGAATCCTTTGAGGGTCCTAAGGAATTGTCAAACCGAAGGAGGTCCTGGGAAGGCTGAACTTGGAGCCAGCTGGTCAGAGGCCAGGGTGGCCTGGGGACCTCCTGAACGTACCCTTGGCATCTGCGGTGAGGCAGTTTTGCTCGGGACCACGGCATCTGATGACAATTAGCCTGGGAATTGTACTGCAGGGCACACGCTCGTGTTGGAGCACCACCTTTCACCTTGGTTTGTCCTCGCCTATGCCACCTAGCTGACACCAGAGGTCACATGCAGCTTTGGGTGGCAGCTCCCATGTGTGTTGGTGGCTTCCTTCCTCAAACACTTGCCTTCTTAGGTGGAGACCTCTAGAAATTCTGGGGTTACTGACTGAGGAATGATCCCGAACCAGTGATGGATGGAGGTCAGTGAATACATTCCACCACTTTCTCACCCCTTGGGTGTCCTGTATAGTCTCTCGGAGGGTCCCCAGCAGCAGGGATCCCCAGTGGCCAACAGAGGTCACCAGCTCACCAACACTCCCTTTCCTGGCCCTCCTTTCTTGTTGTACATCTCCACTGTCCCGCCCAACTTCCTAGAATCACCTTTTTTTTTTTTTTTTGGTCTTTTTTGCCTTTTCTAGGGCTGCTTTCTGCGGCATATGGAGGTTCCCAGGCTAGGGAGCTAATCAGAGCTGTAGCTACCAGCCTACGCCAGAGCCACAGCAATGCCAGATCTAAGCTGCGACCTACACCAGAGCTCATGGCAACGCCGGATCCTTAACCCACTGAGCAAGGCCAGGGACTGAACCTGCAACCTCATGGTTCCTAGTCGGATTCGTTGACGACTGCGCCACGACGGGAACTCCTAGAATCACCTCTTAATACACTACTTGCACCCATATCTTCACCTTCGGGGCTGACTTGGAGGAACCCACATGAAGACCTTTACCAGTCCTGGGAATCTGTGTCCTTCAGCTCCACCGCTGACCTCCTGATAATCTCCCAACTTGACGAGTCAACCAATTCCCAACCACTGGGACTCCAGTCAACCAGTTCCTGTGGGCCACCACTTATCCACCACTGCGTAACAATCCTGCTTGGTCCAGGGCTAAGCACACATCATAGGTGTGCCTAGAGACCCAGGCCTGGCTAATCGAAGCACTTCATCCTCTAGCCTGGTGACTAGCTGAGGAATGAGTCTATGAACCTAACTGGTCTGATCCTGGCCTCCTTGGAGTTTTGGAGGAACTATGGGAAAGGATCCCTCGAAAGAAAAAGAAAGAGAGAAAGAGAGAAAGAGAGAAAGAAAGAGAGAAAGAAAGAGAGAAAGAAAGAGAGAGAGAGAGAGAGAGAGAGAGAGAGAGAGAGAAGAAAGAAAGAAAGAAAGAAAGAAAGAAAGAAAGAAAGAAAGAAAGAAAGAAAAGAAAGAGAAAGAGAAAGAAAGAAAGAAGGAAAGAAAGAAAGAAAGAAGGAAAGAGGGAGGGAAGGGAAGGGAAAGGAAGGGAAGGGAAAAAAGAAAAAGGAGTTCTTGTTGTGGCTCAGTGGGAACAAACCTGACCTAGTATCTGAGAAGATGCAGGTTCAATCCCTGCCCTTGCTAGTGGGTTAAGGATCCAGTATTGTTGTGGCTGTGGCCGGCAGCTGTGGCTCCAATTTGATCACTGGCCTGGGAACTTCCATAAAGTGGCCCTAAAAAGCAGAAGAAAGAAAGAAAGAAGGAAGGAAGGAAAGAAGAGAAAAGAAAAGAAGGAAGGAAGGGAGGGAGGGGATGAGAAGAACGGAAGGAACGAGAAAAGTTTTCTCTATCTCTGGAATCTTATATAAGCCTGGAGCTGCTGGTGACCATCCTCTTTCCACATGGATGAGCCTGATGGAGAATGACAGTAAAAGAAGTTTGGAGACACAGCTAGATCCCTCATGACATGATCGTCTGGATGCAGCCATGCCTGAAGCCTAACTACCCTGTACTTTTCAATTACATGATTCAATAGAGTTCAACCACCATCTCCCCTTTCTTTCTTCGGCTAATCTGAATGGATTCTTGTCACTTGCAAGCAAAAGACTTTTTTTTTTTCCTTTTTTGGCCGCCCCGCAGCACATGGAATTCCCAGGCCGGAGATAAGATCTGAGCCACATTTATGACCTAAGCCACAGCAATGCCAGATCCTTAACCCACTGTGTGGGGCTGGGGATTGAACCTGCTTCCCAGCACTCCCAAGAGGCCACAAATCCCATTACACCACAGCAGGAACTCCAAAGGAACTTTTAATCATTCAGAAATATGAATTTCTCTGACTTACACCCTCCACATTTTTAGACACAAAAATATAGAAAAGTACTTGCTCTCTAAGCTATGAGCAAGTGACCCAGTCTTGCCAGGCTAGGGGAACTGAACAGAGGGAGCTGCGAGCAACAGATTCTTCTAGCACAGGCCCAACATGGCAGAGTTGCTAGTGGAATTAGGGTCTTAAGAAACTCACCCTAAAATACAAGGTGGCGATTTGCAGTAAGAAGCTACAACTCATCACATCAAGAGTAAGTGCCAAGGACCTTACTTAAGGTGAAGGATGGACTGGCGAGGAGGAATTCAAGGCCACAGGCAACCTTACTTGGGGGAAAGCTGCTAGGACTGAACCCAACACTTTTTTTTTCTGTCTTTTGTCCTTTTTTAGGGCCGCACCTGCAGCATATGGAGGTTCCCAGGCTAGGGGTTAAATTGGAGTTACAGCTGCCAGCCCACGCCACAGCCACAGCCAACGCCAGATCCAAGTCGAGTCTGCGACCTTCACCACAGCTCACGGCAGCGCCAGATCCTTAACCCACTGAGCGAGGCCAGGGATCAAACCCACAACCTCATGGTTCCTAGTCAGATTCGTTTCCACTGCACCACGATGGGAACTCCCTGTATTTTCTTTTTAAACATAAATTTAAGGCATCCCTGTTGTGGCTCAGCATGTTAAGAATCTAGCTACCATCGCTGAGGATGCGGGTTCAATCCCTGGCCACGATGGGGACTCCCCAACACTTGGGTCTAAGCTCCCTGGCAGCCAATGCAAGGCAAAGCCGATGGGTTAACTAGCTCACCTCTGCTCACAGACAGCAGCCTCGGTCCAGATCATAAGGCCAATGGCCCTGCCAAATTGCCTTCCTGACACTCACAGGCTTCATGGCTCCTGGGGCCGGAGGTGGTTCAAGAGGAGTAGGGAGCATTCTGCACGCCTCACAACTTGCTTCCTGGGGTGGATTTAGGGTGGCCCATTGGTGTCTGCAGCACCATTGGCTCTGCATGCTCTGATCCTCGGGCACCAGGTCTCCTGGTCCCCCAACTTCTATCCAAAACCCCTGGGTGCTGCCCACCTCCCAGGCCTGCCCTCCACTCAGACTTCATTCTGAAAGTAGCTCCTGAAACTGTTTAAAGTGTTTGTCATGGTTAAGACTTTAATGCTTCTCAGTCTAAATCCTCGGGAGTCATTCTCAATTCACAAGGTTAGAATTCCTTCAAAGAAAAATGTACAAGCTTCTCTCTCTCTCTCTCTCTTTTTTTCTTTTTCTCTTTACGATTGCACCTGCGGCATATGGAAGTTCCCAGGCTAAAGGTCAAATCAGAGCTGCAGCTGCCAGTCTATGCCTCAGTCACAGCGATGTGGGATCTGAACCACATCTGCAACCTACACCACAGCTCTTGGAAACACCAGATCCTTCACCCCTGACCATGGCCAGAGATTGAACCTGCATCCTCATGGACACTATGTCATGTTCTTTTTTTTTTTTTTTTTGCTATTTCTTGGGCCGCTCCTGCAGCATATGGAGGTTCCCAGGCTAGGGGTCTAATCGGAGCTGTAGCCACTGGCCTACGCCAGAGCCACAGCAACGCAGGATCCAAGCTGTGTCTGCAACCTACACCACAGCTCATGGCAACGCCGGATCGTTAACCCACTGGGCAAGGGCAGGGACCGAACCCGCAACCTCACGGTTCCTAGTCGAATTCGTTAACCACTGCGCCACAACGGGAACTCCTCTGTCAGGTTCTTAAGCCGCTGAGCCACAACAGGAACTCCCAAGATTCTAACTTTAATCCCTATTCAAAGTATCCACTAGCCCTGTATTTTTTGGTCACAAAAGCATCGAAAGATTTTCATTCCCATCATACTCCATTCAATTGTCTTTCAAGTTGAAGGTATTCTGCATATTTTTTTTAAAAAATTAGAAATTTTCAAATCGGAGTTCACCGTGGCTCAGCAGGTTAAGGATCCAGCATCGTTACTGCTGTGGTTTGGGTCACTGCTGTAATGCAGGTTTGATCCTTGGCCTGGGAAATTCCTCATGCCACAAGCTCAGCCCCTCAAAAATGTTTTTTCAAATCACGCATTACATATATAATGCAATAAAATCATGTATAAAACATGGTTGAAGGTTAAGAAATTAAATACAAGATTAAGAATTCCCTTCGTGGCTCAGTGGTTAATGAATCTGACTAGAAACCATGAGGTTGTGGGTTCGATTCCTGGCCTTGTTCAGTGGGTTAAGGATCCAGCGTAGCATGAGCTGTGGTGTAGGTCGCAGACATGGCTCAGATCCAGCATTGCTGTGACTGTGGCATAGGCCAGCAGCTACAGCTCCAATTCGACCCCTAGCCTAGGAACCTCCGTATGCCGCGGGAGCGGCCCTAGAAAAGGCAAAAAAAAAAAGACCAAAAAAATAAAATAAAAATAAATACATACAAGATTAATAGTGATGGACTGGGTAGTGAAATACAGGTTTTATAATGAAACCAAATATGCCAAGATTGCCTAAGAGATAAGGTTCTAGTTTCCCAGCTTCAAAGAGCTACCTCAACCGTGGTCATGTTTTATTTTATGGCAACATTCCCTTTTCTCGTTAACTTAACAAAATAGACTCTTGCCAACTTCTCCACAAGGTCTGATAATTCCCTGGAAAGAGACACATCTCTCTTCCTGTCCCTGAAGTTTTTACTAAAAGCCCACGGTGGTTAGCGGGTCATGCAGGGGTTCTCCAAATGACCTTCTTTTCTTCCTAAGTCAATGAGCCGCATCTGGGGAGAGAAACTGGGGAAGGAAAGACATCTTCCAGCCTGGGCTCCCACATCCCCTCGGGGCAGTGGGGGGAAGAGACCTGAGAAGCTCTGTCTTGCCCAGAACCTCTCTGCGGGTCATCATAGGACTGGGGGAGGGGGAGGGCGAGGGGCGCCACTGGCAGCTGGAGCCCCCTTAGTCCTGAGAGATGGAGAAACGCCACGTGATGACTTTCATGGGCCCCATGCCTTCCTGGGCCCATCCCTCCATAAAAGAAATATTAAAAAGTACATTTTATGGCAGTCCCGTGGTGGTCCAGCAGTTACAAACCCAGGAGGATGGAGGTTTGATCCCTGGCCTTGCTCAGTGGGTTAAGGATCTGGCGTTGCCCTGAGCTGCGGTGCAGGTCGCAGGTGCAACTCGGATCCCCCATTGCTGTGGCTGTGGGGTAGGCTGGCAGCTGTAGCTCCAGTTCACTCCCTAGCCCAGGAACGTCCATATGCCACAGGTGTAGCCCTAAAAAAAAAAAAAAAATGACATTTTATAACGGCAGTGGTATAAAAATATATAATCCAGTCTAGATCCATTCTTATCTCTTCATTACGATGCTATTTTGTTTTCTTCCAATTTTCAAAGCAGCCAAAATTAAAGGGGTCCCCAGAAGCACTGTGGGTTCGGGGCTCTGGACCAGTGGGCCAATAGTCTCAGCCTATTGGTTCCAGCTCCCAGGGAACCAACCTGCTCTTTGCAACCACACCCCTGCCAGGACTGGGGACCCAGCCCCGCTGGCCGGCTCTTGACACCGCTTCTCCTTTCCCTTCAGAGTCCAAATCCCTCCACCCCAGCCTCCCGTGACAGGGCTGGTCCCTGGGGCCAAGAACTGCCCTTCAGTTTATTCAGGGACAGCTAGGAAGAAAATAATGATAATGATGATGACAACAACCTGAAGTCTTGGGGGACAATCTCTGCTCCAAGCCCTGTGTAGGCTCTGGGCTCAATAACTTACCAGTGATGTGACAGCAGGCAAGGCAGTTTTTTGTTTTGTTGCTTTTTTTTTTTTTTTTTTTTTGCTTTTTAGGGCTGCCGCTGCGGCATGTGGAAGTTCCCAGGCTAGGGGTCCCATCAGAGCTGTAGCTGCCAGCCTACACCACAGCCACAGCAATGCAGGATCCAAGCCTTGTCTGTGGCCCACACCACAGCTCACAGCAACCCTGGATCCTTAACCCACTGAGCGAGGCCAGATGGAACCCGCATTCTCATGGATACTAGTCAGGCTCGTTACTGCTGAGCCACAACAGGAACTTCCCAAGCAAGTCAGTTTTCCCACCTGTGGAATGGGAATAATGTCAGTCCCTCCCACAAGGACACCAAGGAATATAAAGACATTAACACACGCAGCAAACTCAGACCAGTGCTGGTACGAGATAACAGCATCTCAGTCGGTGTTGGCTATGATGATGAGTCCTTATCCATTGGGTCATTACAATAATTAATGTTTTTTTTTTTTTGTCTTTTGTCCTTTTAGGACAAAAGGACCCCTCGGCATATGGAGGCTCCCAGGCTAGGGGTCTCATCGGAGCTGTAGCTGCCAGCCTGCACCACAGCTCACGGCAATGCCAGATCCTTAACCCACTGAGCGAGGCCAAGGATCAAACCTGCAACCTCATGGTTCCTGGTTGGATTCATTTCTGCTGCACCGCGATGGGAACTCCTATAATAATTAATTATAATAACTGGTTTGAGTAGGGGCTGCTCCAACTCTGCTTTCTCCTCTACCCAGGAGACATTGACCTTGAGCTGAGGGACCCCTGGGTGGGAACTGGTCTGGCTGCATCAACATCAAACCCTCTCCCCACACAAACTCAGTTGACAGGCTCTGCAGACCCTGCTCTTTCCCCTCCTCCAGGAGCAAACCAGAAGCCCACCAACCTCCTCCAGGCCTCTCACTGCTGCCCACCCCCCCCATTCTCAAGGAGCTTCCTGGTTCCTCCGGGCCAGGCAGGTCTGAAGCTTGCCTCTCTCCTGGTCTCATGTTTCTCCCAGTAGAGGTTTTCCCAGAATCCCTTTCTCTCCATCACTTGCTGCTTTGGTCTTATTACATTATCTGGCTGCTACTTACTTCTCAGTTCCTGTTTCCTGAGGACTTAAAAGTCTTCCCCCCTCCCCGCCTGCCAGGTCACTCCTGCAGGGCATCTGAAGCCAGCAGGACCCAGGTTCAATCCCGGCTCCACAAGTGACCAGCTGTGCAATCTTGGGCAAGTCCATTAACCTCTTTGAGCCCTGCCTTGTTTATCTGCCTGAAGTTTCGGAGATGATCTCATTTTCTTTAGCAGTGGGACTCCCCGCTGGAAGGAAACTGGGGTTTTTTTCGAGGGGGGAGAACGTGGCTAAGCCCTTTGAGGTAAGGGGACGAGCCTCCAATCCGCTCCGCAATGAGAATTGTTGAAGAACTGGAGCCGGCTGCCTGGGGCTGACCACCAGCTTTTGTTTTGACTCGAGTTAGCAGGTGGAGCGGCGGGCTGGATGCTTAGAATAATGGAGGGGATTCTTTGATGCTTGGTAGAGAGAAAGAAAAAGGAGAGATGACGCCACGGGAGAGGAAAAGGAGCCTGGAGGCCCCACAGCACATCACACCCAACCTGTTCAAGACGGACCATCATCTCCCCCACCTGCTCTTTTCCCATCTTTCCCATCTCCGTGGTACCTGCTCATCACATCCTGCCAGCCTAGGTCAGGGCTCTGGCCCTCTGGACCTAGGGGCCCCTCCCCAGGATAACATTTTCAACCACGTAAAATAAAATAACAGCATCACAGAGGAACCCAGTCGTCCTGAAATGCAGTGAGCAACCTATTCAAACGAATGAGCTGTATACACAGGCTTCCTTGTTAACAGATGTAATATGAGAGAAAGAACGCATGTATGTATGTGACTGGGTCACTTGGCTGTACAGCAGAAATGGGCACAACATTGTAAATCAGCCATCCTTAAGAAAGAGAGAAAAAGAAAGATGAAAGAAAGGAAAAGAAAAGAAAAAAGAAAGAGGGAGAAAGGAAGGAAGAAAGAAAGATTGATTCAGAAGAAGCTCTAGGAAGTATTGCACTTTCCAACGAGCGCATTCAAGACAACTGGCCACAACTGCAGCGTGACACGAAAAACGTGGATTCCTATTGGCGACTATGTCACAGGTGCCACCCACTACTGTGATTGGCTGCCTCTGCTCCTATTTGAAGGACAAATTAAATGTCAGTTACAAGTTAGAGAAATAAAACTGCAAACTCCTTCTCATCCAGGTTCATGGATTCCCTGAATTCCGCAGACTCGACACTAGGAACCCTTGACTTGGAGTCTCCGTTTTTCCATATGCACCTGGCTCTGTCCACTTCTCTTAATTGATAGGCAAGCCCCGCTGACCTCGTCTCCTGGCTGGAGGGCACTGTGCATCTCCCATTCCCAGAGCTGCTGCAAGGGGTTGGGGCCTCACCTCCTGGCCAGCCTCCTCTTGCTCCACTCCATGCTGTACCCTAAAACCCTCATCCCCAAAGGCAAATATCACCCTTGGCTCTGAATTCTTCGAGGGCTCCCTCTTGCCTGCATGATAAAATTTACACAGGCCACTCAAAGTGCCAAGACCTTCAACTGGCTCTCCAGCCTCATCTCTCAACACTCCCATATTCGTGACTTTCTATATTCCTGCTATTTTGAACTACGTGGAAGTTTCCAGAATATATGCCACATTAGTCGGCTTTTGCCTATGCTGTTCCCTCCACCTGGAATGTCTTCCCAGAGCTGTCCATCAAGCTAACCCTTCAAATTTTTTTTGTTTGTTTTTTTGCTTTTTTTTTTTTGTCTTTTCTAGGGCCACACCCACAGCACATGGAAGTTCCCAGGCTAGGGGTCCAATCGGAGCTATAGTCACTGGCCTACACCACAGCCACAGCAACGCAGGATCCGAGCCGGGTCTGTGACCTACACCACAGCTCACGGCAACACCAGATCCTTAACCCACTGAACAAGGCCAGGGATCAAACCTGCAATCTCATGGTTCCTAGTCGGATTCGTAACCACTGAGCCACGATGGGAACTCCCTTCAAGTTTTTTCCCAAGTCTCAGGTCAAAGAGTGACTTTCCCATACTCGGCCCCACTGATCCCCACCTTCGGGGCAAACGTAGGTGCTCCCCTCCAGGACTTACCACGCCCGGTTCATGGAGCTCAACCCACCAGTGTTACAATCATTTGATGAGTCTGTGTCTCTACAAGATCACAAATTTCAAGAAGCCAAGGACTGAGTCATTATTTTTGTCTTCAGCTCCCCCAAATCTAGTATAGTGCCTGGAGCCCAGCAGGCCTTCAGTGAGCGTTGGTTGAGTAAATGAATAAAATATGGGGGAAAAAAAAGGAGTTCTCCTTATGGCTCAGCTTGTTAAGAACCCGACACAAGGTCCGTGAGCATGCAGGTTCAATCCCTGGCCTCCTTAACCCCCCCCAGTGGGTTAAGGATCTGGTGTTGCCCCAAGGTATGGCACAGGTCGTAGGTGCTGCTGGGATCTGGTGTTGCTGTGTCTGTGGCTTAGGCTTCAGCTCGCGGTTCCAATTCAAACCTCGGCCTGGGAACTTCCATAGGCTGCAGGTGCAACTCTAAAAAGAAAAAAATGTTTAAAGTTTTAAATAAAATATGAAAAAAGAACCACGAGTGAAAACTGATTTCAAGCATAATAAACACATGTAACACCATCAACAACAACAACAAAACAAATAAATCGTCTCTTGATCTGGAATAGCTGAAAACAGGGTAAACGGGGGCCAGAATCAACATTGTGCTGCAAGGATCACACTATTTTTCTTTGCTTCTCTTGACTCTTCTGGTCAGACTTCCCACATCCTGGGAACGACAACGCACATGTTCTGATCTATGGAGCATGCTCTAATTTCTAATTTCCTGAATTCTCTTCTTTGAGAGCTCCTTCTGTTATATATACATATCTCAATTAGGGGGTGATTATTTCCCTCACCAAAAGGCTCATCGTTTCGGTGTCATTAAATAGAGGGTTCTTCCGGTGCATGAAGAATAGGATTAGATTTATAGAAATTCAATTTACATTTGGCTTTTTAGGAACAGATGTCGTCCACAGCCAAGCCACTGCTCTAGCTGTCAGGCCTCCTGAAGTTATGGTTTGCAGGCTCCTTTTACTTCCTGCTGGCAAGCCCTCCACCTAAACCACCCCCCCCCCACCAGGATCTGCTGAAACTATTCTGGGCGCCTGGCCACCAAATCCAGTGACCTTTTCTTGGAGTCTTGTCTCCACCTCCGAAAGTCAGATGCTGCCACCACCATCTCATTCTTCCCAAACCCCTCATAATCCTTGGCCTTTGCCCACCGTCTTTGCTCACGCCACACTCACCCTTGAGCTTTTTTAAATGTTTTTTCATGCAGCTTCCTGCTGGCCATCTCCCCATGGATGCCTCAAGGGCAAATAAGCTAAAGCTGAGGAGTGATGTGCCCGCCACTCCCCGTTTACATCCCGGTGGACGACACCACTGTCCGCCCCTTCTCAGCATCACCTCCCTCTCCCGTGTGCCACAAATCCAATCCATCACGCATCCAATGGCGTTCATCATCTTGAATACATCTCTAGCTAATACACCTCTCTCCCAACGTGTTAAACTCCATGAAGCACTGGAACTGCCTGTTTCCATTCATTACCATAACCCTAGCACTTAATAGCACATTATCCGGCCCACGAGACAATAAACAAGGCTGAATGAAAGAATAAGGAAGCCAACAAACCGCACTTTGCAAATTGCAACACTGAGGCTCAGAGAAGAGCGGTGATTGGCCCACGGTCACTCCGGTGGACCAATCAGGACTTAGCCCGAGAGGGGTGCCGCCGCCTGCATTTCCCTTGCCTCTGAGCTCAGGGTGGGCGCTAGTGCGTTCCTGCCGCGTTGCCCAAGGCCCTTTTACCTGAGAGCACCGTGAAGACGGCCGCGAAGGCGTTGAGCTTGAGCCCGTCGATGACATTGCTGGAGTGGAAGAGCTCGAGACACATGAGGCTGAAACCGACCACCAGCAGGAGGATGTAGAGCACCTCGGAGACCACCGACAGCCACAGGACCCCTGCACGGAGGAGGCAGGGAGGGCGTGAGATGAGGACACACAGGGTGGACTCTCCCTGCGTTCCTTCGACCCCATGCCCTCGGGTTGGGGGATCAAGTCGTTTTAGAGAAGACCTGGGTTCTAGGGTGGGTCCCGATGAGGTAAGGCAATCATGGCCAACCATCCTCCTCACGCGGACTGGCTCAGGAACCCTTGCCTAAGTCCGTCAGAGCGTGGCGCTCTTGGAATGATGGTTACTGGTCCCGCCAGGCACGTGAACGATATGCCATCTTTTCCCATCTGTTAGATGACTGCCACTGGGAGCCATCTCATGGCCTGGAGGGCACCTGCCTTAGGATGAGGCTGACACTAGTTGCTGAACAGAGTGATGGAAAGGTGACCTCATTGCCCCCCCCCCCCAGCCACCAGCCCTAAGAGCTTCCTGGTGGCTAAGCTGGCCAGTGTGATGTTCTCTATTACCTGCAGCTATAAGCATCCCAGCTCTTACATACATCATGTTTGCTGTAAGGGACACCTGCAATTTTACCTACCCTGTACCCGACTCCGCTTTTTTCTAGAAACCACCACTGCTATTTCCTCAGCTTCAGCCTTGTGGGTCTCCCAGGAGCTGCCGTGTTCTGCTGTGGGCCCACCCTCTTGGGCACAACCTATTGGCCCATTGTGATCATGTGGCCTAGAACTGGCCAATCCAAGCCCTTCTCTAGAAATCTGAGCGTGGAACCCACTGAAGTGAAGAAAGGCCAAAAGCAGAGCCCAGGGACTCTGACAGTGTGAGTGCCTGGTTCCAGCTGTTCCTGAAGGCCAGCTGCACCCCATCCTTCCAGCCCGTCTGGCTACCCAAACTTTCCTTTTATTCCTTAAGACAGCACAGCTCCCTCTTCCCCCACACCGGTCCAAAGTGGGTTACCATCATTTGCCACCACCTAGTTTAGGGGGCATCTATTTCTCCCATCCTACATTATTCGCCCTTTTTCCTACATGCTTTTTATTTAGAGAACCCCTCTTCTCTCTCCGTCTGTGCAGTTCAGTGGCAGCCCATCCACATCCTGGCTCCACGTTTGGGCACATGACTCATTATCTGGCCAGTCAGAGCTCTGTGCCTGTCTGACTCTAGTCATTGGTTCAGGAACAAACCTTCCTGTGCCTCAGTTTCCTCGCCTATAGAATGGGGGCAATAAGAACACCTATCTCATAGTATTGGGGTGCTACGAGGAGTCAATTACACAGTAACATAACCAGCTTGGGCTTCGCACATGGTGAAAGCTCAATTTGTGGGTGTTAATACTGTTGTCTGAAGAGAGGAACTTTGGTGGGGACTGGAAATGGAGCCCAGGGGTCCCTGAGTGGAGGTCAAGGCTAGAGGGAGAAATGAAATCGTGGAAGCACATATGATTTCCGAGAAAAAAAGCACAGAAAGTAGGAGATGGAACACATCACGTGACTCACCTTCCGAGCCCCACTAACCCCAGGGCTTGGAGCAAGGCCCACGCTTGAAGAAGGGACTATGGACCAGGCCTGGCCAGCCAGAGATGGATACATGACCCAAGTCAGTTCAACGAGAGTCAGGCACAGGATTTTGTTGCAACTATTGGGAAAGAAATTCCCAATAGTTTCTACTGCGTTTGAGGCTGGGGAGGTGTAAGGATGGAAGCGAGGGCCTCAAGTAGCAAAGGCCTTCCTGAGGGCAGAGGCAAGGCCAAGGGAAAGCAGCGCAGAGAGGCGAAGGAAGATCACATGCTAGGACATTGTTTGAGCCCCTAGATCCAGCCATTCCTAAAGCTGTCAGTCATTTGTTCTTTCCATCATGAACCAAGAACTCCTTGTCTTGGCCTAAGCCAGGAGGACTTTTCTCTCCGACAACCAAGAGTCCTGATCCTCAGCTTTTCTCTTCTCTGAAGCTGTCGAACCCATTCTTTTCTACTCCTCTGCCTTTGCACAAAGTGTTCCTTCCGTGTTAACGTCCTAGGGACACCCGAAGTACACTCTCCAGTGAAGGAGGCAAACACAGAGCAGTTTCTGAGCCCCTGTCTGTTCCTTGAAGAAGGATCCAGATTCTCAGACACCCACTATATCATTCCTAACGCAACAGGGCTTTCAGAGCTTTGAAGAACTTTTTTTCTTTTTTTTCCTACAAAAATATCGCATCTCCTGGGCAATCCCTTGGATTGCAGTAAGAGAATAATGCGCTCTTGGCAGCCTAGATGTTGTTAAAACATCCCCTGGCACCGTACACTCACAGCCTCTGAGGCCCTTTGCTGGCCCAAGGCCCACCAGGAAGCAGGGAGGAAAAGAAGGCAGGAGGTGGAGGGCCAAGCTGGGCTGTGCCAGGGGGGTGGCTGCCCTGGGGGAGGCCTGATCTCCCTCCCAGCAGCCTTCCCCTCCGGCTCCAGCTGCTGTTGCCCGGCTGGTGGGCGGAGCCACTGTGCCGCTCACTGACTCAGCCACCTCCCCCGAGCCGCCCCAGTTCCCCCAGGAGCTGTTCTCATCATGTCCAAGTGGGCCCCAAGCCAAGCCTCCACCCCACCCACCACCCCACAGCAGGACCCAGCTGGGCTCTTTCAGATGGGATGGGAGCTGGGATGGGCGTGTGGGGTTGAGATGCTCCAGGAGTAAGTGCACCGTGGAAGAGCAGGCACTAGAATCTCCGCGGCGTGGCTGGGGTTAGGCTGCTTCTTTCTGCCAGATTTATTTCTCTATCTACCTACCCACGGGGCTCAGAGCATCTGTCTGAAAGTTTCAGCCCACCCAAGCCAAGGAAATTAATAACTACCGTAAGAAGCGGAATGGTTGCTGCGTGGCTGTGGTGATGCTAAGCGTAGCCACATTGTCACAGTAAGGGCCAGGGATATTAGGCGTTTATCACACGCCAAGTCGGACTGGACAGTGTTCATGGTCCACCCATGTCCTTGCCCCTCATTTTAGTCTTTCTATGTTTGGAGGATTGTCTTTGAGACACTAGCCTTCATTTCACCCATCTTCATTCAGAAAGTGCCTGGGAACTTCTTGTTTTCCTCTCTGGGCTGTTGTACCCAAGCAGGACCCTGTGGGGCCATCCAGAGGCTGGCCGCTCCCCCAGAGCCTCTGCTTCAGCTCCCCTCTGAAGTTGGAGGTTTACAGGCACATGGTGACCTGACCTTGTGGACAGCTGCAGGAACAAAGGATGCCCGCACCAAGAAGTTTGCAACCACCAACCATGCCCCTCCCTCACCTTGCCTTTAAAAATACTTGGCTTCCCACTCCTGGGTATCTATCCAGAGAAAACCATGACTTGCAAAGACACATGTACTCTGATGTTCATTGCAGCACTCTTTTCAATAGCCAAGACATGGAAGCAACCTAAATGTCCATCGACAGAGGAGTGGATCAAGAAGATGGGGTCCATATACACAGTGGAATAGTACTCAGCCATTAAAAGGAATGAAACACCGGCATTTTTAGCAACATGGATGGACCTAGAAACTATCATGCTAAGTCAAGTCAGCCATACAATGAGACACCAACATCAAATGCTTTCACTGACATGTGGAATCTGAAAAAAGGACAAAATGAACTTCTCTGCAGAACAGATACTGACGCACAGACTTTGAAAACCTTATGGTCTCCAAAGGAGACAGTTTGGGGGGTGGGGGGATGCGCTGGGGGTGTGGGATGGAAATCCTATAAAACTGGATTGTGATGATCATTGTACAACTACAAATGTAATAAATTCATTGAGTAAAAAACATAAATAAATAAAAATTTTTAAAAATACTTTGCTGTATACATGTATGTGTGCCTGGGTCACCTTGCTGTCCAGTAGAAAACTGACGGAACACTGTAAACCAGCTATAATGGAAAACAGAAAAATCATTATGAAAACAATTCAAAAAATAAATGACATGGCAATACAATAAATACATAAGAAAAAAATAAAAATACTTTGCAATCTTGGTTCGAGGAGTTTGGGATATTTGGGGGGGCACAAGTCACCCCTCTCCTTGCATGGCCCTGCCATAAACCTTTCTCTAGTCCAAATGCTGACATTTCAGCCTGTATGGCCTCATTGCACGTTGGGCACGCAGACTCGCGCTAACACCGTTGTCAGCCAGTGGCTGACCAGTGGTCCTGCCCTTAGGCTCTGGTGTAGAAAATCTGGGAGGTGACCCACACTGCAAAGCCCCCAGGGGGCCAAGACGGAAAGCTGCCCTCCCTGGGCCCTGGCCTGACAGCCTCTCGTCACTTGCCTCCCTCCTGTCCCTGTCTTGCTCTCCCAATTCCACTCCTACTCTCCCCTGGGGCCTTTCCTTTATAAATGATTTGCACATAGATTGGCTTCCTGGGACTCTGGCTTTAGACGCCAGCATTGATGTGCACGCTATCCCCAAGCCTCCTAACAACCTGCAAGGCAGCAAGGCAGCACCCCTTTTGCAGATGAGCGAACTTGGGTTCTGAGGGGTTAAGCAACAGGTCTCCACAGCTGGACTGTGGTACAGTCAGTCTGGGTGCAAACGCAGGCCTCTCTGACTCCAGGAACCATCATGGGTAGGGAAGTGGCAAGGTGGCAGGATAGAGGGGCCACTTGGAAGTCACATCATTCTTGGCACTGGGGCTGGTCACGGGGGGCCCCCGAGGGATATTGGGGGAGTAGGGGGTCCTTGGCTACAGCAGTCATTTATGTGCCTTCCAGCATCTCAAAGGATTCCTGAATCAAGAGTTCCCCTGTGGTGCAGTGGGTTAAGGACCTGGTATTGACGCAGCTGTGGCCTGGGCTGCAGCTGTGGCTCACATTCCATCCCTGGCCTGGGAACTTCCAAAGGCTGTGGGTGTGCCCCACCTCCTGGCAAAAAACCCAGGATTCCTGCAAGAAGATGGCCATCAAGGGGGATTATGGTGGTGGAGGGGATTCTCAGAGACTCTGAGCCCCGCTGGCCACCAGGTGTGGTGGGGAAGGAGGCCTCAGGGAACAGCAGGTAGGCACTAAAGATGCTGAGAGCCAGGCTGAGGAAGATGGGCTTGGCCCATGCTGCAGAGGCAGGTGCCATCCTAAAGGCCTTAGCAAAGAAAGGCTGGCTCTGGAAGGGGGCCTGGCTGGGAGACCTGCTGGAGGTTTGGCCACACTCCACGGAGAAACAGTGGCAGCCTGGGCCCTGACAACGATGGAGGTGTGGACAGGTGGGAAGCCCCATAACTCCAGAGAGGGATGAGTTCAGTGGATTGCCAACCCATGAATGCAGTGACAAAGGAGAGAAGGAGTCCAGAGCGGGGCCACATTTCCAGCACAGGCATCTAGATAAGCAGATGGTCATTGCTCTTCAGTAAGAACAGGACAATGTTACAGCAGGAAGGTGACAAGGCCACTGCTGCATGTGCAGAGTCTCCAGCAGAGATGTCAGGAGGCAGCTGGCGCTCAGACAGGGATCCAGGGGCCCTGGCAAGACGGGGACACACACTAAATGTTTGCCATGATGTTAGAGATGGATGCCTGCCAAAAGCATGTAGAGCGAAAGAGAAAAGGGTGGACGTGGAATCCACAGGCACATCAGTACTTCAGGGGAAGAGTTCCCCTTGTGGCTCAGTGGGTTAGGAAACTGCCTAGGATCCATGAGGACACAGGTTCAATCCCTGGCCTCACTCAGTGGGTTAAGGATCCAGCATTGCCATAAGTTGCAGCAAAGGCCGCAGATGCAGCTCCGATCTGGCGTTGCTGTGGCTGTGGTGTAGGCTGGCAGCCGTCGCTCCGATTCAACCCTAGCCTGGGAACTTCCATATGCCGCAGGCGCAGCCCTCAGAAGGAAAAAAAAATCCTCCAGGGGAGGGGTGAGGAGGGGGCTGTAAGATGACACTGTGGGTGCTGTACCCATCCCTGCCCACAGCACATCAATGCACCTGCCCACCTGCCAGCACCTCTCTGCTCCCGGGATTGCCCTGGTCACCAGGACCCACCTCCCACCTTCTGGGGGATTGACACCATCCTGCCCTCCAACCCAGCAGCAGCCCTCAACCTATGCCCAATGTAAGCTGATGAATAAGAACGCTGGATGGGTAACACTGGCAGGGGGTGGGGGTGGGGAGGGGAGGGTACCTTCAAATCTGTGTTTGCCACTGTAATAGGGAAGAACACATATGATTATATGTTGAATCTGCTGCTTTTACTTTAACCTTTGTATCGTATTGTCTTTGCCTACAGCCTGAAATAGATAGGGTAGCCCATTCTCCAGGCTCTGGCCTTTAAAGGTGTAACACGTTTCCATTCATATAGAGATTTAAAACTGCAGAACAGGAGTTCCCGTCATGGCACAGTGGTTAATGAATCTGACTAGGAACCACGAGGTTGCAGGTTCGATCCCTGGCCTTGCTCAGTGGGTTAAGGATCCGGCATTGCCATGAGCTGTGGTGTAGGCTGCAGACGCGGCTCGGATCCCGCATTGCTGTGGCTCTGGTGTAGGCCGGCGGCTACAGCTCCAATTCGACCCCTAGCCTGGGAAACTCCATATGCCGTGGGAGCAGCCCAAGAAGGCAAAAAAGACAAAACAAAACCCCTGCAGAACAGAGAATAACATTTGTCTTGTGGGAGGTTTACAGAAACATCATGACCCAACCTACTGGGGCAGCTGCAAGAACAAAGGATTCCCACACCAAGAAGTTAGCAACAATCAACCACACCCTCTCTCCCCTTTTAGTATCAAAGAAGCTTTGATGGGTAAGATGGTTCCCTCCATCGTCTCAGTCTGCTGGCTTTCCGAATAAAGTCACAATTCCTAACCCCAACCCTCAGTGTATTGATCCGTCATGTGGGGAGCATCAAGTGCTAGGACCAGGGAAGCCCATCCTGCGTCAAGGGTGAAAAACCATAACCTTAAATTGTCTGAATCAAAGAGTGAAAACGCTACTCAATAGTCACATTTCCATTCGTTTTACAATTCTTATCAGCTCTAATCGAAAGCATCTCTGTTTAGTGCTCATGTGTCCTTAACACCTTCCTACCACGTGTTCATTGCTCAAAACAAGGAGAGGGCTCAGCTCTTCAGCAGCACCACCTAGGCAGACATCAACAACAGTGTGTCAGTTGCCTTCTGTGCCCAGGACCATGCCCATCCTCTCCCTCTCCTCCCAGACCACTTCTCTCTACCCCCCACCCTGCTCTGTGCCCCAGGGGGCAGACTCCATAGATTGGCATCCCCAGGCTCCATGGCCCTCTGAGTCAGCAAAGGGCGGGGGGGCACCAGCTGGAAATCTGAGCACGGAGCACAGGAGGAGAGAGGTGTTTCTGCCCCCGCCCCCACTGTGTCCACTGCTCTGGCAGGAGCTTCACCCTCTTGCCCATGACTACAGCTCTGTTGTCTTGGCTACTATTCTTACAGGCTCCAGAACACTTTTCTGCCCTTTTTTTTCTTACCACTCAAGGCTGGTAATAGCTCCCCTCTGTCGTCGGCCTTTGGCGGGGGGGGCTAAGGTTCTCTTAACCCTTCTCACGGCTCTGTGAGCTCTTTAAGTGCCTTGATTTGAACCATTTGGGGGATTCTGTGTCCTGCAGGGAGCCTCCTCGGCACATCATTTCTTTGGTTCAAGGGAACCAATGAGAGTAGTGACCTAAGCCAGTGGTCTCAGCATAGCCCCCTGACCAGCAGCAGCAGCAGCACTTGGGGACTTGTGGTGCAAGTTCTTGGGTCATACTGAATCCAAAACTCTGAGAGTGGAGCCCAGCTGGGTCTTAATGGGCCCTCCAGGTGATGCTGAAACACATTCAGATATGAGCATTGCTGATCTGCAGTTTTCTCTCTTCCACCCTTCCTTCCATCCTTCCTTCCATCCTTCCTTCATTCCTTCCATCCTTCCTGCCTGCCTTCCTTCCATCCTTCCTTCCATCCATCCTTCCTTCCATCCATCTTTTTCTTCCTGCCTTCCTTCCATCCTGCCTTCCTTTCATCCTTCCTTCCTTCATTCCTTCCATCTTTCCTTCTTCCCTCCCTCCCTTCCATTCTTCCTTCCTTCCTTCCTTCCATCCTTCCTTCCACCCTTCCTTCCTTTTCTTCCATCCATCCTTCCTTCTTTCCTTCCTTTCCATCTTTCGTCCTCCCTCCCTTCCTTCCATCCTTCCTTCCTTTCCTTCCTTCTTTCTTTTTTTTCCACATTCACAGCATATGGAAGTTCCCAGGCTAGGGACTGAATCTGAGTGGCCGTTTCAACCTCCCCTATACCACGGCTGCAGCAATGCCAGATCCTTAACCCACTGTGCCACAGAGGGAACTCCTGCAGTTCGCCTTTGAAATGTATATAGAAAAAGGTGAGTCAACTCCGGAAAAACCTGAGTCAATGCTAGACTCTCCTTGTTGGCCTCTGGCAAAGAGAGAGAAGGCAGAATGGGAATAATGAAACAGTTGGGAATCATTGCCCAGTGCCTGGCCTAAAAATCAATGCCCACTCTTAGTGTTATGGAACGCTCGCACGTGTAAAGAAAGGAAGCTGGGAAGGACAGTGGGCTGGCAGCCTCAAGGCAGGATCAGCAGGGAGCCTTGGTGCCACCCCTGAAAAGCTCAATAATCACAGAGACGATTGTTTCAAGTCTCTGAAACTTGCCGCTAATGGCTCGATTTGCAGCTAAGAACTGGTGACCTCCCGGGGCTGAAGAAATGAAAGAATATCTCATCAGGTGCAGGGCCTGTGGGGTGACAGCTAATCCTGTTAGCTGCACTTTTTGCCTTTTTAAAAAACATCTTCATGACACCAACTCTGACCTTTCATTGATGGAATTGATGGGTTTGCAAGAACGATCTCCCTTTTGCCCAGGAAGCCCTCCCTCGCCGAGACAGTTTCCAGACCCAGCTCCTTGGCTGAGGGGAAACTCACAGGTGGCAACCAGGCCTTCAAGGTGTGAGGGGGGTTCTTGAAGGCCCCCCTAAGCTGGGGGCCTTGCCCCTCTGCCCTCCATTTCCTCATTTGAAAAAATGGGCCAAATAGACGTGTCATGAGCATTAAATGGGACGATATCTTTAAGTCACGCGGGCCTGACAGCTGGAAAGTATTCAAGAAAGCTAAGCATTACTATTACTTCCTAATTAGGGTAATTGTTAGCAATTACAATAATTACAAGAGGCAGCATAGGGGTGAAGAGCACGGACGGGGGCCAGGCCACCTAAGTTGACACCTCACTCTGCCACTTACCTGGCTGGGGAGACTTGAGCAAGTGGAATCTCCTGATGTACCTGTTTTTTCACGTATAGATCCAGTGGCCACTTAGGGACTGTGCTGAGGATAAAGCCAGTCAATGGCTGAGTGAAGTGCTAAGCGCAGTCCCCGGCGCATAGCAAGAGCACTAGCCATTACTGTAATTGTTGTCATCGTTGTTATTGCCGTGGAATGCAGCCAAGGAGGAGGCGGCCTGGAACAAGTGCATCTCAGCCCCTGGACACATAAAACCCTCCCTGGGATGGGGGCAGAGGGGGACTGTTATGAAATCACATGAAATCCCCAGACGCAATGACATTTTAAGAGAAAACCCTTTTCCTTCCCAGATCCATGTGTTTAATATGTCAAATCAATAAGTCGTGGCATGGTGGCTGCTGGCTGTGGGCTCGGTGACACACCCTCTGAAACTCAGCATGTTAAATCATGCAAACGACACGGGCCAGGACCTCTGAGGCTGGAAACAGAGACTCCGTGACAGCTGCTGTTTATGAAATGTCAATATTGGAAGCTCAGAGGCAGGGACCCACAGGGACTGGAGGAGAAAGCCAAAGGCCTCAAAGAACCATGGGGAGGCACTCTGGGGGTCATGGGGCCCTCAGCCCTCCATCTACAGAGAAGAAGTTAGCCCAGAGAGAAGGTAGGATGTGCCCATGTCAAAAAGCAGGTTGGGAGCAGATGGAGATGGAGGTGGGGTGGGGTCTTCCAGCTCCCAGGCTGCTCGGTGTTGCATAGATTGTTTTTTGGGCTTTCTTAGGGCCACAACCATGGTATACGGAGGTTCCCAGGCTTGGGGTCTAATTGGAGCTACAGCTGCAGGCCTACACCACAGCCAGAGCAACGCCAGATCCAAGCCACGTCTGTGACCTACACCACAGCTCATGGGAACGCCAGATCCTTAACCCACTGCGTGAGGCCAGGGATCAAACCTGCAGCCTCATGGTTCCTAGTCGGATTTGTTTCCGCTGCACCAAGACGGGACCTCCACTGGGTGTTTTTGCTTTTTGTTGTTGTTGCTTTGATTGGGATGACTCTATATCAGAGGCATAGGGATTAAGGTTTGGGGATAAAGGGCTTGCCCTGAAGATGGTGGCTGCATTGCACGTCTACAGCCCTGAGCTCCAGCCCTGATGCCTGGGGACCTCTGCAAGGTCCCGGTGCCTCTGGAGGCCTCAGTTTCCCTCTCGGTCAAACAAGTGGATTCTCAAGCAAGCTGCCAACAGGCCAAAGCCAGCCCACAAAATTGTCTTGTTTGGCCCACACAGTATTTTAAAAATATCTGAATTCATTATCAACATTTAAAAATAGGAGACTTCACATAAAAATCCAGATTTCTGGATTTGTTTGCGACATGGGCAGATGCAGGACCCGAATGCAGGATTTGCAGGATTCCATCCCCACAGGATGCTGGCTGCAGGGTGAGTGGCGCCAGGGTCCCTCCAACAGGGCATGGACTTCTGGATCAGCACAGGGCCCCCAACCCAGCCTCCCTCACGCCTTCATGGTTCCTGCTCAGCTCTCGTGAGCATCTGAATTTACAGTCCCCCCAATGTCTAAGGTCATTCCTCTCCCTGACTCTCTGCAGCGATACCATGTTTGGAGACCCCGCATGGTCCTTCCTGATACCTGCATGTGAGAGTGAAAAATACACCAAACTCTCCAGTTTTTTGGCTTCCTCAGGGAGGAGGGGGTTCTAGCAAACACCACACCACCCCACACATGAGGGTGCCAATTTGCAAAGAGTCAGATTCAAAAGAAAGGCATCCAGCTCTAAAAATATGCCCAGGTTGATTCAACTGGTCCAAAAGGGCTATTTCCAAGACTCATCTTATCTAGAATTCCAGCTCCCCCCATCCTGTCCATGAGGGCCTGAGAGGACTGGGGAGGGACCCAAGGTCATGATCCTGGGAATTTTCCTTTCATGGGTCAGAAAGAACCTTTTAGGCTTTGACTGGAGGCCTAGGTGGCCTCTCTCGGATGTGCAAAAATGTTGGGCAAGTGCCTAGGAACGGAGTGCCATTCAAATGCCCATCAGCATGTGGCTCTGGAAACACAGGGCATGGGTGGGTCTGTTTTCTGTGTCAGTTACCATCTTTTCCAGAACCGCCCTTGTCTAGAGCCTCTGTACTCAAAGCAGACCTACTGACTCAAGACCTACTTATTAAGCAGATCCCCAGCTGACCTGGATACACCTTCCTGGATACACCTAGGGGCACTGCTCTAGAGGGTGAAGTTCAAGCGTCTTTTTTTTTTTTTGTCTTTTTGCCTTTTTTTAGGGCCGCTCCCATGGCATATGGAAGTTCCCAGGCTAGGGGTCGAATCAGAGCTAGAGCCACCGGCCTACGCCAGAGCCACAGCCATGCAGGATCCGAGCCACGTCTGCAACCTACACCACAGCTCACGGCAACACCAGATCCTTAACCCACTGAGCAAGGCCAGGGATCGAACCCACCACCTCATGGTTCCTAGTCAGATTCACAATGGGAACTCAAGTGTCTTAATACAAGATCTGTACCCTTGATGACCAGGTGCTAAGCAGCCCTGCCCTCCTCCACTCTCAGCCCCAGCTGCTTGCTAAACAGTCCACGTCCCCTTTTGCATGGCCACTCCAGCATGGCCCTTGTCCTTGAAGAGTTGTCCTCTTCTGGGGGAAGCTTAATAATGGCCACAAAGATGTCCGTATCTTAATATGCAGAACCTGTGAATATGGTACCTTTCATGGCAGGTGGGACCTGCCAGACATGATTGTGGTCTTGAGATGGAGACATGATCCTGGATTAACTGGATGGGCCCAATGTGATTACAAGGGTCCTTAGAAGAAGAAAGCAAGAGGATCAGAATCGGGAATAGGAGATGTGACGACAGATGCAGAGGTTGGAGTGGTGGGGGCCACGAGCCAAGGAAATCAGGAAGCCTCTAGACACTAGAAAAGGCAAGGAAACAGGTCCTCCCCTGGAGCCTCCAGAAAGAAATGCCAACACTTTGATTTTAGCCCATAAGGCTCATGGCAGAATTCTGATCCTCAGAATTTTAAGATAAATCCATGTTGTTTTAAGCTATTACGTGCGGGCTCATTTGTTACAACAGCTGCAAGAAACTAATACATCTTCTTTCTTCCAGATCACCTCCTCCAAGAAGCCTCTCCTGACTACCCCAAGGCCCCAAGACTGACCTCAGCAAAGAAGGAAGCTTCTTCATCAGATGCCTCACTGAGAGGGAAGGAGCCTGGACTTGGGGGGTCCAGAGGGTCTAGATTTGATCTTGAACCCTGACCTAACCTCTCTGAGCCTCAGTCTCTTTGGATAGAAAACAGAGTCCACACCACCCATTTCACACAGTTTCTGGGCAAGTTAAAAGAGATCGTGGCTGCACACTGACCTCCCTCCCCTCACCCAGCCCACCCAGTCTAGTTCCTGGCACATCAGAGGCTCCTCGGTAAGTGGTGGCGTATCAAGCTGACAAGCTGGGCCCAGAGAAACAAGTGGTTCTCCTCTGAGCTCACAATTAATTGGATACATGAGTTTATCACTGGAACAGATTTTGACAATGCCTGATGGCCCCCAGAGTTCCACAAGGCTCCAGTCCTTGTCAATTTAGAAATGACTCTGGCAGATGTGCCCTTTAGAAATGGCTCTGCTGGAACCCAGGGACAGTCACTGAGCATTTTAGATGTGTCATGGCGCCCTTGGCCTTCAGTATCAGAGCACAGTGATTTTTCTTTCTCTTTAGGATCCAGAGACAGGCCTTGAAGATAAGCTCTGGCCCACGCAAGCCAGGGCCCGAGGAGGAGGCTGGGAGAAAGAGTGTGGTAGGAAGAATTCAGATGTCCAAGGTTGAGGTCTGCCCCCCCCCCCCCATCTTTTGGGCAAGTCCTCTCAACCACTCTGGGCCTCCCCATTCTCCCATCTCAAAAATGGGACATAGGACAGGGTGGGTCAAAAATTTGTCTTCAGACCAGGTCAGAAAACTGGTTTGAAGACAACTTTTTGAGGTTTTTTGTTTTGTTTCCTGTATTTTGGTTTTGGGGAGTTTTTTGTTTGTTTTTTGTTTTTTTCGGGGGTTTTTTTGTTGTTGTTTGGTTGGTTTTTTTGTTTTTTGGTTCCTTCTGTTTCTCTCTTTCTGAATACATGTAGTATTTCTATTTATTTTATTTATTTGTTTGTTTGTTTTTTGCCTTTTTAGGGCCACACCCACGGCATATGGAGGTTCCCAGGCTAGGGGTCTAATCGGAGCTACAGCTGCCGGCCTATACCACAGCCACAGCAACGTGGGATCTGAGCCGCTTCTGCAACCTTCAC
Organism: Phacochoerus africanus; assembly: GCF_016906955.1. Lineage (NCBI taxonomy): Eukaryota > Metazoa > Chordata > Mammalia > Artiodactyla > Suidae > Phacochoerus > Phacochoerus africanus. Next base: position 20,096,585 of record NC_062548.1, on the reverse strand, counting down.
CACACACAGCTCACGGCAACGCAGGGTCCTTAACCCACTGAGCAAGGCCAGGGATTGAACCAGCAACCTCATGGTTCCTAGTCAGATTTGTTTTTGCTGCACAATGACGGGAATTCCTTTTTTTTTTTTTTTTTGTCTTTTATGTAGTATTTTAAAATTTTTGAATTAGATTCCAACATTTGAAAATGGGAAAATCACTTGAAAAATCTAGATTCTGGAGCTCCCATTGTGGCTCAGCAGGTTAAGACTCCAACATAGTGTCCATGAGGAGGCAGGTTCGATCCTTGGCCTCGCTCAGTGGTTTAAGGATCTGCAGTTGCCACGAGCTGCAGCCACTATCATTTCCAAATGAAAGATGAGAGAAAACTGAGCACAGAGAGGTTAATTACCCAGCCCAGGATGGCAGCTAATTGAATCCCAGTGGCAGAACCAGGATTCAAAAGCCAGCCAGCCCAGCTCCCCCTGCAAGACAAGCCCGCCTGGCCCCAAGGCCCTCCCTGTGTGACAGTGGAAGAAAGGACCCCTCCTGACAATCTCTGGGTGGCCTGGCTGCTTCCTTCCAACAAGCATTCAAAATAGGTGCTACAGGAGTTCCCACTGTGGCGCAACAGGATCAGTGGCGTCTCTGCAACGCTGGGACGCAGGTTCCGTCCCCACCTGACACAGCGGGTTGAGGATCCCACATGGCTGCAGCTGCTGTGTTGGTGGCAATTGTGACTCTGATCTGATCTCTGGCCTGGGAAATCCATATGCCACAGGGCTGCCAAAAAAGAAGAAAAAAGATGTGTGTGTGTGTGTGTGTGCGCGCGCGCGCGCTACAGGCTCCACCTTACAAATGAAGACACTGAGGCATAGAAAAGGAAAGTGATTTTCGCAAGGTCCCACAGCACTGGCAACAGAAATAGGCAGGAGTGGGGCCCAGCATTCTGCAGGGGTTCTACCCCTTTTCTGCACTGTGGACCTCACGGCATCTGAGGAAGCCATTTTTATCTGAAAACTGTTTTTATTTCATTTTATTTTATTTCCTGCACCCACCACATAAAAAGTTCCCAGGCCAGGGATCAAACCCACACCACCGCAGTGACAATGCCAAACCCTTAACCCCTAGGCCACCAGGGAACTCCAAAAAATGGGTTTAAGAGTTTTTTGTTTTTTGGGTTTTCTCTTTATTTTTTAATTTACCTTTTGATGCACACTTTTTGGTCTTTTGTTGTTGTTGTTTTGTTTGTTTTTGTTTGTTTGTTTGTTTTGAGGGTCGCACCTGCAGCTTATGGAAGTTCCCAGACTAGGGGTCTAAGCAGAGCTACAACTGTCAGCCTACACCAGAGCCACAGCAACGCCAGATCCAAGCCTCGTCTTTGAGCTACACCATAGCTCATGGCAATGCCATTTCCTTAACCCACTGAGTGAGGCCAGGGATCAAACCCGCAACCTCATAGTTCCTAGTTGGATTCGTCTCCACTGTGCCACAACGGGAACTCCTGATGCACATTTTCAATTAACGTATAGTTGATTTACAATGTTGTGCCAATTTCTGCCATACAGTAAAGTGACCCAGTCATACATATATATATATACACACACACACACATTCTTTTTTTCAGATTGTCTTCCATTATGTTCTAGCTCAAGTGATTGGGTCTAGTTCCCTGTGCTCACTGCTTATCCATTCCAAATGTAATATATAGTTTGCATCTACTAACCCCAAACTCCCAGTCCATCCCACTCCCTCCCTCCTCTCCCTTGGCAACCACAAGTCTGTTAAAACAAACATACGGAATTACGAAGGAAACCAATCATATGGAAATGGCGTTATCAAGACATTTTTAAAAATCAAATGTGTAATATCAACTTAGGTGCTTCTTTATGAATGCCCCAAATAACAAGATCTGGTACAAGTCTAAAAACTTCCGTAACTTTGAAGTAGCAAGGAGAGAAGCAATATTTTCAAGATCTCTGCACACCTTGAAATGTGTTACGAAAACTCTGTGATTCCAACTGACCACAAGGTCCCAGATGGGACTCAGACTCCACACATCGTGGAGGGAGATGCTAACTGCCAGTTAGAGGCGACTAAGAGGAAAGATGTAAGATTTTGCCCCCCCCCCAAGTTCTTGGATCCCCTGAATTCTGACCACTGACCATTGGGAATTTCCAGGTTAAGAATTTCCGCCTGAAGCAGTTGTTCTCAAGTGTCTAAGTGCTTGTTAAAATGCATGCTCCCAGGCTGGCCCTCGGAAAGCTGACGCTGAGATGCGGGAAAGAGGCTGGGCTCTGCTTTTTTTTTTTTTTTCTTTAGGGCTGCACCCACAGCATATGGAAGTTCCCAGGCTAGGGGTCAAATCAGAGCTGCAGCTGCCAGCCTGTGCCACAGCTACCGCAATGCCAGATCCAAGCTGCGTCTGTGACCTACACCGCAGCTCACGGCAACTCAAGATCCCTGACCCACTGAGCAAGGCCAGGGATCGAACCCGCATCCTCATGGATACTAGTCAGATTCCTTTCTGCTGCACTACGATGGGACCACCTTGGCTCTGCCTTTTGAAAAGTGCCGCAGGTCATTTTGATACATGGGCTAAATCCTGAGAAAGAGGTGTCTTTCAAAAGTGTTAACACCATCAAGTCTCTCCCTCGTTGCAACCTTCTGGACATTTCCCATTGCACTTGGAATAAACTCCAACATCCTAGCCGGCTTTCAAGGCCCCCACCCGATCCAGGTTGTCAGCCTCTGCCTACCTTCTGACATCTCCTCGCCCATCACATCCCAGCTGCCTCAGGGCCTTTGCACTTGCTGTGCCCTCTGTTCAGAATGCTCATCCCCTGCTCCCCTGGCGTTGCCAGGTTAACGGCTTCCCAGCTCAGATGCTACCAACCACTCATCTAAAGGAGCCACATCCTAGGTGGAATCTAATATGCGGCACAAATGAACCCTTCCTCAGAAAAGAAAATCATGGACTTGGAGAATAGACTTGTGGTTGCCAAGTGGGGGGTGGGGGGGGTGGGATGGATTGGGAGCTTGGGGTTAATAGATGCAAACTATTGCCTTTGGAATGGATTAGCCATGAGATCCTGCTGTGTAGCACTGGGAACTCTGTCTAGTCACATATGATGGAGCCTGATCATGGGGAGAAAAAAGAATGTATACATGCATGTGTACCTGGGTCTCCTTGCTGCACAGTAGAAAAAAAAATTGTATTGGGGAAATAACAAAAAAAAAATTTTTTTTTATTTTAATCTTTTTGCCATTTCTTGGGCTGCTCCTGCGGCATATGGAGGTTCCCAGGCTAGGGGTCGAATCGGAGCTTTAGCTGCCAGCCTACACCAGAGCCACAGCAACACGGGATCCGAGCCGTGTCTGCAACCTACACCACAGCTCACGGCAACGCCAGATCCTTAACCCACTGAGCAAAGGCAGGGACTGAACCTGCAACCTCATGGTTCCTAGTCGGATTCGTTAACCACCGCGCCACGACGGGAACTCCCCCCCAAATTTTTTTAAATAAAAATCAAATCAAATCAAAAATAAAGAAGCCACATCCCCAACACACACACACTCACTTTATCTGAAGGGGTGCTCTCTCTTAGTGAACTTAGGTGTGAGAGTTCCATGCGGGCAGGGATTTTGCAGGACTGCTCAGCACCAACTCCTAGAACAGGGTCTGGCACTGGCCCGGGGAGACGCTTGGTAAAAAGTTGTTACACAAATCAACGAAGAACTAGCATGAGCCAAGCGGAAAAGGAGGCGATGCCAGACTCCCTGAGCAGCAGAGAAGCGAAGGGAAGAAACTGCTTTCGAGGATGAGGCAGCCGCTGTTTGTGAATGCCGCCCAAAGGTCAAGAAAACACAAGGACTGTGAGCTGAGAAAAGGCCACACACAGGCTGAGGAGCTGAGAGTCCCTCTGGTGACATGTGTGGGGTAGGGAGGCAGAGTCTTTAGAGGGGCCGAGGCCAAGGGAAATCTGATTTGAGGGGCTGGGGAAAGAGTGGGTGGTGAGGCTCGTGGTGCCGTGGGTTTTGATGATGGGGGGGGTGGCTGGGGGAGGTTTGCTCAAGCTTCAGCACAGAGGGAGGGAGAAGGGGAGGCAGCTGGTTTGGGGGGTTGGTTATTTGGACTCGGTCGGTGCCTGAGTCATGAATGCAACGTCCGGGAGGAAGGACAAGGAGCAGGGACAAGAGCAGGCAGGGGTCCCGGAGTCAGACAGAGCGGATTCAAATGCCACCTCCTCTGCCTGCCAGGTATGTGATTTGGGGCAAGTTACTTAAATCCTGCCGGGCCTCAGTTTCCTCATCTGTAAAATGGACCGCCTGCAATGCCCACTTCAAGGGTCGTAGCAGAGGTTTGATGACCTATGGGGAAACAGAGCTGGAACTCAGTGAGCACCCAGCAAGTGTAATCTTTTATTTCCCAATTATGCCAGCGCTGCGATGGAGCTGGAATGCCACGCTGGAAGGTCACTCTCAAGACACACCAGAGAGACAGGACGACAGACCAGTGAAGTACAGACAGTCCACCCATGAGCCTGTCAGCAGGGGCTGTGGCCAGGCTGAGGCATCCTAAGGTTTCTGAAGGAGAGGCCACCTTCAATGGGACTTGAAAGACAAGAGGGGACCAGATCATGAACCCACAGTGGCGCCATGGGTTAATGATCTGGCTTGTCTCTGTGGAGGTGCTGGTTCAATCCCCAGCCCAGGGTAATGGGTTAAGGATCCCGCATTGCTGCAGCTGCAGCTCGGATTTGATCCCTGGCTTGGGAACTTCCAAGATGCGGGGGTGGGGGTGAGGGAGGGGACTTAAGCTGTTGAGACTCCATCCTGGAGACTGTGGATGGAGGTCAGCCTCAAAGCTGGAATGGGCCACCAGGCCAGGAATCTGGGGCTCAGTGGCCAGACTGCAGCTCCACCCTCCTCCCCAAGCTCTTCTTTAGGAGCCCTGGCCCCAGGGGGGGGGTCCAGCCAAGACACACACCCTCTGAGGTCCTCCATGAAGCCACTATGACCGCATTCCAGCGGGCTCAGCAGTACAATAGTCTTTAACTCTCCCACACCTCCTGATCTCACCTCCTCCCCTCCTTCCCCTTGCTCACTTCCTCCGAGTCACTCTGGCATCCCTGCTGCTCCTTAAATACATCAGGCACACACCTGCCTCAGGACCTTTGTACCTGTCTGGATCTCCTTTCCCTCCCCAAAGTCACATCCTTGTTGCTCCTTAAATGCATCAGGCACACACCTGCCTCAGGACCTTTGCACTTGCCTGGATCTCCTTTCCCTCCCCAAAGTCTCACCCGCATGTTATATCTTAGTGATGTCTTCCCTGATCCCACGTTTAAAAGGGCCAATACCCTTCCCAATACTCCCTAGCCCTTTTCCCTTTTTATTTTTCTCTTTAGAATAATCGTCAAAGGGATTTTTCTCAGGGCCTTTGCACATGCATTTTCCACCTTTGACAGAAAACACAGGTACCAAGAGATCTCTTACTTTCCTCCTTGAGTAAAGGCACAAGCACAGTAATAAGGGGAGCTGACACCCCGATTCCACGTAGCGAAGGTAACAAGGAAACAGGGTGGCAACAGTAACCCCGTAGAGAGCCCCTATCTGAGACAAAGGGAGAGTCTGGCTCAGCTCAGTCGACTGGTGGGAGAGTGAAACAAAGGCTGCCAGATCTTCCATCTTTTCAAAAGAAACGTCCTGATGTTTTTGTTTTTTTGATTATTAAGGCTGCACCTGTGGGCATATGGAAGTTCCCAGGCTAAGGGTTAAATCAGAGCTACAGCTGCCTGCCTACACCACAGCCACAGCAACATGGGATCCAAGCCACGTCTGTGACCTACACCACAGCTCACGGCAATGTAGGATCCTTAACCCACTGAGTGAAGCCAGGGGTCAAACCTGCATCCTCATGGATCCTAGCCGGGTTCATTTCCACTATGCCACAATGGGAACTCCCCTGATTTATTGTTTGAATGTAGAATCTCTCCATTCTGAAACACCAGCAATGGAGTCCCATGTTTTCAAACACCATTTGAGTCAACTGAATGCAAGCGGTTGGTGGAGGGGCTCTAAGGACTCTAGCTGTACCATCCTTCCCAGAACATAACTGAGTCCTCTCCACCTCATTATGCAGATGGTTAAAAAGTCACCCCAGGAGCTCTGGTTGTGGCTCAGCATAATGAACCCAACTAGTAGTATCCACGAGGATGTGGGTTTGATCCCTGGCCCTACTCAGCGGGTTATGGATCCGGCATTGCCACAAGCTGCAGTGTAAGTCACAGATGTGGCTCCAATCTGGCGTGGCTGCGGCTGTGGCATAGGCCGGCAGCTGAAGCTCCGATTCGACCCCTAGCCTGGGAACCTCCATAGGCCGCAGGTGTGGCCTTGAAAAATAAAAAATAAGAATAAGAAAATTCACCCCCGAGAGAGACGAAGAGTTGACCAAAGTCACACAGCCCCACGCTGGACTCCAACCCAAGACTCTTGATGCTTAATGGACATTTCCTTAACACCTGCAATACACGAGGCCAGACCCCTCCAAAGGGGAAAATGCTGGTCAAGTTCATGTCAGCGCCTTTAAGGCACACACAGGAAAGGGGGGAAAAATGTTTGTGGGCAGAGATATTTTAGGGTTTATCTGCAAGGGTGTGTGAAGGGTTATTCTAGCACAAAGGATGGGCTATTTCTACAACAGCAGGACATTCATCTTGGCGGGGGTGGGGCTGGGGGAGGAATATATGATTCGGCCTGAGTCTCCCTGGCACGTGGTATCTCTATCTTATTACCCTGGAGCCAGACAGCATCGCTTCTCTCACAACCTCCCTCCCTCCCACCAGCACCTTGGTCAAAAGGATCCTGGTTTTATCACTCTAGCAGAAGATTCTAAAAATACCTAAACTCCCCCAACTTCAGGGGTTTATTCTCTCATCTGGGAGGCACCCACAAAGCTTTTGCCAATATAAATGGCATTTCCTTTGGTATTTTGAAAGATCAGAGAATCCAAAAGAATATGCAAGCTGGACCGGGGCCTTTGAGAACACAGCTTCCAAATGCTTCATGTTTCAGGGTTTAAAGGAAAAAAAAAAAAAGATTTTTTTAAGGAGGCCCAAAAGGTTAGGTTTTCAGATAATTCACAAGAGAAGAAACGAACGTAGATAAAATTGCATGGAACAAAAGATTCATCTCCATTAGTAGCAAAATTTAAATGAAAATATCCATGAAATAGAGCTGGAATGCTCTAACCAGCATACGGAGCAAAGGTTTTTCAAGTAAAAATTTCTGGTGGGGAGTTCCTATTGTGGCTCAGTGAGTTAAGAACCCAACCAGTATCCATGAGGATGCGGGTTCAATCCCGGTAGGTTAAGATTCCAGCATTTTGGCGAGCTTCCGTGTAGGTCGCAGATGTGGCTCGGATCCAGTGTTGCTGTGGCTGTGGTGTAGGCTGGAACCTCTCCGATTCAACCCCTAGCCTGGGAACGTCCAGATGCCGCAGGCGTGGCCCTAAAGAGAAAGAAAGGGGAAAAAAGGATTTCTGGCTGAAGATGATAACAGAAAGTGGGTTTCCCTTGCAGGAACACTCAATAGCTACCCGGTCCCTGGTGTTCCAGACTCCCTGAGATAGAAAGAGCTGTGTGGCCTGTGCTGGTCACCTTGCTCTGAGCAGAAATGTGCATCACTTTTGAGGAAATGCATAGAAAAGCTGCATGTGACCTCTGCAGCCCTCACTCTCGCCTATCCACTCTGGAGATGCTGGTGTGTCCATCAGTCTGGGTCCCTACCAGACCAAATTTGCTTCAGCCTGCAGCCACCCTCTGCACCTCGTTGTGCCTTCTGGAATGTTCTTTCCCCTTATCCTCAGGTGGCTGGCTCCTCTTCTCCATGTAGTGTCTCAGCTCAGAGGTCAAGACAGGATCCGGGAAGGTCCCAGTCTCTCCACTAATCTAATCTTCTCCCCAGACCCTCCCCTCTCTGACACCTTTGTCGTCTTCCGAGCAGCTCTGCCATTTTGAAATGCTCATATTCCTGGCTCAGACTCAACAGTGAAGTGGGCAGGTGGACTCAACAGTTCCTGAGGGCACTTCTTCTCCAACAAGATTCCTGGGACAGATTCCCCCCTGCCCCATCTTCATCCCCCACCCCGCCCCCATCCCATTTCCACCACCTCTCCCTGTCCAGTGCTCTGGGCCAGCCCAGCATCCCTTTCTGGAAGAGAATTTGCCTTTCCTTCCACCGACCACTGCCCCCCAACGCCAGTCCCTGCCGCCATCTTGGAGCAGACCACTCCTCCCAGTTCCAGCGAGGCTGTGAGCCAGGCCACAGGTGATTGGTTCAGGAACGGACACGTGACTCGAAGCTGAGCCAATCAGAACCAGCCCCGGGGCTTTGAGGAAACATTTGAGAAAGAGGTGTTGCTTTTCCTTGGTGGGATGCTAAGCCCTGGAGGACGGAGATCTGGAGTTGTCAAGGGCATCTCTGCTACAACGTGGCCCACCTGAGAATGAAGCTGATACCAGAACGCCAAGCTGAGAGACCGAAGCCACCTCTTAAAAGCAGAGTGGACCCAGCTGCCCATGAGGAAGATCTACCTGACTTCTGGATTACCTGAGCCAGCAAATTCCTCCTTTGGCTTAAGCCTGTTGCAATGCAATGTCTGTCCCTTGCAACCAAAACAGCCTTCAGTCTTCACTGGCCCCATAAGACTGACTGTCACAGTTTGCTTAACTAGTGTCCCTGCAGGATATGTGCTCCCCACAGCCCTGGGCAGGGCCTCTGGCCCCTCCACTGCCCTCCACAGCCCTGGCCAAGTGACCAGAAACAACAGAAAGCTCAGCAGCTCCAAGTCCTTAATTGGGGAGCTGTTCTGTCAGTCCGAGAAGCTTCAGACTGTGTGATCTGAGCAATTAACCTTTCTGCAGAGGCCAAGGCCAATTATATCCCAGAGGCCATCTGTGACATCTGTGTAACAGACCAAGTGCCTCAGCCTGACTGCCTTGGTTTTTATAGGACAAATGTAGCATCATCAATCTCTTGCCATTGCCACTGCTGGTGCTGTGGTCCAGGCTGTGTCCCTTCTCGTGGCTGCAGCAGCCTCCTCCCCACTTCCCATCGGCCCCTCTGGTTATTCTCCACAGACTCGTCCCCACTGACTTCTGCTATCTCATCTGCAGCTTCCCCACACCCCAGCCCTCCAATCCCCCTAAATTCCCCGGGGGGCGGATTGCAGACAGGGCCCCCAATTCTTCACCTCTCTTTGTGTCTGTGCCCTCTGCGCTCCCCCCCTGCTCAGACGTTGGGCTCCACCACGTGACTTGCTTTGGCCAATGGGATTGAAGTAGATGAGACACAGGCACATTGCACAACAGGGGGTGCCCTCTCACTTGCACCTCTATTATTGCCTGCGGCAAGACAGAACGGACACGTCATGACACACAGGAGATAAGGGACGCGTATGACACATAACTCCCATGTCATTACCGAAGCAAGAGATGATGGACACGTCTTCCAGTTCCATATGCCAAGGTTGTGGCCAAATAATAATAATACATGCTCATTGTGAAGAATTTGAAAAATACAGCAACATGAAAAAAATAACAATGTTCCATATAAGGTCACCACCCAGCAACAACCATTAGTAAATGGTTATTTACTATTGGGAGATACTTCCTCCCCTTTTTTATGCATCAGTAGGTACCCCCCCCATCCCATAACCAGGAGCACACTGATTATGCAATTTTGTACCTGCCGCTTTACTCAGTAGCATCTTCTGTGTGGCTTCATTACATGCAATTTTTGCTATTACAAGTAATGATGCGATTAGTATCCTTGTACACACATTTTTTGTTGACAACATGAAATATTATATAGTCGTCCAAAATGAATTCTTCAAGGAATTCTTAATGATATAGAGACTGTCAAGGCTGCATTATTTATACCAGCAAAGAGACTGGAAACAAGATGAATGGGCTGCCAGTGGCAGAATCGTTATATGAACTAGGTACCTCGTTGGAGGGAATATTCTGTAGCTATTAAGGGTGATGATCATAAGGAATGGAAAAATGGCTATTTTCAGAGCCTCAGTTTCCTCATCTGCGAAGCAGAGATAATACCTTGCCAACTTCTTAGAAGGACGAAAGGAGATGATGTTTTGGAAGCATCTAGCACAAATGGCCTGCATCCCCCATCCTAGAGCTATGATTATTAAGAAATAATAATATATGAATGGGAAAAATAGGATATCATCAGGCTGATAGGTCCGTTCTGCATCCTACCAGCTGCTAAAGTTTTGAAGATTGCCCCAGCTATACCCACACCTAAGTAAAAATAACAAGCATCTGGAAGAGGCCCCAGCAAAGTGGCAGGAGGCATTCTTCTGGCTCAACTTTGCAGCCCTGTGATGACTGCTTATCATCATTTGTATGATAATCGAAGGACTGCGATCAGAAACGGGCTCTGATGGGAACCTACCTGCAACCCAAACAGGAGCAAATGGCTCTTGACTGCAGAAAAAAATTAAGCCACTACTAGACAGGTATTGATCGGAGCTGTGGCAGGCCCCAGCTGAGTGATGGGGCAGCACTCCCCAGAGAACGTGTGTGTGCGTGCACAGGCACGCACACAAAGTTGGTTTCAAAAACAGAAAGTAGGGAGAGAGGGACTGGGTAGGGTCCGAACACATCTTCTGCTGCCAGCAAAGCCTGGTGATTTAGGGTGCGTTTGCCAGACTCCTATTTCAGTTAGGAAAGAAATATTTGAAAGCAAAGAAATCCATGAACAGCAGGAGGCCTTGTGGGGCCATAAATAAAGATGGGGCATACAGGGCAGGGTAGTGAGCAAACACACCAGAGAGGAGAGGCACCTGGCTTCCTGGGCTCATGGGCCCCACCCATTCTTAATCACAGCAGGAACGTTCACTGAGCACCTACTATGTGCCGGGCGCTGTCCGAGGTGCTGGGAACATAGCTGTTTCGTTCAAAACAATGAGCTCTCTTGGGGAGATCAAAACTCAACAAGATTTAAGAAGTAAATGAGATCATTTCAGAGAGTGGTCACCAGAACGGAGTGACTGAGGGTACAGACTCTGGAGCTAGAGGACCTGGGTTCAAACCCTGACTCTGCCACTTCCTAGGTGAGGCTATTGGGAGAGTCATTTAAGCTCTTTGTAGTGGATGCCCACATCCCTGGCTGTCCTGGATGTGGACCACTAAAGGCTCATGGAGTCTTTAGTGGGGTCACATTGCCCCCTTCTGCAGATGCCCGTGGCAGAATTCCAGCCACGCCTGAGGCAGCCAATGAGGGGGAAAGGTCCACCCTCGTTGGCTGAAGGTGGGACCGGCTCTGTGGTGCAATTCAGGCTCCCAAGCTCGCTGTGGGATCAGATTAAAGCCAGTCTCTCAGAAAATACATCCTCACTTAGCTCTTCTCTGTGGCATCTTGCTTCCTCCACTCCTCTTCTCCTGAAAGTACTTCCCACAAAAACCATGGGCATGAGAATCCTCATCTTAGGCTCCATCTCTAGGGAACCTCGCTTGAGACGCTTGTTCTCATCAATAAAGGGAGAGGCAATTGTTGTTGAAAAGTAAATGAGTTTTCTCCTAGTTTTATCAAGATATAATGGACATGTAACATTGTGTACGTTTAAGATATACAGTGTCATAATTTGATATATGTACATATTGTGAAATGTTTACACAATAAGGTTAATATATTTCTAAGTGCTTATGATGGCAGATTATAATTGCTATTTAAGCATTCATAATCATTACTGAAAAATAAAATCATTTAATGTAAAAATAAGTATCTAAGGGGCTACATTAGTTTAAAATGTCCAGGCAAAGTGTCCATGAGGAGATAACATTTGAGCTAAATTCTGAGTGATGGAAAGGGGTCAACTAAGTGCAGAGCTGGATGAAAAGAAATCCATGCACAGCAAGTGCAAAGGCCCTGTGGTAGGAACCGTCTTGCTTAGTGCTTTGTTCCTGTAACAGAAAGGCTGGAACTGCAGAGGGTTTTAAGAGTGTAGATTGATTTACAATGCAGATCACTCTGGCTGATGGGTTAAGAATGAATTTATTGGCTTGACAAGTACTTCCTGGCAGTTTGTTTCATGCGAGACAGTGTAATAAGTATTTGGAAGGATTCAAAGATGAACTTCATATCAAAGGATGCATACCTAGAAGAAGTAGCGAGCCCAGGCATCAGGACTCTACAATCTAGAAAGGGCCATGTACTGACAGAGGGGGCAGGTGAAAGCTGGGGAGCTGGGGCGGGGGGTGCTGCTGGACCTTAAACATTGGTAGGAATGTAGATGTGGAGAGAAAGAGAGGGGGTTCCAGGTAGAGGGAACAGAATGAGCTAAGGCACAGAGGAGCAGAAGGAGGAGATGGTAGAGGGAAGTTTAAAAGTCCAATTAACCTAGAGCACAGGATGCCTTAACCTGAGGCCAGAGAGAAAGAAAGTGGAGCCAGACTGTGGGAAATCTTGGATGCTTGGTAGGAACTTGAACATTTCTCCCAAAGCACTGGAGAACCATTCGAAAAGTTTTTGAAGAGGTGAGTATTGAACCCTCTGGTTTTTTACATATGGAAATATACAATGTATAGCAGTTGACAAGGATAGAATGTACAATGCAAATAGGCTGAAAAAGAAGAATCATTTATCAGCTGAAAAGTACAAAGGCAGATCTAGCTTCAGGCACAGCTGGATTCAGGAGGTGGCTCTACCTTCTACTTTGTGGCTTGGGTCTCGGGCTCCTAGTAGTCACAAGAAAGCTGTTCCCCAGGCCAGCGGAGTGCTGGCAAGTCAGCTCTCGGGTCCTTGCTTTGTGGCAAATACTTCCACTGTGGCTGGGTTCAAGCTACCAGCGTGCCATCACCGAATGTCACATGGAGACGACGTGCAAAATCAGCTCTTAAGAACTTAGGAAGCAGCCCCAGCACTCCCAGGCCTATATCCTAACACCTTCAAAGCCATGGGCACAGTCCCCTTCTCGGGGGACTCGCAGTAAATATGTCACTACATCTCGTAACTTCTGCGCAGTCATGGGTCATCTCTTGACCCATCGCCATGATGAGGGGACAGTGAAGGTGCAGGCCTAGGTCTCATGCTCTGTCCTCAGCTCCAAAGCACACAGCCTGAGCTCAGGGTGGGCTGGGTGTTCAAGAAAAAAAAAAAAAAAGAGACTGGTGACCAGAAGACGGGATGCTGGGTGTGAGACAAACATAATAGGTTGTTAGGTTCAGATGTGAAAATGGCCATGAAAACTCTTTGTAATGTGGGAAGCCCTGTGTACGTTTCATAGTTTGCTAGACATTCTTATTCTTGGTCTGGTGCTCCAAGCTGCTGATATGTCTGACTTAAAGTCCCATAAAATGCTATCGGGAGACACCTCCAGGAGTGTGCAGTCTTGAGATGAATGTTTCACCATTCCTTTTCCTTTACCTATGGCAGACATTGCTAATGGATCATGGCTCTCTCCCATAGAGCCTGGGTGATGCTCACAATCCTTCTCCCCATGGCTGTCTAGGCAGACACTACCTAGTGAACAGAGCAAGGATGAACGATGAAGTCTTGTTGTTATCCTTGAACTAGTCCAATTCCATCATGAGCCAGAGCCAAGCAAGCCCAGAGTAGGGTGCAACAGGCCCATTTCACTGAGCAAGTCATTAGTGGTGCTTGGGGATGCCTCGAGTCTTCCAACTCCCAATTAATCACGGTATTATCCAAGATGATGCATAGAAAGGGATGAGTCAGGGGCAAAGAAGGTTCAAGGGTGTGGAGATGCCCAAAGTGGTGATGGCTTCCCACTACCGTTAGAATCCACTCTAAATTCCCTACTACAGTCTTCAAAGCTTTCCATAGGCTGGCCCCTTCCTTCCTCTCTGACTCCATCCCCTACAACTCTCCCCTCACCCTCCATGACCCAGCCATCCTGTGCCTCTCTCTGTGCCTGAAAACATATCACATTCAGCTACGCCTCACTGCCTTTGAACGATTCCCCCAACAGGAGACAAAGACCTTCCTCGGCAGCTCCAAGCTAACATCCCACCAGCATAGCCCACAAGCCCAGGAGGAGAGCTCCACTTGTTCACAAAGTGCAGTCAAACCCCCAAACCTGAGTCTCATTAGCCTACTAGAATCTGGAACCCATATGGCAGCCAAGAAGATGGAAAGGGCCTGGATCCCTGGAGAGACCAGCCTCATCCTGACCACACAGGCTGACAGTGATGGAGAGGGAGTTGCCCACAGGGAGATCACAGCACACCAGCAAAGGAAGCAGGGAAGAGCTCCACAGGACTCTCTCGAGTTGAGAGTGTAGAGCCCATATCATTTGGTTTTCACCTGGAAGGAGCAACCCAATAGATAAGATATTTAGATGCTTATTTCCCAAGGACCAAAGACAAAGGATGCAGAGGTAAGTGGACTTTTCCATCTCTCCTGATGACAGCCCATCCTACCCCATGCAGATGGCATAGCCAGAGAGGGCTTGCGCTGGGGAAATATTGGGGAATCTTGGCTGGGGGGTGGCAGTGCGGGGACCTTTGCAGCCAAGGTCAGAATGTCTTTCTTTGAGGCATATTGAGGGCTTACATTGCCTCTCTACTTGAAGAGGACCAAAAAAAAAAAAAAAAAAGATACTTCATTGTCTTATTTTAAGCTGCCCCCAAGCCCAGAATAATCAACATTCACATCCAGGCTCCTATAACATTCAGGCTTCGTGGTCCCATGATTGATTAGCAATGTCTGCTGTGGGCAAAGGAGTGGGAACAGTGGTATGCCTGCTGTGCATTTGCTGACCCAAGTCTACAAACTTTCTTGAACTCAAGCATGGCTGCCTAAGGCCGAAAAGATTCCCACCTGGACCCGAGCTGTCAGCACACCAGGCAGACTTAATTAAAGTGAGCAGAATTACTAAGTCATTATTTAACAGATATAAAGAGTTTCCAGGAGTCCTTGGGAGCAGGTGCCACCTCCAGGGGAAGCAATGTGCTTTCTGTCCTCTGCCCTGGCAGCATGGTTCCCTCTCTTTTATCCGTCTCACCCGCTGCAAGTGTTTTCCCCGTTTGCTAACTGATCTTGCAAAATGGGAATGAGACATGTTTTGCTTGGGAAAATGCAGAGCAGCCTTAGGAGCGTGGGCCAGCCACCGGGTACAGCCACCATGCCAGGAAGCTGCTGTTCATCACCGCATGCTCCTGTCACCCTCCCAGTGGCAGCCCGCAGGAGCCCTGTGATGGGCTGAAAAGCCCTCGGGGAACTTGTAATTAAATCCCAGAAGATTGCCAATTCTCCTGCTGGTGAAGGGAGAAAAGAGCAAGGCACAGCAGGCATGTCCAGACAGGGCTGAGCAGAGACAGGCAGCCAGGGGCAGAGGCAGCCTGGGCTGCAGCAGCCAAGAGCAGACAAGATGGGGAGCTGGGATATGTTTAGTCATAGGGAATGAGGGGCCAGATGGAAGCAGGTGCTTTCTGGCTGGGTCCAGACTGAAAAGGACTGGAAACTTTTATATTCTGTCAGGTGGAAAGAAATCAACCCAGATCCATACTCATTCTAAAATTCTATTTCCCATCAATCCACCTGGTGAACAAACATTTGCTGTAACCACAGACACTTTTTCAAAGCATAACCCAATTGTATCATTGCCCTGCTCCCAACGCAGGTCTGTCAGCGGACAGACCCTACTACAGCCATTCTGATAGTTCAAATACTGAAATACTTTCAGAGCAGTTCATACAGGTAAAGAGTTGCTATCTTGAGCACCATTTCCCCACCCCGGGTGTTCCCCAACACACATACACTGCCCTCATCCCTCTCCTAGACCCTCAGTTCTCCCGCTAGGCTTGCTCCAGCACCATGGCCAGCGTCTGTTCTTATGATTGGTTGCCTGTGTGTTCTTGTTCAAAAAGATTTTGAATATCACTCATCTGCTATTTAAAGTCCATAGCCTTTCATCTGGCCTTTTCTTTTATACTCTCACCCTTACTAACTTTTCCAGCCTTATCTTCCAAAACACAATCACCACGAACACCAGCTACACAAATTCCCCACCATTCCCCA
Source organism: Phacochoerus africanus (assembly GCF_016906955.1). Classification (NCBI taxonomy): domain Eukaryota; kingdom Metazoa; phylum Chordata; class Mammalia; order Artiodactyla; family Suidae; genus Phacochoerus; species Phacochoerus africanus. The sequence continues at coordinate 20,080,543 of NC_062548.1, read as the reverse complement.
AGCAAGACAAAACAAGGCGTGGTCTCCCTAGACTTCTGTTTCCCCCATCTTTCCTTCAAAACTCCGACTTGTCCTTTGCAAGCCATCTCAGCTGTGCTCCAGTTATAAGTGAGCTTCCCTCCACGGTGGAACTGTCTGGGTAACTTGAATTCTGCCCTGTGTATAATCAGATATCTGTCTTGCTTTCTTTTCCAAGTTCCTATTTTGGTGATGTGCCTTAAACCATAGCCCCCTCCTAAGATGACGACGCTACATTGATCAAAACCTGTTAGTTACCCACTTTTTTTTTTTTTGGCAGCAAAAAGAGACAAGGAGGGGCACCTTGGTGAAACCAAGGCGCCAGGATGGAACAATGTCTCATAATTCAAGCCAACTTCCTAAAAGCCACCAGGAGAATGTCCTGTGCCTTCCTCCCGTCCACTATGTCCTCTGGTCGGCTGTGCTGATGAGCAGAACACAATAAACAAATTCATCAACGTTACATTTATTTACCCTTGTTGTAACCATGCCCATACACATCTCCTTTATCCATCACCCATCCCTCCCACCCTGAAAATGACTTATTTCTCCCTCCTCTGCACAACTCTAGTTCCTCCATCTCTCTTGTGGCCACAGGAATGTCAAAACTGCAGTTTTCCCCTCTTTATCATGTCTGTGTCTCCAAGTTATCTTGCTGCACAAGATATTTGTCTAACTCCATTGATCCAATATATTCTATTTCTTGCAACAAAACATGCCCATAAAACATTCCCCAACCTTATGGTCATAGAATTATACTTTCTTTCCCATCACATACCCATAACCAAATACATCTTACAGACTAACTAGTTAACCTAACAAGTTTCCCTACTCGATTAAGATAGATTGGCCTCCGGCTGATATTACCAGTCACCTCTAGGGGACGATGGGCCTCCCCGATGCAGATGCTGACCTGGATCCCAGTCTCTGTGACTCCCTCCTTATGTCCTTTCCTTTGTTCACTCTGCATTCTGCTTCCTCCCGTGACCCCAAGCCTTCAGCACTGCCCGCTGGACAGCTCCCCAGCACCATTTACCCCAGGATCCAGAGTCCAAGAATGGATGGCACTCAGCCCTACACACCAGCCTCCTCCCCAGACACAAACAGGTGGAGGCCTCCCATGCAGATGCACCTGAATCTCCTCATCCCTCTCCTTCCCCGCAACTGATACACTGTATCATCATTTAAGCATATGATCTGGATACACAGACTTGACACACTGAACCAGTATTTACTGGCTGGGTAAAGCCTGGTGCTGGGAGATGGGCTGGACATGATCATTAAGCTTTGCTTTGCTGCCCCTGGCTTGGGTCCAGTCTCTGTGTGGCACTCGGCACACCACAACCATCTGGGCAACTGCTGCTGAACTGCTGCCTCTGGAACTTCCAAGAGGCTCCAAACACCACCAGGATGAGACCACCTCTCTCTCCCACACCCCTCAGACCCTCTGTCAGTGCCCTGCCCTATGGCAAAGGGGGAGACTGCACCAGAAATCCATGGTTCATGGCATGCTACAGGAAGTTCCAAAAGACCAACTACAAATAGTACTGTGGGAGCCATTGTTTTTCAGGGACAGTCGGGAGTGTACCATGCTCATTAAGAGCACAAAGTCTGGAGTGCAGTTACCTGTGTTCAAATCTTGGCTCCCCCACATACTAGCTCTGTGACCTTAAGCAATTTACCTAACACCTCTGGGCCTCAATCTCTTCAAAGTAAAATGAGAATAAAAATAGTACCTTCCTCAGATTAACTCAGTTTAATATATATGAAGTGTTTAATGTTTAAATTTATGAATATGATAGTTATACCTATAAAGTGTTTAATGTGCAGGAGCAAAATTATGTATATATGTGAATATACATCTATACACATATACACAAAGTTATAAATATATCACAATACATACTATTCTATACTTAGTATAATACAATATATACTTACTGAACTGTGTAAACAATATATCAATGTAGCACACAACATACTACATAGAGTATATTTAGTACAATGCATATGTATGTATGTGTGTCTGTAACACAATACTAAAGGTAGCATGAACTTGGAGCAGAAATGAACAAATTTACTACAACAGGCTATCATCATTGTTTACATTAATTTCTTCTGATTTTTTTATTTGCATATATTTTTACATCATGCTGGACCAACAGTTTTGTGTCTTGAGTCTGAGGGATAAATAATGTTAGAAATACTGTTTTGTGTGACTACACAACCTTGGAGTTCCTTTTCTAATGGCTGTATAATATTCCAATGAGCAGACAGACCTGAATTGACTTAGCTATTGCCCTTGAATCTGTCAGGGTGCTTTAGGCTGCAAGTTACAAGATGCCCTGATTCAACCACCTTAAACAATAAAGGGTTTTCTTCTCTCACATCAAAGAAACTGTGGAAGGAAAGCATCTCCAGGGTTGATTAATCTGGCAATTCAACAATTTCATCACAAAATCCTCTCTACATTTGTGCTCTGCCATCTGCAGGTGGTGGACAATGGATTGTCCTAATTCTGACCCTTATGATCATAATATGACTGCAGCCATTCAAGCTGACATGGAAAAGGGACTGACTCTTCTATCTCTTCTCGAGAGTCAGAAAAGGAAGTTTCCGTTGTGGCTCAGTGGCAGTGAACCCAACTAGTATCCATGAGGACTCGGGTTCGATCCCTAGCCTCACTCAGTGGGCTAAGGATCCGGCATTGCCATGAGCTGTGGTGTAGGTCACAGATGCTGCTTGGATCCCGAGTTGCTGTGGCTGTGGCATAGGCCAGCAGCTGTAGCTCTGATTCAACCCCTAGCCTGGGAACTTCCAAATGCTGCAGGTGCAGCCCTAAAAAGCAAAAAAAAAAAAAAAAAAGAGTAAAAAAAGCTTTCCACTGCCTCCCAGCAGAACTGGGTCACACACCTACTTCTAAGCCAATCACTGCCAAGGGGACACGATAACCTTGTTGATTTAGACCAATTGAGATTCACTCCTAGGCAGGGGATACAGGGTCACATTCCCCAGCAGTGGATACACATGGATAGCTGAAGAACAACAAATTCCTTTGGAAGGAGAAGGGTAGGGCGGACAGATCTGGGGGAGACAGCTAACAGTATCTGCCTTGTTCCTCATTTGGACGTTTCTCGTGCACCCAACTTGGAGGAGCAATTACATTTGAGTAAAGGGATTAAAATACTTAAAGGATGAGGCATTTGATTTGGACTTTGAAGGATGTGTAAATGTCAACAGTAGGAGAAGCCAGCATTTCAGGCTCAATTCCAGCCATGAGTAGAGTCAGAGTTGCAGTAAATTATGGGACATTTTCCAGGAAAAATGGATGCCTCTAGGAAGCTGAGGTGCTGAGTGGTGGAAGTGAGGGGGGGGAGCAGGGAATATAAGGCTAGACTGAGGCCAGACTGAAGTAAATAGTTTTTTTGGGGGGGAGGGGGATGCTTGTTTGTTTTTATTTTTACAGCCACACCCACAGCACATGGAACTTCTTGGGCCTGAGATCCAATCCAAGCTGCAGCTTCAACCTAAGCCATAGCTGTGGCCACGCCAGATCCTTTAACCCACTGCACCAGGCCAGAGATGGAACCCTCGCCTCTGAAGCAACCTGGGCTGCTGCAGTTGGATTCTTAACCCACTGCACCACAGCGTGAACTTCTGAAATAAATGATTATATGCTAATTGAAGGAAGCTGGACTCAGAATGTAGAAGCAGGGGAAACCAGAGTTCCCATCATGGCTCAATGGGAATGAATCTGACTAGTATCCATGAGGACACAGGTTCGATCCCTGGCCTCGATCAGTGGGGTAAGGATCCAGCACTGCTGTGAGTTGTGGTGTAGGTCACAGATGTGGCTTGGATCTGGCATTGCTGTGGATTGGACCCCTAGCCTGGGAACCTCCATATGCCGAGGGTACGGCCCTAAAAAGACCAAAAAAAAAAAAAAAAAGAACCAAGGGAAATCCCTGAAGGTTTCAGAGAAAAGAGACTCAGAAAAGTGAACTTTGGGGGACAAAAAAACCTGGGTGCAGATACAAGATGAACAGCAGGGAGGAGGTGGGTGAAAGGAGACCGGTTAGAAACAGGCTACAACTGTCCAAGGGTAATAATACAACAGGCTCAGCCCAGGGCAGCAGTCGTGGGAGGGAGGTGAGAGCTGCCACCATCCAGGGAGGCGAGAGCCACAGAACCAGCAGCGCTTTCATTTAGGACAGGGGCCAAGGGGCAGGGGGTGAGGAGATGAATGATGGCTTCGTTAACCAAGCCGGCAAAGAAGCAAAGATAAAGAATCTGACCCTATCTGCGGGATGCACAGAGACCGGGGTTTCCGGGCTACATGCCAGCACTTTGAATGGAAACAGCAGACAGCAGCCCCGCAAATCCAAACAAAGATGCGTTTATGCCAACATCCGAGGGGAAGGGGAAAATTAGCTGAATGAAACGGTGTGTGTTGTTTAAGTTCCAGAGGCATCCTCCGTGAAAGTCTTTCTGCTTTAGTGGAAGTGGGACTTCTAACTGGATTTCAATAAAACAGGCTTCATGAATATGAGATAGAGAAAAAGAATGATAAAGCCTAATCGACGACTATATGGTCCTGTCTTCTCCAAGGAACAGCCCTGGACAATATATATATTGTCTTTTTAGGGCCGAACCCAAGACATATGGAGGTTCTCAGGCCAATCGGAGCTGTAACTGCTGGCCTACGCCACAGCCACAGCCACACCAGATCTGAGCCGCATCTGTGACCTACAGCTCACAGCAACACCGGTTCCTTAACCCACGGAGCAAATCCAAGAATCGAACCTGCATCCTCATGGATACTCGTCAGATTCGTTTCCACTGAACCACAACAGGAACTCCATGGATATTAGACTGTAAGCATTGGAAGCCATCCCGGAAGTGTTCCACAACTACCTGACCACACGTCCTGGCTCAATAAGATGTGAGAGCCGTTATCCATGTACTTGTCCCATCCTGTATTCATTCATTTATCCACAGACAAAGTGCATGTATGTGCCAGGCCCTGGGCTAGAAACAGAGCCCTGATCCAAGCAGTGAGAGCCCCTGCCTTTGCAGGGGTCATGGTCAGTCTGGGGCGGGATGCAGACAAGTACACTACAAGTGGACAGAATGCTTTGATAAGGAATCCCAGTGGAGATGCAACCAGCTGGCAGACGTGCCAGCTGGGGTGAAGACGGAAGCGTAAGAAGGTAGCAAAAAAGGTTGACATCAGTGAAGGGCCTACTGTGTGAGCAGGTAATTATCTGTCATTTAATGCTCTTGATAGTCCAGGGAGGTGGCTATTACTCTCATACTCCCTTTTCAGATGAGGAAGCTAAGGCTCTGAAGGAGGGGTTGAGACACATGGCGGAGACTGACACCAAACCCAAGCCCTTGACTTCGATACGGAGCCACTGTCTCATCCAAACCTCTGTCTTTGCTTAGACAGATGATGACGGTAGCTTGCTAATGGGTCTCCCACGTCCACTCAGAGCCCCCTTCCATCTGCCCTCCACACAGCAGCCAGAGGGAGCTTTCGAAAAGGCAATTCTTATCTTGCCACCTGCCACCAGCATCGTTCCACAGCTTCCCTTACTGTCCAGATGGAGGGAAGACTCCTCACCATGCACTTCAACACCCTGTGTGGTCTGGCCCCTCCCACGTCTGAACACTCACCCTTTTTTTCTTTCTTTTTCTTTTTTCTTCTTTTTTGGCTTTTCAGGGCCGGTGCGATATATGGCGGTTCCCAGGCTAGAGGTCAAATCGGAGCTGTAACTGTCAGCCTACGCCACAGCCACAGCAACCCCAGATCCCAGCCGTGTCTGGGACCTACACCACAGCTCACAGCAATGCCAGATCCTCAACCCACTGAGCAAGGCCAGGGATCGAACCTGCATCCTCATGGATGCTCATCAGATTCATTAACTGCTGAGCCATGATGGGAACTCCCTGCACACATTCCCTTTCTGTGCCCCAGCCACCCTGCCCTTTTCTCAGACCCCCTTCCCAGTGCCAACCTCCTTCATACCACAGGGCCTTTGCACATGCTCTCCACTGTCTGGAACACTCTTACCCACCTTCACCTCCCGCTAAGCTCCCACCGGAGTTGGCTCACAGCCATTCTTCAGCACACCTGTCACCTCCTCCAGGACACCTTCTCTGACTTCCCAGTCGAGGGGAACTCTCCCAGGTACAGCCCCAGTGGAGAATCAGTGCTCGATCATAATTTCCTCAATGCACGTCCTAATTTTATTCCTGTCTGTCTCTTCCACTAAACTATAAGCTCCGTGAGGGGAGCGAGTTTCCCCGAGCACCTGCACAGTCCCTGAGAAAGAAGGAACTCTCAATAATACTCATTTGGTGGGTAAGGATCAACATCGCAGCTGGCATGTGCCAGGCCAGTGGAATTTACCTGGGCGACACGGTGACATTCTCACAAAAAAAAAAACCCTGTCAGGTAGGAATTTCTATTAGCCCCTCGTGACATATGGAGAAACTGAGGCTCGGGAGCCAGGACCAAGGTCACAAGGAGAAATGAGTCCCAGAAGATGGATTTCAGCTCTGGTCCATCTGATTCCAGAATTTTCTCCCTACCCAACTCTGCCCATCTCCTCAGGACATGGTCAAAATATAACCCCTGTGAAGCTGCCACCCCAGAGGGAGACTGATTTAGGGTTTGTCTTAGTCCTTTCCAGCCTCTTTACCCCCAAGCCCGGTTCTAAGGAAAAGGAGACCCTTGTCAGTGGAAAGGAAAGAAAACAAAAACCAGGGCTCCAGGTGTCAGGTCCACTTTGCACCAGGGAGATGCCTCTAATTGGATTCCGTTCAGCTGGTCTGGAGCGTCCTGCTGACATTTCCCTGGTGGTGGAGGGCATGACAAAGAGCTGGATCAGAGGGTCCTTGGAGTGGCCTGCGGCCCGGGCAGCAGGAATTTAACCTTGATAGCTTTTTTTTTTTTTGCCTTTTCTAGGGCCGCTCCCTCAGCACATGGAGGTTCCCAGCTATGGGCCTAATCGGAACTATGGCCATCGGCCTACACCACAGCCACAGCAACACCAGATCTGAGCCGTGTCTGCGACCTACACCACAGCTCACGGCAACGCCGGATCCTTAACCCACTGAGCATGGCTAGGGATTGAACCTGCAACCTCGTGGTTCCTAGTCAGATTCATTAACCACTGCGCCACAACGGGAACTCCAAACCTCCACAGCTTTGATGCCCATCGGAAGCCACGCTCTGCTGAGGGCCCCCCAGTGACCCAGGAGCCAAGACGTCAGCCCTGAGCTCAACTCATACAAGCCAGAGACCAGCTAAGGGGTTTAGAGTCTGCTTGTGGATTTCTGTCCCTCTGAGCTTTCCTCTTTCTCAACTAGGAGACTGAAAAATCTTTATAGGAATTCCGTTTGGGGGCAGTGGAAACAAATCTGACTAGTATCCATGAGGATGCGGGTTTGATCCCTGGCCTCGCTCAGTGGGCTAAGGATCCGGCATTGCTGCGAGCTGTGGTGTAGGTCGCAAATGCCGCTCAGACCCCGAGTTGCTGTGGCTATGGCATAGGCCTGTAGCTGCAGCTCTGATCCGACCCCTAGCCTCGGAACTTCCACATACCACACATGCAGCCTGAAAAAAGAAAAATCTTTAATCACAGAATAATACTACACAGAGTGAATTAAGGACTGGGGACCCAGAAAAGTGGTTCTCAGCTCTGGCTGCCAGAGGAGTATTTAAAAAATAGGAGTTCCCATCGTGGCTCAGTGGAAACGCATCTGACTAGCATCCATGAGGACACAGGTTCGACTCCTGGCCTTGCTCAGTGGGTTAAGGATCCATCGTTGCTGTGAGCTACACTGTAGGTCACAGACACGGCTCAGATCTGGTGTTGCTGTGGCTGTGGTGTAGGCCGGCAGCTACAGCTCTGATTCAACCCTTAGTCTGGGGACATCCATATGCCATGGGTGCAGCCCTAAAAAGACAACAACAACAACAAAATGGTGCTGGGGTCCTACCTCAGATCTGAATCTCTCCAGATGGGGTCCAGGTCCCTGTGTTTCTTAAAATCTCCCCAGGTGGTTCTAACCTGCAGGCAGCCTCAGGAATTACTGCACTAGAGGTTAAATGGTTCCTTGGAGGTGATGGAGGGTGAAATCATAGTGGAGTCACCCAGTCCCTCCTCCCTTCTTCTGGTAACAGCTGCCTGGTTTTCCTTAGAAAACCACCCCTCTTCCACCTTTATCCTGCTGTTGGGGGCAGTCTCAATGCTGGCCCCAGGGATGGTCACATGACCCAAACCTGACCAATCAGATTTTTCATCTCCCTCATGACAGCAATGGATTCAGGAAGGTCAAGTAGTTCAAGTCATCCCGCTGAGAATCAGCCTGGGGTTTTTGCGGGGTGCTGCTCAGGAAGCAAAGCTGTCTTTCCTCTGGGACTCTGAGACTGCTATGTATAGACCCTCCAGCATTCGCTGTGCCACTTCCTGAAAGAAGAACTGCAAAGCCAATAGCTGAAAAGAAGATAGATTCCATTTGAGATGTCATTTGAGTCCTGGATCCAGCCGTGCCTGAAGGTTGTTTTTCAGTTACTTGGGCCCACAACTTCCCTTTTGCCTTTTAGTCTGTCTGAGTTGTGTTTCTGTCTCATATGGTTTTTCAGTCTTGACAGCTGCAATTGGGATCGGTTGGGCCGTGGGCCAGAGTCCACATGCTCAGAGCACCCAGCGCAGAGTGAGAGAATGAGGCGTACGTGGGCAGGGTCCCAGCTCTCTGCTCTCCTCCATCACATCGTCTCTCTTTCCTGCTCATGTGGGTCACCTACAGCCCAGTGCACACCCCCAGAAAAGACCCAAGGAAGCAGTAGCCAAGCCCTGCACACCCCTGAGCATGTGGCACTTACTTGTGTCCCACTCTGCACATCAGAGATCTGGGTTTGAGGCCAGCGATGCCTCTTGACCAAGGCTAGGACTTGAAATTCTTCAATTTGGTCCCGTAGATCCCTCATTGTAGTCTCAGGCTGCTCCTGTGACTTTGGGCAGGTCACAGGACCCCTCTGAACCTCCGCTTCCTCATGTAGAAACTAGAGCAGTTTTACAGAGTGCCTACAAGGTGTCAGGAGCGGCTCTCAGCGCTTCTCTGTACCGCCTCGCCGACCAGAGGTGGGCCCCCTCATCAGCTTTGGGTCTTTATTCAAATGAGCCTCCTTCCACCACCCCATTTACAAAGGCAACCACCCCACCCCATTTCCCGCCTTAGCACTTAACGGCACCTAAATACTCCACCTGCTCCATATTCATTTCTTGCCCGGCTCCCCACAGGAATGGAAGCTGTAGGAAGGTAGAACTGTTTTCCTTTCACTCTCTGCCATATCCCAGGGCCTAGCATGTGCCTAGCACATAGTAGGTGCTCAATCAGTGGTCAGTGATTGAATGAACAAGTTCAAGTCCTCACAAGGTCCTATTTTCATCCCTGAGGTGATACCATGATCTCCCAGCCTCCCCAACACATAGTAGGCCTTCAATGGAAGTGGTTCACAAATGCTCTTTTTGAGTTCCCTGGTGGCTCAGTGGGTTAAGGATCCCACATGCCATGGGCGAGGCTGAAACAAATAATATTCTTTTCTTGATTTTCACAGCAACCTGAGATAGGTATGGGGTGCCTCTCAGGTCACTCATAATACAGCAAACAACATGGCATCTGCCTCTTCGTTCAGGTTCTTCATGGAGCCAATCAAGGTACAAGTTTCCCATCTCAGGGCTGCTAATAAAGTTTAAATAATTAATGCCGCCAGGACAAAGCAGATGAACCTGGACCCCTTTCGGGCTGATGTTTCCTGCCTGTGCCACTGATGGCTCAGCCACATGGATGCCCTGCTCTGACTTCAGCCCATATGTCCAAATGGGTACACGGCACCCTGCCACCCCGAGCCCAGCCTCCCCCCCAGCACCACCCCCCACGCCCCCCACCCTCCGCCACCCCCAGCCTCTCCCTCTTGATGGAAAGCACACAGCGCCAAGGATGTGAAGAGGCAGTTTGCAGAAGCGGAAACCCAAACCTGAGGGGCATGTGAAGAGACACTCAGATGCACTACTAATCAGAAATGCAAATTAAGGCAATGAGACATGACTTTATGCTTTCTACTGATTAGACAGGTAAACATTAGAAAGCCGGCTGATACCCGGATGTGTGTCTGGATGGTTGGGATGTAGGGGGGGCAAGTGGGGCCCTCCAGCAGCGCTGGTGTTAATTTTGCAAATGAAGTATATCCTAATGCATGACCCTGCAATTCTGCTCCTGGGTGCACCGCAAGGACATCTGCCCATAGGTCCTTAGGGGGACAGATCTGAAAGGATGATGGCATCGTGTGCAGTGACAGATAATGGGAAGCCACGTTGGTGTCCATCTCGAGGACAATAAACAGCACACAGCTATGTGGATGAATCTTAAACACATAGTCCTTAATGGAAATTTAACACAGTGAGATCTATATCACACAGTGATGGGCTGGATTAGTGTTCAGCAAACACTCTCACTCCTCTGTCTTGGGGCGGAAGCTACTTCCCCATCTTGCTAATATAATTTGCTTCCGCCACTGTATCTGGGCAGAAGGGACCATGGACCCTTCTGAGACTTAAGAGGCATCATAGATTTTTCTCAGCCCTCTTGCATGTCTGCCAGCGCCATGAGAATATCCCCTAGGTAGAGGCTGGTCTCAGCACCACAGGACACACATAACACACACCTGAACTCACCCCACAGCTTAGAACCAAAGCCAGCCAGCCCACAACCCACAGCCATCACCCCACCCAACCCTTAGACCCATGAACTACAAAAATCATGCTTGTTTTTTGTAAGCCATTGACTTTGGGAATGATTTGTTATATAGTACCACCTTATTGCAGAAATAGGAATATATGTGCTATTTATATAAATTTAAAGGATGCAAAAAGTGGTGCTTTATAAGAACCTATAGAAACATAAATACTTGAAAGGAATGGAAGAGAACGGAAGAGAGGGGGATGGAAGGAGGGAATGGGGGATGAGAAGAAATCAATTAATCAGTTGGATACTTGGATGGGCAACTGATGGCCTCTTCCTTGACCAGAGCAGTAACATCAGCTCACTCCCTTCCACTCACCGAAATCAAGTCCAGGAAAGCAGGGACCTAGAAAAACCCTGGGGAGGCTCACGGCTGGTGCCCAATAAATACCCACTGAACCGATGACTCAGATCAAAACTCTGAAGACTTTTTCTCTCTCAGACCCCAAGAACCTCCCAGCCAGAAAGGAGGTTGCACGTGAACTTGTCAGAATGCAAACCCCAAGGGCCTGGAGGGAGGGTCTTTGTCACCTTTACCTCGAAGGCCTCCAGAGAGGTTCTGGAGCAAGTCCAAGGTCCCGTGGGGGCGGGGCCCTCCGCAGCCCAGATCTGCTGGAAGCAAAGGTTCCCCGCCCCCCACTCCGCGTGCGCCCACCCAGGAGCTCCTTCCGCGGGCAAGAGTGCAGGGAGGGGGAAAAAGGCTGGAGTGCTGAACTAAATTAAATCTTCCTCACCATCTCAGCCAGTTTATTTGTCAACTTCTGTCCTAAAGGGACGTTGATGAGAACTCCACGGGAACTAATGAGACGGCAGAGGGGAAGGTGCGTGGCGTGCCCAGCGGGTCGCCGTTCCATTGGCGAGGGCCCCTCCACCCCCAGCTCATTTAACTCTAAATAAACCTCAGGGAGGAACACCCTTGAGGTGCAAGGAGGGAAAGAAGACAACTGTGCTGCGAATTTCATCTCCAAGGAAACTAGAAGAGAAAGAACCCTAAGGGGAGGAGAGCCAGCGCAAAGGGCACGGGAACCGCCACAGAACCGGTTCGGGCGTGCAGACCGCCCCCACTGCCAGGGTGTGTGTGCGTGTGTGTGTGTGCGTGTAGCGTTCTCAGCCTCTCTGAGCCTGTTTTCCCCTGTGAAGAATGGGAACAAGAATTGTCACCACCCCGTGGGGCTATTGCAAGTATTCAGTGAGAGAGTCCGTGCACAAAGCCTGGCTCAGCAGATCCTCCACAAGGGAGCTCAGATGCTGGCTGGACTCTTACCGGGCGCCAAACACTGTGCGCCGAAAGAGCCTGGCAAGGCAGGGCCCTCGTGGAGCTCAAGGTGTTGGAGAAAACAAGACAGAAAACGAGTAAATGCATCCGACAAGATCACTTCAGGGATATGTGGAGGTGGTAAGGCAGGGTGATTAGAGGTGGGGGAATCCATCGGAAATAAGCTGGCACGGGAAGGCTTCTCCACGAAGAAGCCATCGAGGTGAGACCCTAAGCTGGGAAGACGCCCATGGTGGGAAGTGTTGGTGCAGACAGGATGCAGGAAGAGATCCTGCGCTCGCATCAGCAAACCCCACGCTCCTGCCTCGGGAGGGGCAGCCAAGGTGGCTGCTGAGAAAGGCCCCGCCCACCGGTCCCCGGGCCACGGAAAGAAGCCTTGGCCCCGCCTCCCTAGCGCCTCACGCGGGATGGAGGAAACATCAAGACAGCAGTGGGGCTCGACTTGTCTACTTAAAATGACACCTGGAGCCACCCTGAGTTTATAGGACCTGTAGTCAAAATCTCAGCTGAGCGCTTACTGGAAGCTAGGCTCTTAGCCACACCCAGGAGTCAAAGAGGAGGAAGAGCCCCCTCTTAGATCCTCCCTGAGCTACCCGGTTGTGCTCCAGGCTGCAGCTTCAGACTGACGCCACTCCTCCACCTGGGGCTAGCTGTCAATCAGCTGTCAAGAGTTCAGATCGGATCTGCCACCCGGATCATGTGACTCACCTTCTGGTGGCCTCCAGGATACAGACTAAAGTTCTTGACCTAATGTTTGAGGCTTGTTGTGACCTAGCCCTACTGACCCCTCCAGCCTGGCTCCTCACTGCTCCCCACCCATCAGTGTCCAGCTCTTATTGTGGAAGGAGACCAAGATGTGGAGGTTTCTTTGCTACAGTAGCTAGTGTTACTAACACAAGAGAAGCAAGAAAGCATTGATGCTGGAGTGGACCACTGAGGTGGAGCCCTGCATTCCCTCCAAATGCGCATGTGTGTGAGTGCACGTGCGTGCACACATGCCATCCTGCAGGGGAAAGAAAAACAGACAAAGAAATCTTTTTTTTTTTTTTTTTTTTTGCTTTTGCTTTTTAGGGCTGCACCTGAAGCATACGGAGGTTCCCAGGCTAGGGGTCCAATCAGAGCTGTAGCCACTGGCCTATACCACAGCCACAGCAATGCAGGATCTGAGCCGTGTCTGTGAACTACACCCCAGCTCATGGCCACGCCGGATCCTTAACCCACTGAGCGAGGCCAGGGATCAAATCCACAACCTCATGGTTACCAGTTGGATTTGTTTCCGCTGTGCCCCAATGGGAACTCCCCCAGACTAGGAAATCTTAAAGCAGAGAATCATTCAACCTCCCCAGGAAGACAAGGAGAGTAACAAGACTCAAGTGTTCTCCTGCATCCAGTACAGCAGCAGGAACAAATGAATGTCAGACAGACGGGCGTGGGACAGCCTTGGAGCGCTTTTCATGAGGCCAAAAGTGGCAGGGACGCAGCTGGAGAATCAGAATTATTGGTTGATGGCTGGATGGATGGATGAATATGTTTTGGGTGCACTCATGCTCTTAGAAGGAAAAAAAAAAAAAAGAAGGAATTGCAGGTGGAAACTTCACGACATTGCATTTGGCAATAATCTCTTGGGTACAAGAACACAAACACAGACAACAAAGGGAAAAACAAATAAATTGGACTTCATCAAAACAAAGCTTTTGTGCATCAGAGGACACTATCAACGGAGTGAAAAGGCAAACCACATTTATAGAAAAAAAAAAGAAGAAGAAAGGAAGAAAAAGAAAAGGCAACCCACGAAAAAGGTTGAATTTTTCAAAGGAGATATATGAATGGCCCAAAGCACATAAAGATACTCAACATCAGCAGTCATTAGGGAAATGCAAAGCAACACCACAGTGAGATGCCACCTCCCATCCGTTAGGATGGCTACCACCAAAACAGAAAATAACACGACTGGTGAGGATGGAGAGAAATTGGAACCCTTGTGCCCTGTGAAAAACAGGATGGTGCTTCCTCAAAAAAATTAAACATGGAATTATCATACGATCCAGCAAGTCCACTTCTGAGTGGAAGAGCTGAAAGCAGGGATTTGAATGAATCTTTACACACCAATGTTCATAGCAGTATTATTCACGATCGCCAAAAGGTACAAACAACCCACGGGTCCATCAACAGAGGAATCCACGAAATGTAGCATATGCAGCAAATCACTTCAAACATGTTTCTGATACATCCATCACGAGGTACATGGATGAACCTCAAAGACATTATGCTAAGGGAAAAAAGAGAGGCACGGAAGCATAAATATCACATACCCCACTTATATGAGGTGCCTAGAGCAGTCTTATTCACAGAGACCGGAAGTAGAATGATGATTGAGGAGGGGGCAATGGGGAATGGGTGATGAATGGATACTGAGTTTCAGTCTGGGAGGATGAAAAAGTGATGGAGATGGATGCTGATGATGGCTGCAGTACTTAATGCCATTGAACTGTACACTTAAAGATGGTTAAAATGGGAGTTCCTGCTGTGGTGCAGTGGGTTAAGAACCCAACGGTAGCCAGCTCATGTCACGGTGGAGGCAGGGGGATCTGATCCCCAGCCTAGTACCGTGGGTTAAAGGATCTGGCACTGCCACCCCTGTGGCAGAGATCACAGTTGTGGCTCGGATTCAATCCCTGGCCTGGGACTTCCAGATGCTATGGGTGCAGCCATTTTTTAAAAAGGTTAAAATGGTGACTTTTGTGTAATGTGTGTTTTACCACAATTTTTAAAATACATAGGCGTTCCCGTCATGTTGTGACGGAAATGAATCTGACTAGGAACCATGAGGTTGCGGGTTTGATCCCTGGTCTCGCTCAGTGGGTTAAGGATCCCGCATTGCCATGAGCTGTGGCGTAGGCTGGCACCTCTGTCTCTGATTTGACCCCTAGCCTGGAAGCCTCCATATGCCGCGAGTGCAGCCCTGAAAAGCAAAAAAAAAAAAACAAAACAAAAAAAAAAACAAACTTATATTCATCAAAAGACATCTGTGAAAAGGCAATCCACAGAGTGAGAAAAGGAATTTGTAATACTTATAAGCAACAGAGAATTATAATATGTCAAACAACCTCTTTTAAACCAATAAGTAAGACAAGCAATCCAATAGAAACACAGGCAAAAGATGTGAACAGGCACTTCATGCAAGAGAAAATCCGAATAATCATAAACATGAGAAGATGCTCAAGCCTGTTACTAATCACGGAAATGCACATTGAAAACCACAGTAAAATACTATTTCTCACCCACTGGCTTAGCAAATTTTTAAAATCTGATAGAGCTAAGTTTTGTCGAGGATCGAACAGTGGGACTTCTCATACCACACTAGTGGGAGCATAAAGTGGTACATCCACTTTGAAAAACAAGACTTGACTTAGTAAAATCAAAGATCCACAAAGTTGATACAACAGTTCTGTGTCTAGGTAAGCACTACAGCAGTAATTCTCAAACTGGAGCATGCATCAGAAACACCCAGAGGGCTTGTTAAACACAGATTGCTGGTCCCTGACCCCAAATTTCCTGTCCAGGAGATCTGAGGTGGGGCTCAAGAATTTGCAGTTCTAATAGGCTCCCAAGTGATGCTGATGCTGCTGGTCTGGGGACCACACTTGAAGAACCAGCAGCATTAGTCAAGGTAAATATACGAAAAATGTCCCAAATATCCGTTTGGGACAAATGGACAATGAAATCAAAAATGTCCAAAATACCCATTAAGAGTAGAATGAACCAACAGAAGTTGGGAGAGGCATGGAATGGAATATTACACAGCAATGTAAATGAACAAACTAAAACTATGTGATTATTATAGATAAATGTAAATGAACAAAGTAAAACTATGTGATTTATTACAGACTATGTGCCCCTTCCTCCAAATTCATATGTTGAGATTCTAACTCCCAGTGTGAGAGTACCTAGAGGTGGGGCATCTGGGGATGATTAGATCATGAAGATGGAGGCCTCATGAATGGGATTCTTAACCTTCTTAAAAACACCCCCAAAGAGCTCCCTCATCCCGTCTGCCTTGTGAGAACACAGCAAGAAGACAGGTGTCTATGAACTGGAAAGCAAGTTCTCACCAGACACTGAATCTGCCATGCCTTGACCTTGGACTTCCAACCTCCAAAACTGTGAGAAATAAACAGAAAAGAAACTCATGGACTTGGAGAACAGACCTGTGGTTGCCAAAGGGGAGGGGCAGGGAGTGGGATGGACTGGGAATCTGGGGTTAATAGATGCAAACTATGGACTTTGGAATGGATAAGCCATGAGATCCTGCTGTATAGCACCAGGAACTCTATCTAGTCACTTACGATGAAGCAGGATGGAGGATAATGTGAGAAAAAGGGTGTATATATGTATGTGTGACTGGGTCACTTTGCTGTACAGTAGAAAATTGACAGAACATTGTAAATCAGCTATAATGGAAAAAATAAAAATCACTTAAAAATAAAAAATTAAAAAATGGAAAAAGGCAAGCAACTAAAACTGTTTTTCTGGCAATGAAACAAAAAAATAGTGAGAAATTTCTGTTGTTGACAGCAGCCCCAATGGATGAAGGCAAAGATCAGCATAATGTCAAACAAAAGAAGCCAGGCAAAAAAATGTCCATCGTATGATCACATTTATGTTGAAAGTTCAAAAGTAAGCAAATCTACTGTGTTTACGTTTGTATACTTGGTAGTAAACTGTTAAGCAGGATCTGATAACCTTTTCTGTAAAGGGCTAGGAAGGAAATATCTTATGTTTGGGGGCCATACCATCTCTGTCACAACCATTCAACTCTGCCATTGTAACATGAAAGCAGCCAGGGATTATACATAAGGGACCTAGCATGGCTTTGTTCCAATAAAACTTTATTTACAAAACAAATAGCGGGCCATGCTTCCAATAAAACTTTATTTACAAAGCAAGTAACGGGCTATGCTTCCAATAAAACTTTATTTACAAAACAAGTAGCGGGCCATGCTTTGTGGGCCCCTAATGTACAGCTAAGCAAGACAGTGACTCCTCTGGGGATGGGAGTCAGTGGTCTCAGGAAGGGACACATGGCATGCTGGTAATGATCTCATTCTTGACTCAGTGGTAATAAAGTTTTTGCTTTACAACTTGTTAAGCTATATGTTTATATGTTATGTATTTTGAGGAATTGTATCATATTTCCCAATTTTTAAAAGGGTTGATAAATACCTACCCAATGAGATATTATTTGGCAAAAAAATTAAATGAAGTACTGGTTCATGCTGCAATATGAATGAACCTTGTAAACATTATGCTGAGTGAAAGGAGTCAGGCACTATAATCCTCATACTACATGATTCTGTCCAGAATTGCCAAATCTACAGCATCAGAAAGGAGACTGGCAGTATTCTAGGACTGTAGGATTGAGAGGTGATGGCTAAAAGAAATAGCATTTTGGAGTTCCCATTGTGGCAGAGTGGAAACAAATCCAACTAGGAGCCAAGAGGCTTGGATCCTGTGTTGCTGTGGCTCTGGTGTAGTCTGGCAGCCTGTAGCTCCAGTTGGACCCCCTAGCCTGGGAACCTCCATATGCCGCAGGTGCGGCTCTTTAAAAAAAGAAAGAAAGAAAGAAAAGAAAAAGCAATAGCCTTTCTTTTCGGGATGATGGAAATATTCCATAAATGATAAGTGGTGACAATTTCACAACTCTGTGAGCCCACTAAAAACCACTGGACCATACTTTAAGAGGACAAATGATATGGTAAGCGAATTATATCTCAATAAAGCTGTTACCAACGCACAGACATGGAGAACAGACTTGTGGTTGCCAAGAGGGAAAGGGGAGGACTGGGATAGACTGGGAGTTTGAGGTTAGTGGATGCAAACTATTATTCATGGTGGATAAGCAATGAAGTCCTACACTATAGCACAGGGAACTATACCCAATCCCTTCGGATAGACCATGATGGAAGAAAATATGAAAAAAAGAATATATATATGTATGACTGCATCACTTTGCTGTGACCAGCAGAAATTGGCACAACATTGTAAATCAACCATACTTTGATTAAAAAATAGGAGTTCCCATCGTGGCGCAGTGGAAATGAATCTGACTAGGAACCATGAGGTTGTGGGTTCAATCCCTGGCCTTGCTCAGTGGGTTAAGGATCCAGCATTGCCCTGAGCTGTGGTGTAAGGTCGCAGACATGGCTTGGATCTGGCATTGCTGTGGCTGTGGTGGAGGCTGGCAGCTGTAGCTCTGATTCGACCCCTAGCCTGGGAGCCTCCATGTGCCATGGGTGCGGCCCTAAAAAGACACAGACAAATAAATAAATAAACCAACAAATAAATAAAATAAAGCTATTACCCAAAAGTCAAGCAATTTTTAAACAAATGAATAAAATCACTGGCCTCTGCCTCCACCACCAGAGATGGGCCGGGAAAGGGGTACCTGTGACGAAAGCAACCAGGTAGACACCACAGTGGAGAAACCACTTTCCTTGCTAGTGTCTCCAGAACACACACACACACACACACACACACACACACACACACACATGCATGCACATCAGGTCTTTCTCTGCCTTTGGCAAAACACATGCTGAATACCAGAAGCCCAAGAAGCCAGAGATTCTTTGGACAAGCAAGGGACCAGGGCCTCCCTGCCAAGAGACACAGGACTTTTTAAACTCAGGAAGAAACTTCAGGCAAAAGCCTAAGTGAAGCAAAGCCTGTGGGAGTCAGCCTGGCTCTGGAACCGGAGCCAGGCCTGCAGGAGCCAATTCCTGGGCAGCAAATCGGGATGGTGACTTGAGCCCTCCAGGGACATCCCCTCTGAAAGGGCTTCTCTCTTGAGCCCACTGTTCCTAGTGGGTTCGAGGCATGGGTATGGTCTCGGGGGCTTAAACC
This sequence comes from Phacochoerus africanus, assembly GCF_016906955.1. Taxonomy (NCBI): domain Eukaryota; kingdom Metazoa; phylum Chordata; class Mammalia; order Artiodactyla; family Suidae; genus Phacochoerus; species Phacochoerus africanus. The sequence goes on along the minus strand of NC_062548.1, from coordinate 20,061,534 downwards.
CCTCTGTTGCTCACCCAGGCTAAAGGCAGTGTGTTTGGGGGATTCTGTGTCACATCCCAGCTTTAGCACCTCCAGGGAGCCCGGCAGATGGTTGCAAATGAGAGTCTGCAGGAGCCAACAGATGTGATGCGTGAGAAGCAGAGGGTGCCAGGAGCAGGAGCAGCCGTGGGTCCCCTCAGCTGCCGCCTCCTCCCTCTGCTCCACGCAGCCTTTGACAGCTGTGAGCCAATGGGGCTGCCTGGCTGGGTCAGAACATCAGCAAGGCCAACCTCAGCCTTCCTGGGCCTGAGGAATGGAAGAGGGACCGACCAGGAGGCACCAGGCAGTGTGGAAAGATCTGTGAGGTGTGGCAGAAACAGCATGGGACTGATGGGATTCATTGCTTTGCTGTGTGACCTCAGGCAAGTAGCTCAACATCTCTGAGTCTGTTTCTAGAGATAATGGCACCTCCTCAAAGAGCTGTTGAAGGAATTACATGAAACAAGGAATGTGGAAGGATTTAGCAGTGAATGGAATTCCATTTATTGTTCAATAAAGGTTAGTTTAAGGAGAAATAAACACAAATTGAGTTACTTTCCAGGTTAGCTTTCCAGCTGGCTGGGCCGAACTGAGGAGATGGAAGAAATACAAAGGAATAGTCACTGAAGCTGGCGTTGACTGAACCAGACCCTGGGCTAACCCCTCACACAGATTATGCCATGTGACTCTCAGAAGAATCCCATGAAGTGGATGTTATTATCCCATTTTATGGATGAAAAAAGTGATCCATAAAGAAGATGAGCAGCAGCCCAAGGTCCCGCAGCTAATGAGCCAGAGCCAGGATTTCAATCCAGGGCCCATGATCTGCATTAACAATGCACACAGCTCTGTGTTTAAATCCCAACTCTGCCACTCCCTGGACCAGGAACAAGTTTCTTAACCTGAGCTTCGGCTTCCTCATCTGAAAAGGCAGATAATAATATTACCCACTTCGTGGGCTATTGAGAGAATGAAATGGGATAATATGCCTGAAAGGGACTGGTATGTCGCAGGTGCTCAATAAGTGCTGGGACTGGTATGCAGCAGGTATTCAATAAGTGCTCAGTGTATTGCCAGGGCTGGGCTGGGAGAGGTTGCCTCAGAGTGGGGGCCCCACTTCTTAGGGATTGGTATGCAGTAGGCATATTCACTATACAGGCACATGTTGTTTTATTGCATTTTGCAGAGATTGCCTTTTTTACAAATTGAAGGTTTGTGACAATCTTGCATTGTCAGACAACGGTTGTCATTTTTTAGCAATGAAGATTTTTTTTTTTTTTTTTTTTTGCTCTTTAGGGCCACACTTGCAGCATATGGTGGTTCCCAGGCTAAGGGTCCAGTCGGAGGTACAGCTTCCAGCCTACACCACAGAAAAAAAAAAAAAAAAAAGCACAAGGACCCTGCGGCCCACCTGCCCACATTCCAACCCAGCTCAGCCATCACAACACACATGGCCTTGGCCTTGGGCAAGTTAACTCAACCTTTTGGGCCTCAGTCTCCCCACCCATCACATGGTTTAACAATAGCACAAACTCATAGAGTCGTTGGGGAATCCACTGGGTGTGACATGTTGGCAAAATAGAAATAAGTTTTTGGTATTATTATTATTATTACTTATTTTAAAGCATCTTGGAAAAAATAACCTGGGATACCAAAACCATGAAATGACAGATCTCATTGCTCAGGATGAGACAAAAATAATTTGACTTTCTAAATGAATTGGTATAAAGAGAATTAGTAAGTGAAAGATAATACTGGGGCGGGGGGGGATTGCAGTAGACAGCCCCAAATGAGAAGGCAGTGCAAAATGAAAATTCAAAGCCTCATGTTGAAAAAAATTATTAAGACTTTCAAGACAGAACCTATCTATGGAACAAACATAGACAGATATGGAGAACAGACTTGAGGGGAGGGTGTGGGATGCACTAGGAGTTTGGGGTTAGTAGATGCAAACTATCAGCTTTAGAATGGAGAAGCAATGAGGTCCTACTGTATAGTACAGGGAACTGTGTCTAGTCTCTTGGGATAGAACATGATGGGGGATGATATGAGAAAAATATATATATTCTTGACCCAGTCACATATGTATATACATATGGGTCACTTGCTGTACAGCAGAAATTGGCACAACATAATAAATCAACTATACTTTAATTTTAAAAATTAAAAAAATAAGTAAATAAAAAATTTAAAAAGAAGAATTTCAAGAGAGCTACAGGATAACATTAAACTAAACAGAAGGCCCTTCCATGTGTGGAGCCTATATGAAGTCACATGCCACAAAGCTGGCCCCGGTTCTATATCTTGGCAGGGATATGGGTTACATGGATGTATGTATTTCTTGAAACTCACCGAACTGTATATTTAAAACCTATGCATTTCACTGTATATCATATCAATGAAATTATACCAACTTTTTTTAATGACCAAAAAAGGTTATAAATTCCCTGCTCATCACAAGCAGAGTTTAGCAGTGAGGTGCAGGTACAGACTTGAATGCCAAATGTTGTCTTCGTCTAACCCAGTCTGTGTATCTCTGGTGCCTGCATACAGTTGTACAGGATGTGCACTGACCAAACCTATGCCATTCACATAGATGAATCATGACCCCTAGAGTGGCACACTGGGTAACCTACACAAATGTACGCAGTGGTCTTGATTGTACAACTTCGCCTAAAGATTTCATCATTCATTCATCTAAAGGCTCCAGGTGAATTCAAGGTCTAGAATTCAAGAGTCTTATGGCAAATTCCATCCCAAGGTCTCCAATCCAGGCAGAGATCCAGAAGGAGCCTGCTCATGGAAAGACCTTCCTAGGATGTGCAAAGGAGCCATCCTTCAGATCCTTGTGACCCCACGCAGTTTAGCAAGCCCTATTTCCCCAACACCACTGAAGCCTTGGCTCAGAGGGGCAAAGGGCTGGATTTAAGTGTCCAAGCTAATTTATCACACCAAAGTCCGCTAAGACCGAGGAGTCATTTAGAAATGTAAATTACCACTGTTTACATTTAACAGAGTCTTCTCACCATGGAGAAACTGTTTCCAATTATGAAGCATGAAAGCTGGTCACCATTTGGGGTTAATATGACATTCTCTGAGAAAGTGAACAGGCGAGACTACCCAGATACCGAATTACTTGGAAAGATAATCTTGAATAATTGGAATTAGAGCAACTAAAGCAATTATTGGATGTTGTGATCTCCAGGAGCAGTCCTCCACTAGGCTCAGGGATTTAATCACGTTTAATAAGAGCACATAATTAGAGGAATCCAGAATTTCAGAACTGAAGTGGCAGAACTAACACTTTAGAGTGAGGGCGGTGGGAGGACCATGTGTGAAGCTAGAGAAAACGAAGCTGGAAGAATGGGTGGGAAGGGGTCGGGGTGAGATGAGAAAGGATGAGTGGGGTTGGTGGGGTCGGTGGGATGCTGATTGAAAGACGTCAGGAGCCTGGAGGGTGAGCGTGTGCTGTGTGACTTTGAGCAAGGCATTTAACCTCTCTGGGCTCTAACTTCCTTCTGTGCTTCAGCCATTCAGCGAATGTCTCTTGCACCTCTGCCATGTGCCCAACACAAGGACGCTGGATCCCACTCCTTTGCATATGCCATTCATTCTACTAGAAATGGACACCCCGTCACCTTGCCGTGCCCCTTATGCAGAAGGAATGGCGCTCATCCTTCAAGACCCTATCCTCATGGAACCTTCCACACATTCTTCCCAGATTGCCATCATTCTTTCCACAACCCTCTGGCCACCCCCTCTGGGTCTCTGATTCACAGGTGTGACTCTGCCTCCTCATGTGTCTCTGCCACTAGAAGGCTTCTTAAGATCAGGAGCGGGGTTGGGGGTTGCGGGGGAGAAGGATTATCCTCGCTGTCCCAGCTCCTGGCACACAGCCTGGCACCAAGGCAGGCTGACCACTGGCCCTAAGGTGAGGTAAACACAGGCCCCTGCAGCTCCCTGCAGCCCTTCCCCGAAAGCAGGGCTGCAGCTTGCCCTGCCTCCAAGAACGAAATGGCACCAGGTGAGTGGCCTGTGAGTTTACTGAGAATGTCCCAGGAAAGCATCTCTTTTTTTTGTCTTTTTAGGGCCGCAGCCAAGGCTTATGGAAGGTCCCTGGCTAGGGGTCGAGTTGGAGCTGTAGGTGCTGGCCACAGCCACAGCAATGCCATATCTGAGCCATGTCTGCGACCTACACCAGAGCTCATGGCAACACCGGATCATTTAACCCACTGAGCAAGGCCAGGGATCAAACCCGTATCCTCATGGATACTAGTCAGGTTTGTTACCACTGAGCCACAATGGGAACTCCGGTATCTTCTTCTGAAGGGGGAAGCCAGCGCTCTGCTGCCTCCACGGAAGGACCAGGGACGTTCAGACCCTCAGTCGTTCCCACCCCTGGTTAGAGGGCTGCAAGAATCACCTCGATGTGGTCTGGGAATGACAGGTGAGAAGGAATCATGGACCTGTGAGCCCCTTAGGCTGGTCTCCTGCCTCTTTAGTGTCCTTGGGATGAAAGCATCAGAGCTACCATGTTGTCAGCCCCTGGACCACAGACAGGTACTCAGTGACTTGGGAGCCCAGAGCAGGCATAACTATCTCAGTCTGGGGACAAGAGAGGACTTTGAGGAGGCAGGACCTTTGGGCTGGCTCATGGAGGCGACAGAGAAGGCAGGAAGGCAGCCGAGGTGAAACGATCATCCAGGATTAACGCACAGGTACAAGGACGTGCCGGTGACACAGTGTGTTTGGGCTGCGGCCAGCAGGCTGACCCAAAGGCAGCCGGGATATCAGGGTCCGGGCAGTTATGGAAGCTGGGCCGCCTCCCCCTTCCCTATTCAACATGTTCTGATCCAGCACGTTTCAGTCCTATGACATAAATCAATAAAATGCACTAAATAAACTAAGTGAGCAGCAGAATTGTAAATCGATTTCAGATGGAGAACAGAGAGGTTGAGGGGACCAACAAGAGACTATTAGAGGAACTCAAGTGAGAAATGACTTACGCAAGACTCGGGATTGTGGCCGCCAAGCCGCCACATTGTTACACATCCCTGAAATATTAAACAAATGAAACCTACAAGCTTTGGAGATTGTTTCTCAAAAATTGCCAGCTGGTGGCTGCCAGAAATCTCAGCTTAGTGGGAAAGAAGGGCCAGGAGCAGGGATGACTGGCAACTACAGCTCAGCCCAGGTGGGATAGAGAAGACCACTGCTTCTGGAGTCAGGATCCAGGTTTCTAAACCCCAAAAAAGCCACCCCGTGTCTATACCCTCGCCCCTGCTCCTGTCTTCCTTCTCTCCTTGCTTCATTCAACAAACCTTTATTACATTCTGGTGGTATGCCAATTCTATCTGGGGCTCAGGAGCTACAGAAGGTCAAGATCCAGTGCCTGTCCTCAGGGAGTGTCCAGTCCAGTGGAGGAGATCATCTCAAGGGTGCTAAGAGAACCAGTCACTTCAGGTACCTCTACGGTTCCAGGGTGGCTTTGCGGGAGAGGTCATGTCTCAGCTGGGTTTTGAAGGATAAATAGAACTTTTCAAGGTAAACGAGAAGGGGAAAAGGCAGGTCAGGCACGGGAAGGACAATGCAAAGGCACAGAGATATGAGAGATGATGGAGAGTTTGGGAGGAAATGTATACCAGTAAGGAGGCAGGGCCAGAGCACACGGTCGACAGGGATCGTAGGAGGGGGAGTGGAAGAGGCAGACACCCCCTAGATCACAAGGGGCCGTGAAAGCTGAGTTCCATGATGTACATTTTGGGAGCCAGGAAAGAGTTGGATTTTCAATTTAGATCGTTTAGAATTCAGTGTGGGAAATTTTTGTTTTACTTTTTATGGAAGTCTCACATATACAGAAAAGTGCCTATACAGCTTGATGAACTTTCAAAAACTGAACACATCCATGTAACCAGCATCCAGATTAAGAAACAGAACGTCACCAGCTGCGAGAGCCCTCCACGTGTTCTCTTTCAGTCACGCCCGCTCTTCAAGGGCAACCACTGACCCGACTTCTGACAGCATAGATTCATTTTGCTTGTTTTCCAGTTTTATGTAACTGGAATCATATACTCTGTATCCTTTTTTTTTTTTCCCCCTTTCTTTTAGGGCCACACCTGGGGCATATGGCTAGGGGTCAAGCCAGAGCTGCAGCTGGCAGTTCCCAGCTGCAGCTGCCAGCCTAGGCCACAGCCACAGCAACACGGGATCCGATCCACATCTGCGACCTACACTGCAGCTTGGGGCAACGCCAGATCCTTAACCCACTGAGCAAGGCCAGGGATCGAACCTGCATCTTGAAGGATACTAGTTGGGTTCTTAACCCACTGAACCACAGTGGGAACTGTCTACTCTGTATCCTAAATCTGGCTTCTTTTGCCCAACATCTATGCCCCTGGGGGCAGTCATAAGTTGCATGGTCCTCCACTCTGTGTAGATGGGCACAGAGGGATCACAGTTGGAAGTTACCAGTGCAGCCTGGATGGCAAATATGAATCATGATGGACTCAACTCCTTCCTTCCTTCCTTCCTCCTTCCCTCCCTTCCTTCCTTCCTCCTTCCCGCTCTCCCTTCCTGCTTTCCTTCCTTCACAGTGAGAGCCCCACCCACGTGTGAAGGTGAGTTCCAGCCTGGGACTTAGGAACTGGGAACTTTCCCCATACCACACCTTAACAAGTGACTCAGGACAGATCTTTCTTGGCAGGGGGGTGGGGGAGGTTCAGTTAACATAACAAAGAGCAGAAAACCCAAACATCATCATGGACCCTCTGTTTGCACTGGAGGGTGGACTCTTTGTTCCTGGGCTAGAGCCCTTCCAGGATGCCTGATAATCATTTACGTAGCTCCCTCCCACTTCTGCAGGGCAGGGACCTTCACCTCATTTGCACAACCCCCCATGCCTAGCCCAGAGCTTGGATCACAGTAGGTGCTCAGGAAATGTTTGTTGAATTGAAAGGCACATGTGCAAATGGCTGGCATGCAGAGGCTGCTCTGTTGGTTGACGGGCAAGGGAATGAATGCATGTAACCTGCCTCAAATATTTAGGTCACTTTGGGAGAAATAAATAAGTCACTTTGGGATAACAATGACCAGGGGAGACCTTGATAAGCATAATAAGTACATATGCCCAGAAATACAGCTGGGCCAGTTGCAGCGCACCCCAGCTGCCAGTCATCCTTAAGGCCTGTGGTCCACCCCAGGTGTGATAGATTAGATTACTGTTCAGCAAATACTCATTCTCACTCCACCCCATACTTCCACATGGGTCATGTGTTTCTTGCACCATTGCTGCTGGACACAATCCCATGACTTGCTTTAGCCAATAGGATATTAGCAGATCGAATGCAAGGAAAGGTTTTAAACGTACTTGTGCAGCTAGCCACCTTGCATTTTTGTCCCCTCTACCTGGCCCCCAAAACAAACACACATGGAGTGGACTTGAGCCCAGTCTACATCCTGGAAGTGAGACAGTCCACATCAACTAAACCTAAGTCAACCTATAGACGTGCAAGCCAAAAAATAAATGCCGAGAGCCACTGAGTTTGGGGATGGCTTGTTACACAGCATTATGGTGGCTCCTGCTAACCAATACACTAGGTTTAAGATTATCCCATTGGTCACAATTATTTGGTAGGAGAATCTGGCCCCAGGGAATAAGAGATTGACATTTGGAGAGACAAGGGAAGCCTTAAAGAGGAAGACTAGGAAACATGAGAAGTTTTTCCTCTGCATTTTCAATATCAAGTTCAAAACACACAGACATTGTTTATCTGCATGTGCACATTCCATCTTCATAAATTGCTCAAGCATCTTTAATTTATTCCTCCTCCTCCACCTCCCATGGCTTGATGGGCAGATCTTTGTTGGAGAATTTGTTACTTTGCTCTGCCAGTGGGGCTCCAGTGCTGGGCTGGGCCCTAGAGCCCCAGAGGTAAATAAGAAACCACTGCTACCCTCAGACAGCTCCATTCTTATGAAGGAGAAAAATGTGTGTATAGGTTACTATTATTCAGCTGTGATACAAGATGGGGTCAAAGTGCAGTAGGGACATAACCTGAACAGCCAGCTATAGGGCTTGGTTAAATAAATTGTCTCTATAGGATAGGCTATTACACAGTTGTTCCAAAAGATGAAGGTGAGTTCTACATGTTGATATAAAAAGTGTGTGTGTGTGTGTGTGTGTGTGTGTGTGTATTCATCTATCTGTCATCCTTCTTTCTTCAAGGACTAAAAAACTAAACCATTACCAGTGAATATCTAAGAGTGAACTTATAAGAGTCTTTTATTTCTTATCTACACATTTAAGGATTGTTATAATTTTTGGGGGCCATGGCGTGGGGCAGCTTGACATGGGATCTCAATTCCCAGACCAGGAATTGAAGCTGGGCCACAGCAGTGGAACCCTAACCACTCGACCACCAGGGAACTCCAGGATTGTCATGACTTTTATAAATTATACAGTGCCTACAGTTAAAAATCAATGTTCATTTTTCATTAATTCAACAGTGCCAGGCACTGCTTTGGGCCCTGGGGACACCATGAATCAGAAACAAGACAAAATCCCTGCCCTCAAGGACCTGACCATCTGTTAGGGGAGACCACCGTTAGTCAAAGAAGCACTGATGAATACATTTCAGGTATCATATGTGATGTAAAGACAACTAAACAGTGAAGGGAGTGGGGAAGGACTTGGCAGGAGCTGGGGCTGGGCTAAGGATGTTTAAGGAAGGCTTCCCTGAGGATGTGACATTTAAGTGAATGAGAAGAGACCAGCTGTGCAGAGAGAACAGTATTCCAGGAGCAGGAAACGGCAAGTGCAAAGGTCCTGAGGCACCCGTTAGCTTGGCTGACCCAAGGAACAGTAAAGATTTTAGAGACAGGAAGTATGGTAAGGGAGGGGAACGTGAAGGAGATGAGATCCCAGAGGTACAGGGCCAGATCCCACAGACCTTAAAGGATGCAAGAAAGATGCAAGAAAGATGCTGACTTTTGCTGTGAGCGAGATGGAAGCCAAGAAAGGGATTTAAACACGGAGCCCCCATGAGATGCTCGAGGCTCTAAAAAGATCATTCTGGCTACCAGTGAGTGGGGGGCAAAAACGGAAGGAGGGCACCCCTTAAGAGACTGTGGCAGGAATCCAGATGAAAAACGGATGTGGCTTCGGCTAGTGTCAAAAATGCAAAGATATTTCCCACTTGAAACACAAAGGTAGACTAATCAGGAGAACTCACAAAAATGTTCAATGGTAAAAAACAAACACAAAAAACAAAACCCCACTGATGGCAGACTCTGCCAGGGAGAGGGGAGCAGAAAAAAGGACAAGAGGTGTATTGAGAAAACGCAAAGACAGAGGCCATTTGAGAAGGGTCTCAACCACACACACACACACACACACACACACACACACACACGGCTTGGAAGGCCTAGATTTTCAGCAGAAAAACCAGGCATTTAAGAGCCAGATGGTTCAGGTTCATGTCCCAGCATCCTGTGTGACCTTGGGCAAGTCCATTAACTCTCTAGGCCTCAGTTTCCTCATCTGTCAAATGGGGATTCAAGGAGCCAACAGGCGTCAAGTTCTCAGAACAGTGGCTGGCACGTGGTTAAGCACTGCATGAAAGCCGGTTTGTGTGTGTGTGTCCTCTGACACAAATAGTTACGATCGGATCTTGCAGAGCAGGAGAGAAGTCACAGAGGGAGCAGGTGCAGCCAGAACCTGGGGTGAAGAGCCTTCTCTGGGAGAGAACAAGCCTGGGCTCTAACATCAGCCCAGACGCCACATGGGACCCCGAATGAGTCCCTCCACCTCTGTAGCTCGGGCTCCTCGTCTATGAAACTGACTGTCCACAAGGAGAGGTCACGGAGGGATCCGTGAGCGCCTCACTCTGCAGGTGCCCCTGCAGAGGTTCAGGACAGGCCCCGGCATCACCACGACCAAACCCCGCCAGTCCCAGGGCACAGTTTAAGTGCTTGAGAGGCAGGAAGTCCATGAAAACTGTTCCGAAAAGCCAGCCCACTCAGCCTCCTTATAAACATTTTTATGTACACAGCCAGAGAGATCCTCAGCATAGCTGCCAAGCCCTGAAAGTAAAGCCACAAAGGCAGCAAAAACACAAAGGTAACAAAACCTCTCTGGGGCCCTCGGTCCTCATAAAAGAAGCCGGCACAAAGGCCCGGTGCCTCCAGCAGGAAGCACGAGCAACCCACGTGCCAATGTACGTGGACCCCCACACGTGTGTACACACAGCCACACACTCATACGTGCACACACATGCCTCCGCGCCCACGCTCACCCACCCGTGTGCACACATGCACACGCACAAGACCCACGTACACGCTGTCATGGAAACGCCTGCCCGCCCACACACATCCTCACCCTTGATCCAACCTGCACAACCCTTTACCCTTGCAGACACAGATCCTGCTTCCCAGAAGCTGGATCTGGTGGACAGGTGGCCCAGGACCTCCCAGGCCTTGGGGATCCTGGGATGAGCATCCTTGAGGTTGCCTGCAGGTCTCGGATCTTCTAAGACCCAGTGCAAGAAAGGGCTGCGGAGCATGGGCTCTGCCCCTTGGGAGATGTGAGTCATAAATGGTTTAATGTCTAAACCTCGGTTTCCTGATCTGTCAAGTGAGGTGAGCACGTCAGCCCCTCCCTCACAAAGGTGCAGGGAGGTTTCTCGGTTAATACATTGCAAGAGCTCAGCCCGGTGCCTGGGGCAGTGCGCCTGCTCTATATGTATTGGCCATTCCTCGGTGACAGCGTTCATCGTATTTTCTGCAGAGCTCAGTTTGGAAGCTGTGGCCCAAGTTGCTCAGCCCGAAACTTCAAGGATGGTTTCATGGAGCAACTGAACAGAGCATTGTCTCTGGGAAGCAAAGGAAACAAAGCAGGCAGTCCCCACTGCCTCAAACTGGCTCGGCCGGGGAGCCCAGCCTCTTCCCGGGTCTGAGGACACTCTGGGATCCCTGCCACATGCCCCTCAGCTTCACCAGCTACCACGTGGCTGGGGCTCTCCGAGGGGACAGTGTCTGCGAGACAGGAACGTCACGGCCCCCTTGCCCGCCCCCCCACTTTTGTCAACACCCAGGAGGGGTCAGAGAGGCCCTCCGAACCTCCTTTTTTTAATTTTAATTTTTTCCTTTTTAGGGCCGCAGGTGTGGCATATGGAAGTCCCCAGGCTAGGGGTCCAATCAGAGCTGCAGCTGCCGACCTATGCCATAGCCACAGCACCGCAGGATAGGAGCTGCATCTGCGACCTACACCACAGCTCACGACAACACTGGATCCATAACCCACTGAGCAAGGCCAAGGATCGAACCTGCGTCCTCATGGATACTAGTCTGGTTCACAACCTGCTGAGCCACAACGGGAACTCTAATCCTTGAACCTCCTGACACTACAGAGAAAGAGCAAGCTGAGCCCCACCAGCAGGGACTTAATTTCCCCTGAGCCAGGCCCACCAAGCACCACCCCTCTGCTGGAATAGTTTATAGGACAAATAAACTCTGCCTCAGTTTCCCCACCCCAACTCCCAGGACCAGAACCCTCTCCTAATCTCCAGGTTGGAAGAGACCTGCACACCTGTTCTCTCTTGGCAGAAGTTCTCCTTGGCGACAGGGTGCTGGCAGCCACACCCTACATGCCTATGGCAGCACATCCTCCAGTATCCATTCTCCTCTTCTTCCATAAAGATAACACCCCTGACTTTTAGCTGAGCATATGGTTGCCAGGATAAAGACCTTATTTCCCAGCCTTCCTTGCAGCTCTGCTCAAGTTCTGGCCAAGGGGATCCAAGTTCATGACATGCGGCAGCCTTACAACTGACATGCAAGCTTTGCTCTTTCTTCTTTGCCCTTCCTCCCTCCTGTTGCCTGGAATGGAGATGGGACAGCTGGAGCTCTAGCTGCCCTCTTAGACCATGAGGACAAAGGCCATGGGGATGATGGAGAAGGGCTCCAGGGGGGCCAGGATCCTGATGACCTCATGAAGCAGAGCCCCCTGGGATCTCAAATTTTTATCAAAGCAATAAATACATTTCTTCATTGAAGCCAGATAGTTGGGGTCACCATTCCTTGCAGCTAAACCTAATCTTGACGGTTCTGCCCCCTACACAAGTGGCAGCCCACTCCTGGTCATCCTATCTAAGCATCACTGGGCTCAGAATCTCTGCTGTCGAGCCCTGCACACCAATGGGTCCCTGAATGGCAACGTCCATCAGGCCTGGACCTCCCCACACCAGTGAGACAACAGAGAACATCTGTCTTCCCTTCCTCAAGGTCAAATTCTATTGAAGGCAATGCCCCCAACCATGCCAGTGCCTGACCCCTGACTTCCTCGCACCCATCCTACCTCCCCCAAAGTCCCAGCATGCACTGCAAGTGATGGAAGTATAGTGACTCCCGTCAGGACCCTCCCAAGCAGGGGTGAGGATGGGGAGTGGGGAGCTGTCCCTCCACCTGTCTCTCCCACTGCACTGATTGCTCAGGGAACATGGAGCTTTGTAATGGGATTCTGGTCCTTTGGTGGGGGCGGGAGAAGCATCACCCAGAGATACCAGGATCAGTGACAAGGATACCAGAATGCAAGGACAGCCTCACCCAGGAGCAGGAAGCCAGCTGGACTAGGAAGTATCCCTAGACAGGGCGAGGCCAAAACACACAAGCTGAGACCACACCTACCTTTCTCTGATGCTGGGGCCAAGTCAATGAAGCTGCGACATTTTTCACCTTTGGGGAAAAACAAAGAAAAAAGGTTTTCAGAACATGAGAGGAAGTGAGAGCTTCAGGCTTCTGTCTCTCCCCTTCCCATAGGCCAGGTATGGAGTGGGGCCCTGAGCATCTCTAACTTAAGCGGCGTCTTTCTCTAACCCTGATTCCCAGGAAGACAACGACCTGAGGAATGCAGACAGAGAAGCTGCAAACTTGGCTGAACAGCCCCCATAACGATGCCTCCTCTGCTTCATCTCCGAGTCCACTCCATCCAGCCCTGTCGCTCCCACCTCCTTGGAGCCCTCCATCCCTTTCCACGGCCCCCACCCTGTCCAGGCACAGCGGGACTAGGGCAGTGGCCATCCCTAGGCGCCCCAGGCCTCCACTCTGGCCTCTGTCCAATCCATTCTCCACACTGCGGCTGGAGGGATATTTTCTTTTTTTATTCCCCCTTTGTCTTTTTAGGGCTGCACCCATGGCATATGGAGGCTCCCAGGCTAGGGGTCTAATCAGAGCTGTAGCTGCCGACCTGCACTACAGCCACAGCAATTCAGGATCCAAGCCACATCTGCAACCTACGCCGGGAGCTTGTGGCAACGCCAGATCCTTAACCCACTGAGTGAGGCCAGGGATTGAACCCACATCCTCATGGATATTAGTGGGGTTCTTAACCCACTGAGCCACAAGGAGAACTCCTGGAGGGTTATATCCAAACCACGTAGCTCCGAAACACATGCATGCGCGCACACAATGCAAGTACCCAAACTCCTGTTCGAACTCCTTCATCCCAAAGAATAAAGCCCAAATTCCTTCCCGTGGGCCCAGGACTGGCCTCTCCATCAACACTCCTCCCCCATCCCCTCTCCTTCCCTCCTCTCAGCCCTTTCACTCCTCATGTTCCCTCCCAGCCAGAGGCCTTAACCCACTGCACCAGGCCAAAGATTGACCCAGAGCCTCCGTAGAGACAAGCTGGGTCATTAACCCGCTGCACTACAGCAGGAACTCTGGAAAGCATTCCCTCTTGTACCACTAAGTATGATGTAAACTTACTTAAACCTTTTCACAGACATTCTTTATCAGGTTGGGGATGTTCTCTTCTATTTCTAGTTTGTTGAGGAGTTTTATTATAAAAGTGTGTTTGCTTTCTCTTCAACCCCATAACAACCTGTCATGGAGTTCTGAGAATCCCCATTTTATTTTATTTTATTTTGTCTTTTTAGGGCCACACCCGAGGCACATGGAGGTTCCCAGGCTAGGGGTCCAATCAGAGCTGTAGCCGCTGGCCTACACCACAGCCACAGCAACACAAGATCTGAGACGTATCTGCGACCTGCACCAGAGCTCACGGCAATGACGGATCCTTAACCCACTGAGCGAGGCCAGGGATTGAACCCACAACCTTGTGGTGCTAGTTGGATTCGTTTCCGCTGAGCCATGACAGGAACTCCGAGAATCCCCATTTTAGAGACAAATAAACTGAGGCTCTGAGTTTTCAATGACTTGCCCAAGACCACAGAGCCAGTAAGTGATGGACTCATCACAGGTCCATAGATTCCAAACTCCATGTCCTAAAGTTTTTCCAGCTCTCTATTCCCATTTGCTCTGCTGCTACAGCCAGCCGTTCCTACTGGGCAGAGCTCTTGGGTCCTAAAAGGAAGCCCCTGAAAATATTCCTTCCACGCAGATTGGGAAAATCCACCAGGGGCTAAATAAAATGGCTCTCAAGTTTCCACTTCTGCTACATGGACAAGACTGAACAGAAGATGTTTGACCCATACTGTCAGTGCAGGGCAAAGCTGAAGTTTAAGGAAAAATCATAGTGATGACATAGACTGGAAATTTCAATGGTCCACAAGCCTCATAACTAAAAGCCAAACAGAGAAGAGATGTTTGGCCCCAAACCCTTAAGTTCCATGATAAAGATGAGCTAACCATTTGTGAGAAAGGTATCAACCTATATATACCATATTGGCTAGCTGCTTTTAGAAGTGGCCTTTCAAACATTTACATTTTTGTGAATTATTATTACTTTATACGTTTAACAAGGGACTTTGGGTATAAAACTGAAGGCAAGTGTGCTTATCTCTTTAGACCAAGGCTTGTCAATTAGATCACAGAGCTGTGGCCTGTTACCGCCACCTGATGGCAGCATACCTTCCTTGACTGGGCAGGACTAAAAAGCTGGAAAGGATCCTAAAGGTCATCCTTTCGCAAGTGGTTCTCAACACTGGAAAGCCCAGACTCCACCCACAGACACTCTGGTTTATTTGGTCAGCACGAAGCCTACCCAACGGGTTTTAAAAGCCCCCCAGGCTTTCCCTGGTGGTGCAGCAAGCTAAGGATCCAGCACTGTCACTACTGTGGCTCAGGTGGTTGCTGTGGTGCAGGTTCAGTCCCTGGCCTGAGAACCTCTGCATGTCACAGGCACGGCCAAAGTTAATTAATTAATTAATTAGTTAATTAATTAATTAAAAGCCCCCTCTAGGTGATTCCAGCCAGGAAGCCAAGAGGAGATTCACATTCCAATCTGATTTGTAAAAACATCTATTCAAAAATAGTGACAGCTGGTGATACTGCGCTGGATGCACCTTCCAGCAACAACATTTATGGGGCAAGATGGCAGAGTGGCCAAGACCTGAGCTCTGGAATCAGCAGAGCTGGGTTCAAATCCTGGGTCTACTTCCTGACATGTGAGTTCCCAGTCTTTTGGTACCTTGATTTTCTAATCTGTAAAATGGGCACAGCACCTGTAAGGGTGCTGTTAAGACTCAACATGGGCAAAGAAGTAAGGAAGCTGGAACAGAGTGGGAGCTAGGGAAACAGTGGCTCTCATCACCATCATCATCATCACCATCACCATCATCACCATCATCAATCATCATCATCACCAACATCACCATCATCATCAACCATCATCACCATCATCATCAACCATCATCACCATCATCACCATCATCATCAATCAGCATCATCACCATCATCAATTATCATCATCACCAACATCACCATCATCATCACCATCATCACCATCATCACCATGACCATCATCATCAACCATCATCACCATCATCAATCATCGTCATCACCATCATCACCATCATCATCAATCAGCATCACCATCACCATCATCAATTATCATCACCAACATCACCATCATCATCATCACCATCACCATCATCACCATCATCATCAACCATCATCACCATCATCATCAACCATCATCACCATCATCATCATTATCATCACCATCATCACCATCATCATCAATCAGCATCACCATCACCATCATCAATTATCATCATCACCAACATCACCATCATCATCACCATCATCAATCACCATCATCACCATCATCACCATGACCATCATCATCAACCATCATCACCATCATCAATCATCGTCATCACCATCATCACCACCATCATCAATCAGCATCACCATCACCATCATCAATTATCATCACCAACATCACCATCATCATCATCATCAACCATCATCATCATCACTTCCCACACAGGGAGGAAACATGGGACCTCTGCAGTCTAATGGAGGAAGACAAGGCTGATGCCTGGTCCCCCATCATGGTGGGGACATGTGGGGTTCAGAGTAAGGACTCTAGAGCCAGACCTGCCTGGGTTCAGCCTGGCTCCATTACTTACAAGACATGTGGCATCAACATTACTCTTGGTGCCTTGAGCTTCCCTACCTAGAAAAGGTGCAAATCACTAATACTAGGATTTCTCTAGTGCTTATTACAAGATGGAGCCATAGGAGTTGGTGCCAACCACCAGGTGGTACAGCTAGGACAGCCCAGCAGGCAGGAGTCCAGCCAAGTGGCAGCTGCCAGGCTGCATGGGTTCCCCTACAGCCCTGCACCTGCCACGGTCTCCCCCAAGTCCGTGGACACTGCCTGGTAACTGCCTCCTGTTTCCCCCTTGAAGACGCCCTTCCTCCCATCTCTACCTCCTGCTCTGAGTCCCTCTGACCCACGATGAGCTACTAAGATCCAGAGGATGCTGGGAGTCAGCCTCTCCTCCTTGGAAAGGAGAGTTTCCTAAAGAGCCACTGCGTTCCCAGGGTTCCACTGCCCCACTCAGGGAGGGGGCAGAGGAGGGAATTGGTGCAGGAGGAGGGTAGAGCCAGCAGACCCCAAAGGAGAAGAGTTTGGGGGACCCATATGCTGCAGGACCTTCACACCCCCAAGGAGATGTCAGGAAAAGAGCCTGGGAAAGCTGGGCTTTTGGGTCAGAGGTCACAGGTTTAACAAAAATCCTGCACCGCAAGGGGCCAGGAAACCATCAGCCATGGGGAGAAGCGGGGCATAAGACCACAGGCTATCCCAAAAGTTCTGAAAACTTGACCCCGGGGCTGCAAAGGAACCTTAATTACATGAGGTCTGAATTTCTTTCTTTCTTTTCTTTTCTTTTTTTTTTTTTTTTTTGTCTTTTTAGGGCTGTACCTGCAGCATATGGAGGTTCCCAGGCTAGGGGTCCAATCGGAGCTATAGCCTCCAGCCTACACCACAGCCACAGCAACGCGAGATCCGAGCTGTGTCTGCAACCTACACCACAGCTCATGGCAATGCTGGATCCTTAACCCACTGGGCAAGGCCAGGGACTGAACCTGCATCCTCGTGGATACTAGTCAGATTTTTTTCTGCTGAGCCACGACAGGAACTCCTGAATTTCTCACTATCCCAGAGAAGGGAAGTTCAATCCATTCAACAAGGGAAATAAACTGCTAGGAAGTTCCTTGCCTGTAAGAAATGACAGTGCATATTCAGAGCCACCAAAGTCTTGAAAGGAAACAGTTTGCCCAAGGATCTCCATCATTGCATCTGGCTCTGAGGCCCGTGGTCAACAGAGGGGACTCAGAACCCAGCCCCAAGGCAAGGGTGGTTAACTCATGAGGTTTCAACATCCAGCAATGATGGGGGCAAGCCTGTGGGCCCTGGGTAACCCAGAGTGGGGTGCGTCCTGCCTAAAGGAAGATGCATTAACATCCTGGCCATCTGGACCAGTCAGGGTCCCAGCAGGAAACAGATGGCACCCTGCAAGGGGCTCGCGGAGACTGCTGAGCAAAGTAACTATTCAGAGAAGTGTGGACGGGGTGAGAGGCCAGTGACAGCAGGGAGCCCTCGCCTCTTCCAGCCTGAAGTGGCTGGGGAGGGAAAGGAGGCTGAGAAAGGCAAAGCCACAGAGGAGGAACTGACCCTGGGAGCTTAGCCACGCTGAAGCAAGCATCGGAACCAGAGATTCCGGGGCAGAGCCTGAGAATATGCATTTCTAACGAAGTCCACAGGGCTGCAGCTGCTGCTGGTCTCGGGACCACTCTTTAGAACCACTCCTGGCCATGCGCCCTCAGAGGAGACCCTTCGGCCGCAGCCATAGCACCCAGCAGGAATGCCATGATCCTGAAGCCCCATTTCCACAAGGACTGGCAGTGGCGTGTGGCCACGTGGTTCAACCAGCCGATGCGTAAGAGCCACAGGTGCAAGACCTGGCAGGCCAAGGCGCACCACATCACCCCAAACCCCAAGTCCAGCCCACTGTGGCCGGTGGTGAGATGCCCTACGAAGGTGCGGGCCAACAGAGACCTCAGCCTGGAGGCACTGAGGGTGGCTGGAATCCACAAGAAGTGGCCCGGATCTTTGGAATCTCAGTGGATCAGTGGCAGAAGAAGCACACGGAGTCCCTGCAGGCCAACGTGCAGCAGCTCAAGGAGCACTGCTCCAAGCTCATCCTCTTCCCCAGGAAGCCCTCAGCCTCCAAGAAGGGTGACAGCTCAGCTGAAGAGCTCAAATTGGCCACTCAGCTGACGGGACCAGTCAAGCCCATATGGAACGTGTACCAGAGGGAGAAAGCCAGAGTCATCACGGACGAGGAGAAGAGCTTCAAGGCCCTTGACAGTCTCTGCAAAGCCCGTGCCAATGCCTGGCTCTTTGGCATACGGGCAAAAAAGTGCCAAGGAAGCTGCAGAACAGGATATGGAGAAGAAAAAATAAAGCGCTGTTGGCATCTTGTGGTTAAAAAAAAAAAAAAAAAAAAGGAATCACTCCTTAGCGGCATGAAGTCGCTGTCAAAACCTCAACAGGGGCGTTCCTGCTGTGGCTCAGTGTAACTATGAGGATTCGGGTTCAATCCCTGGCCCCACTCAGTGGATTAATGATCTGGCACTGCCGTGAGCTGGGGTGTAGCTTGTAGACGCAGCTCAAATCTGGCGCTGCTGTGGCTGTGGTGTAGGCCGGCAGCTACGGCTCTGATTTGACCCGTAGGCTGGGAAATTCCATTTGCCTGGAATGAGGCAGGAGGAGGAAATGCCCCGACCTTTCTCCCCTTCTGCCCTCTGACTTCCTGCTGGTGCCTCCCACTGGCCGGAACCAATGAGAAGAAACCAGAAGGCGCAGGAGTCCGGGCTCTTGCATCTGTGCCGGCGGTCTCCCTAGGCACAGGGGCCAGTGGACAGATGTGAAGGGGCAAACGGGGAACAGCCAGCCCAGGGGAGCCCTCACCCCTCCTCACCCACCCCTCTCATCCCCTCACCCTGCATTCTTGTCTCTTTCATGATCTTACCACGATCGCCATCTGAAATGATCTTGAGTACGCATTTGTTCATTGCTTATTGTCTGCATCCTCTCCAGGATGTGTAGAGACTCGCCCCTCTGCTGTGGGTACTATTTACAAGTAGATATGCCTGGGCTGGGGGCTTGAGCACATTCTGGACCAGGATGGAAGCTGCACGCCCTGAAATGATGTGTCACGGCACATAACCTCTCTCTCTCTCTCCTGAATCCTAGGAACCCAAATCACCTCAGGCAGTACTATTGGGAGATGTTTGAATGAATTTGTTTTTTCTTTTTTGGCTGCCCCATGGCATACGGAGTTCCCAGGCCAGCGATCAGATCTGAACTGTGGTTGTGGTGACCTATGCCGCAGCTGTGGCAACGCCAGATCCTCTAACCCACTGTGCCAGCCCAGGATCGCACGAGCGTCCTGGCACTGCAGAGACGCCACCGATCTCGTTGTGCCATAGCAGGAACTTCTGGAGGTGTCTGAATTAATTTTGATCCCTAAAAATATACTTCTCTTTGGCTCACAGTATCAGGGCTTGGTAGTCACACAAATATATTCAATGAACATTTGGGAGTTTTCTTTTTTCTTTCTGTATTTGTTTTTGTTTTTGTTTTGCTTTTTAGAGCTGCACCCATGGCATATAAAAGTTCCCAGCCTAGGGGTCCAACTGGAGCTACACCTGTGACCTACACCACAGCCACAGCAACACCGGATCCCTAACCCACTGATCGAGGCCAGGGATCGAACCCCCATCCTCATGAGTTCTAGTCAAGTTCAGTACCACTAAGCCACAACGGAAACTCCCACAATAAATATTTATTGAGCACCTACTTACATACCAGGCACCATGCAAGGTGCTGGGGGTGCAGCAGTGAACCAGAAGGCAAGTGCCCACCCTCGTGGAACTGCTATTCCAATACTGAAGGGTAGGCATCAATCACTCTGACACCAACACCAGTGGAGAGTCTTTCTCATCTCATCTAAATGGTCTCCGTGACCAAGAGAAGCTCTGTGACCAGGTATCTCATTTGCTACTGTGTCCTCAAAGCTGGGACAGTCACAGGTGCCCCGGACCTGACAGTGGAACGAGTCAATGAAGATCATTTCACAAATTGCCTTTATCAAGGATTACACCAACGGCGGGAGGCGACTCTCTCCAAGACTAGGAGTGTGGCCACCACACCTGCAGGCAAAGGTGAGACTGGAAGTCGAGCTCCAAAGCATCTCGGGGCCCATATAAGAGGGAAGAGGGGAACAGAAAGGGGCGGGGAGGGTCTTCACTCTCTCCAGGGAAAAGCAGCCATACTCAGCCTTGCGCCCACCACGGCGCCAAAGGCTGGGAGCCTGGAGAACAGTCTGGGCATGGTATCTTTGATGACTTCCTTTCACTTCCTTTTCTGCAGCTTTGTGCCCACTGGTTCAGACTGACAACCTACCCTTTCCCCCCTCTCAATCTCAACATCATCACTCCCCCAAATCCTGATGTCTGACCCGTCCCCAGCCTTCAAGCCCACCTGCCCCCACTCCCAAACAGACATCTCCCGCTTTAAATTCCCAGTGTCTTATGGCGCTGTCTCACCTATACTTTCACCTTCTACCTTGGGAACAGCTTGGCCCCTGTCTCGGCCCCCTTGGGGCTGGAACTAGATCTGCCCGCCAGCCGGTGGAGGCTAGAGTTTGTCATGTTGCCTAAGATCCAGGACCCAAGGAGAGTCCAAGGCAAACACCATGCTAAGAAGTCGGCACAATGGTATGAGGTCAGTATCCATCCCCATTTTACAGATGACAAAACAGAGGCTCACACAGGCAAAGCAATCTACCCAAGGTTACACAGCCAAGAAGTATCAGAACCAGGAGCTGGACCCAGGTCTGTGTCTTTCTGAAGCTCTTTCCATCGAGCAAGGAACTGACGTGTCCAGAGGTAGACAGAGACCCAGGACATTCCACAGCGAGACCAGCCACACCCATGTCATATGGAAGTGTCCAGGTTAGGGGTCATATCGGAGCTGCCACTGCCAGCCTACGCCACAGCCACAGCAACGCCAGATCTGAGTTGCATCTGCGACCTACACCACAGCTCATGGCAACACGGGATCCTTAACCCACTGATCGAGGCCAGGGATCGAACCCACATCCTCACGGATGCTAGCTGGGTTCATAACCGCTGAGACACTATGGGAACCCCAGGAAGTTCCCATCTTTTACAAAAGCAGAGAGACTCACATGAAGAGCCTGCATATTCCCACCCCAGCTTGGAAACTGTCACCCTCGCTCCACCCCACCCCGTCCCGCCCCACACCCCATCAGTCCTGTTTCTATGCACCTGCCACCCCCATCACCACCATGGGGTTTTCTTGAGACAAATCCCAGAGGTTTGTAACTAAATGTCTTTTTGAAGGGTTTGCGCTCTTGCTCAGAAAAGACCAATGGAAGATCATTTCTCCTTGGACTCTGGTTGTACCCTCTGGGGCTGCTGACTTGGAGCAACACAGGAAAAAAATAAAAAACACTGCAACCCAGCCAAGACATGGAAACCTAAATGTCCATCAACAGAGGAGTGGACCAAGAAGGTGTGGTACGTCTACACAGTGGAATAGTACTCAGCCATCAAAAGGAATGAAACACCGACATTTTTAGCAACACGGGTGGACCTAGAAATTATCACGCTAAGTGACCTCAGTCAGACGATGAGACACCAACATCAAATGCTATCACTGACACGTGGAATCTGAAAAAAGGCCACAATGAACTTCGTTGCAGAACAGACACTGACTCACAGACTTTGAAAAACTTATGGTTTCCAAAGGAGACAGTTCGGGGGGAGGGGGGATGGACTGGGGTTGTGGGATGGAAACCCTAGAAAATTGGATTGTGATGATCATTGTACAACTATAAAGGTAATAAATTCATTGAGTAATAAAAAAAAAAAAAAAACCTGCAACCCAAGTGGCCCTGACGTGCCTTTGCTGCTGACTCCTCTGACCCACTGTCTGTGGGGCCAGGGCGAGCTAAGGACAGGGATGGCTCAGAAGTTGCCCTCCATACAGCATCTTTGGCTGGTCAGCGGGCTCACTGATCCTGCCACCCAAGGGAGTGCCTGGCATAGGCCCTCCGCAGAAACGAGGTTTCCAGGAATTCACCCTCATGGGTACCAGCTGCCTCTGCTCTGGCTCACCACTCACGCCTGATTCCTGGCATCTTACCCCAAGGTTCCTCCTCCAGGTCCGAACCTACTTGAGAATGAAGCTCTTGGTGGAGGGGACCATGCAGGCTGTGCTCCCTCGTGAAAAGCCTGGGCTCTGGCTTCACAGGGACCTGAGTTCCAATCCCAGCTCTGCCACCTGCTGGCTGTGGGGCTCTGGAGGGACAATGGGTTTTATCTATTTGGTTGGGGGTGGGGGCCAATAAAGGATGATCATTCCAGCCTCGTGGGGTGGCTGGAGGGCCAAGTGAGGTAACAGATATAAAACAAGATGTCTTCAGCTAGGATTTAAATCTGGCAACACCTGCGAGGCATCAGCTTGATGTACTGACACCTACACCCCCACTGTCATTCATCACAGCTCTCAGGGTGCTCTCCTTGAAAGGGGGGGGGGCTCTTTTTTTTTGTCTTTTGTCTTTTTATGGCCGCAACCACAGCATGTGGAGGTTCCCAGGCGAGGGGTCCAATCTGTAGCCGCTGGCCTTCGCTACAGCCACAGCAACGCCGGATCCAAGCCACGTCTGCGACCTACACCACAGCTCACGGCAACACCGGATCCTTAACCCACTGAGCCAGGCCAGGGATCGAACCCACATCCTCATGATTACTAGCCATGTTCGTTAAACGCTGAGCCACGATGGGAACTCCCAAAAGGGGGTACGCCTAAGGCAAACGGAGGTGTCTGGGCTCAGAAGCCACAAGACGTGAGTTCAAATGCCTCCTCTGCCTCCTCCTGGCCCTGTGACCTTAGGGAGAGGCTGGAACCTCTCTAAGCCTCTCCTCCACTGCCAAATGAAAGTCATTTCCAACCTGCCCTCCAGACGTGCAAAAAGGATGAACACAGAAGAAAGTGTGAGAAAAATGCCTGCCCCATGCTTGGCTCCATAAATAAGTGCTATTTTTGATTCCGTCCCCAAATCCTAAGTTAGAGTCACATTGCGTTCCTCCAAAGGAGAGCCTGGATGTCTTCCCAGGCCAGAAGCAGGAGGCTGCCATTGTGCCACCTCAGCCTGAGCAGGTGGGGAGAGGCTGGCAGGGCCACGGGCAGAATCCAGGGAGGGAGCCAGAGGCAGATGCCCAAGGCTGGCAGAAAGTGTGAGGAGCGTTGAGGGTCAGCCAAGTTGCCCTCGGTGTGAACACGCAGGAGCCAGATCTGGTTGGCAGCCGGAAGATGGGCAGCAAGAGCAAGGGGCCCTGGGGAGCCCAGTGTCCTTGGCTGGGTCCCCAGATCCTGGGTTTGAGGATTGTGACTTGATTTCATATCCCATCCAACAGTGAAGCTGAGGCTTCTGTGGCTTGCAGGGTAGGGAGCGGGCATCAGGAGGGAGCCCCATGGGGAGGGGCTGGGCCCAAGAGGCTTTATAAACCACCACCCCCATTTTCCAGATGAAAAAACTGAGGCACAGAGAGACTGACTCGCTTATCTCAGGTCACACAGCCAATGGTGGAGCCAGGATTCAAACTGAGACAGCCCAGCACAGGGCCTTTTCATTTAATCACTACTCTGTGATGTCTCTTAGCAGAGTCTCAGCAGCTTCTAGAAAAGTCCATTTTTTCTTTTTCTTTTTTCTTTTCTTTCTTTTTTTTTTTTTGGTCTTTTTATGGCACCCATGGCATATGGAGGTTCCCAGGCTATGGGTCCAACTGGAGCTGTAGCCACTGGCCTACACTACAGCCACAACAACATGGAATCCAAGCCACATTTTCAATCTACACCACAGCTCACGGCAATGCCGGATCCTTAACCTACTGAGCGAGGCCAAGGATGGAACCTGCATCCTCATGGATATTAGTTGAGCCACAATGGGAACTCCAAAATCCATTCTTTCTGACAAAAAAAAAAAAAATCTGTCTAGGATCCATGAGGACACAGGTTCGATCCCTGGCCTCGCCCAGTGTACTAAGGATCCAACGTTGCTGTGAGCTGTGGTACAGGATGCACACAGCTCAGATCTGGAGTCGCTGTGGCATAGGCAGGCCTCTACAGCTCGGATTTGACCCCTAGCCTGGGAATCTCCATATCCTGCAGGTGTGGCCCTAAAAACACCAAAAAAAAAAAAAATCCATTCTTTCTAAGGGAAGTCTCAGATGCCCTCCAAGAGGACTTCATAGGTGGCAGAGAAATCAGCCTCCATCAGGATGTGGCTGCATTTGGAGATGCCCGCCAGTGGGACCCAAACATGGCTGGTTCTGAGTCTGACTCTGGTTCTGAGCCCCAGATTCCACGGAGCCCAACCTGTGGGTGAGCGCCCAGCTAGCTTTCTCGATAGCAGGAGCTTTCGACTTGCTGGGGGGACAGAGAAGAACAGTCCTGGCCCCCATCAAATGTGGCCCAAGAGAAACGATTTTAACTGTTTGGCAAGGGCGGACGTCCACACACCTTCACTGGGCTGGATTCAAGGAATTCAGCACCAGGAGCAGCGAGTAAAGAAACATGCCAGCAGATCTTGCATGAAGCTTCTCCTCTCACTCTCCAGGCTGGCGGCGGAGCCTTGGCAAGCGCTTCCTTGGAATTCTCCGGAGTCCTCTGCCAGTTCAATTGACAGGGCAGCAGATGGCACACACTTATCTGCTGATGATATTTTGATTTATTTATCTCTTACAGATGGTACCATGCCTTGATTTCTGGCAGGCGTTCAAAACATGGGTCAACTTTCTGGGGATAATCGTTTCTCCAAGAGGAGGAAGTACTAGAAACTAAAATCCTGCCTGGCATCATGACGGCATTGCCACAGCCGCCAGACGTCCCTTGCTCGGGCATTTGGGGGTATGGTGGATAAACCAAAGGGAGGAATTTGTTCTGAAGACTTTTCCTGCCAGAAGCAGCTCAATGCATCTTTCAAATCAACATCATCGTGTTTCCATGTAAGAGCTTTGAACCTAGTCTTGAATTCAAGACCCAGCTCTGTCACTTACAAGCTCTAGGACCCAAAGCAGACTCTCTGGGTCTTAGTTTCCTCATCTGTAAAATGGGTATAATTGTCAGAGTTCCCGTCGTGGCTCAGTGGTTAACAAACCTGACCAGTAGCCAGGAGGACGGGGGTTCGATCCCTGACCTCACTCAGTAGGTTAAGGATCCAGCATTGCTGCGAGCTGTGGTGTAGGTCGCAGACACGGCTCATATCTGACGTTGCTGTGGCGTAGGTTGGTGGCTACAGCTCTGATTCGACCCCTAGCCTGGGACCCTCCATATGTTGTGGGTGCGGCCCTAAAAAGACAAAAAGAAAAATGGGTATAATTGTTATCTCCACCGCATAAGCTGTGACAGGATCAGCTAGTTATCCACCCTGCAAAATGGGCCATTCTTTCTATAGTGTGGATTTATTACTAAGACGGGTCTGCCCCCCGCCCCCCGGCACAATATTTCCCAGCACCGCCTACATCCTGCTGGGGTCACGTGACCGGTTGTTGTCTAGAAGATGCGAGCATGCGTGATCTGTGGCACTTCCTGGGGCAGGCTTTGATGAAATGGCTGTATCTTTTCTTTCCTCTTCCACCTAGATGCAGAGGGCTCCGAGGCCCTAGGAAACAGTGAAGGCACTGCATGGAAGGTGCTGGGTCCCTGAATCACCAAGTGGAGGAGAGCTGCCATCCACCAGGATCACCTGTACTGAAGTGTTACATGAGTGCTGTATTAATCCCCTGCCATCTCGGGGGCTGATGTGTTACAGCAGCCGATGTCGCCTTGCACATAATTGGGGAACAAATGAGACCATACATCTGAGACAGCTGGTGCACACAAGAACTCAGTAAGTGGGCACAATTATTATTCTTGCCATCTTTCAAGGGAGCTTGATAAATCAAGGATATTATGATTCTGTACAACCATAAACATAATAAAATTCATTGAGTAATTTTAAAAAATAGTTTGTAATAACCTACATGGGAAAAAAGAATGGATATGTTTATAAGTGATTCAGTTTGCTGTACACCTGGAACTAATACAGCATTGTAAATCAATTATACTCCAATATGATTTTTTTTTGTCTTTTTGCTATTTCTTGGGCTGCTCCTGCGGCATATGGAGGTTCCCAGGCTAGGGGTCTAATCGGAGCTGTGGCCGCCAGCCTACGCCAGAGCCACAGCAACGAAGGATCCGAGCCGCGTCTGCAACCTACACCACAGCTCACGGCAACGCCAGATCGTTAACCCACTGAGCAAGGGCAGGGACCGAACCCGCAACCTCATGGTTCCTAGTCGGATTCGTTAACCACTGTGCCACAACGGGAACTCCCCAATACAGTTTTTTTTAAAAAAGAAAAGAAAAGGAGATTGTGATTTTTTTCAATGTCATCGCATATGTTGGATTTGGCTAAAGCAACGCAAAGCTGCTTTTCCTGATACCGCAGCCTTATTTCCACCCCCTTTTTTTGATACTATCAGGAATCCTCCATGCGCCCCCAAAAGGATGCTCTGAGAGAGGAGTTAAGGAAAGAGGGAGTATGGGTAGTTTTTTTTGGTGGCACACTGTGCCTGACACGGGGACATCACAGCCCGAGGTTCTCCGGCTCCCCATTTTTTTTCTCTCTCTCCTTGGCACAGAAGTCTCCACCCTGGCTGGAAATGGAAGGGAGGACTTAGGGACCACGGAGCACACCACCCCCCAGTTTCCAGATGTGGAAACCAAAGCCCAGAGAGGGCTCGTGAGTTGCTTATGATCTCGTCATCTGTCAGATACTGAGCTGAAGCCGGAACCCGAGTCCTCCGCCTTCTAATCCAAAAGAAGCTATGGGAGGCCAGGGCCCACCCAGCCTGTGGCTGCAGAAAATAACAATTGAGGAGTTCCCGTTGTGGCGCAGTGGTTAACGAATCCGACTAGGAATCGTGAGGTTGCGGGTTTGATCCCCGGCCTTGCTCAGTGGGTTAACGATCCAGCATTGACGTGAACTGTGGTGTAGGTCACAGACGTGGGTCGGATCCCAAGTTGCTGTGACTCTGGTGTAGGCCAGCAGCTACAGCTCCGACTGGACTCCTAGCCTGGGAACCTCCATATGCCACAGGAGCGGCCCTAGAAATGGCAAAAAGACAAAAAACAGAAAAGAAAAGAACAACTGAGCACTCACTAGATACCAGGCACTGTCCTGAATCTCCATACGTACCACCTTGTCTCATTCTCCTAACAACCCTAGGAAGGAGGAACTATTACTGTTCCCATTTATCAGATGAAGAAACCGAGGCCCCATGAAGTTAAGGATCTTACCCAAAGGCACAGAGATGAACGGCGGATCAACAATTCCACAGGCCCCACTTTTATTTAATTTATTTATTTATTTATTTTTGCTTTTTAGGGCTGCACCCGAGACATATGGAAGTTCCCAAGCTAGAGGTTGAATCAGAGTTGCAGCTGCCGGCCTCCACCACAGCCACAGCAATGCTGGATCTGAGCCACATCTGAGACCTACACCACAGCTCAGGGCAATGCCGGATCTCTGACCCACTGAGCGAGGCCAGGGATCGAGCCCACATCCTCATGGATACTAGTCGGATTTGTTTCCACTGTGCCACAACGGGAACTCCTCAGAGGCCCCACTTGTAACCACCTGTGGAGGGGTGGACCTTGTGGGAAGTATTTGATTTTTTTTTTTTTCTCCTTAACTCAAAGGAGCAGAACTAAACCCCATGAGCCTAAGGAGCAGCTCTCTATCCAACACAACCAAAGAAGAGTCCAGCCACCAAAAACAAGGCCCCTCCGAGGTGGCATTCAACTTCCTGGTGGCTCCTACTGTATAGACAGGGAACTATGTTCACTAGCCTGTGATAAATCACCATGGAAAAGAATGTGTGTGTGTGTGTGTGTGTGTGTGTGTGTGTGTGTGTGTGTGTGTGTGTGTCTGAGGCACTTTGCTATTTGGCAGAAATTAACACCACATTGTAAATCAACCTACTCTTCAGTAAAATAAAAAAAAAAATAAAAAGGAGTTCCCATCGTGGCAGAGTGGAAACAAATCCGACTAGGAACCATGAGGTCGCAGGTTCAATCCCTGCCCTCGCTCAGTGGGTTAAGGATCTAGCGTTGCCGTGAGCTGTGGTGTAGGTCACAGAAAGGCTCAGATCTGGCATGGCTGTGGCTGTGGCGTAGGCCAGCAGCTGTAGCTCTGGTTCGACCCCTAGCCTGGGAACTTCCATGTGCCGCAGGTGCAGCCCTCAAAAGCAAAACAAAAAAACAAAAACAACAACAACAACAACAAAAACACTTCCTAGTGGTGAGAGGATGTGAGAAAGGGTTGGATTACCACGTGGAGATGTTGCCAAGAGATTCAAGTAGCCAGTGGGTCATAAGACCCGGCCACATGTCCCATGGGTGGCTCATGATGGGGGATGTGGCACTGAGTTGGACTAAATCGCATCGTGGGAAACGCTTCTCCCTTCCCCATGCCTTTCCAACCCTTCAAGACTACTTCCAGGAAAAAAAAAAAAAAGTTCAGTTCTGTGCTAGCCTATCCTCGCCATGGCTTAACACTTGCTAATCTTCTGTTTTAAAACGGGAGAAAAGGCAAAAATATCCAGCTAAAATTTGATAGCATTGTTTGGTTTTCCGCATGCACATACACACACGCGAGTATATATTTCTTCTATCTTTGGCAAGCTGTGCCGATTTTCTATTTCCAATTGCAATTTAAAGCTTCCCTTTTAAATTCATTTATGTAAGGAAGATGTGAGCCAACAGAGAGGAAAAAAAAATTTCATCGTGGAATAGAAGTGTGTGATTAAATGCATAAAGGTGTTATAAGAGGAACCGAAGGCTGGCAAACCTTGGGATCAAAGACTTCTAGGCTTCGAGGCCCACTTGGGCCAAGAGTTTGCAGGGCTGCCACCCTGCACGATGCCAGCAGCCCCGTTCACAGGGCGGTTTATACGAATAAGATTCCCTGGAGTGGCGCAGTAGTACCCAGCCTGCGTGGCTGTACACGGCAGCCATGGATATTTTTAGAGTAACAAATATCCCAAACATAGGATAAAAGAAAAATAATCTTCTGTTCAGCTGCCCTGAAATTGGCAGCCAAAGTCCCTTACCCCAACTTATAGAACATTCTGATCCTCCTATGTTGTCTCCATGCTCCGGGCGGGGGCAGAGGGGTGGGGGACCAGGCTGCTTGAGCAGCGCTGGCACCCATCCCACTCTCAGGAATGAATGGGAGAACCCCAGGCACAGCCTTCTCCTCGGGGGAGGCTGCAGAAAAATAAACAGCAAGCGAGTGCCATGTTCAACCACAGAGGCGGCAGGCGGATGTCCTCAGACACGAAGGCGCTCAGAGCATATCGCATCCGTGAACCATGCCTGGAAAATCCAGCTCCTCTGGGGATGAACCAAAATAAACTCAAGAAAGGAGAATTCAGGAGTTCCCGTTGTGGCTCAGCGAGTTAAGGGCCCAACGCTGTCTCTGTGAGGATGCAGGTTCAGTCCTTAGCCTCGCTCCATCAGTTAAGGATCTGGCATTGCCACAAGCTGCGGCGTAGCTTGCAGATGCGGCTCAGATCTGGTGTGGCTGTGACTGTGACATGGGTCACAGCTGCAGCCCCGATTCCACCCGTAGCCCAGGAATTTCCACATGCTGCAGGGGTGGCCATAAGAAAGACAAAAAGAATGCAGAATTCATAGTAAAATCACCAAGCTGAAAAAGGTAAACACACACAAAAAAAGAAAACGATTGGAGATTTGAGGGGTTTACAATCGAGAGGTTGCAATGCAACCCTGACATTGTCAAACCCATGCAAACATCGCAAACCAGGAGGTCCCCAAAGTATGAATGCTGGCTTCTCAGGAGGGGTCTAATTCTGGAAATACCTTGTTGAAAGGCTACAATTAACACATTTTTTCTCTTCCCCTCCCAACCACCAAATTTCAAAATTAACAACCTACCCAGGGTCAAACGACTGGGCAGAAAAGAAGGGAGATTAGAATTCAGGCCTGAAAAAAAAAATTAATCCATAAAAAATAACGGAGTTCCCGTCGTGGCACAGTGGTTAACAAACCTGACTAAGAACCATGAGGTTGAGGGTTCGATCCCTGGCCTTTTTCAGTGGGTTAAGGATCCGCCCTTGCCGTGAGCTGTGGTGTAGGTCGAAGATGCGGCTCAAATCCCATGTGGCGGTGGTTGTGGTGTAGGCTGGCAGCTACAGCTCTGATTGGACCCCTAGCCTGAGAGCTTCCACATGCCGTGGGTGCAGCTCTGAAAATAGAAAAGACAAAAAAATTTTAAAAAAAAGAAAAGAAGAAGAATTCAGGCCTGATGTGAACGCATGGACCTCACTTGCCCCAGGGACCCCAAGAGGGCTCTCAGCCCCGAATCACTGAAAAAGAGACGCTCGTGTCCTAGGAATTTCCCACATTGATAAAAAGAAAAGAAAAGCAACTTACACTCACGCGTGCCAGGTCAGTCCTAATCCTCTCCCTGTCTCTCCCTCCCTCCCTCCCTCCCTCACACACACACACACACACACACACACACACACACACACCCATCTCCCTCAAAGTCCACTGTCTCAGCCTCTCCCCTGGCCTCCCTGCCTCCGCACTGTCGGCTACCAGGATGTTTACGGAGCCCAGAGCTGAAATTCTATTCAGGAGCCTCCACTTAATTTCAATTCTCACCCGACTCATCATGCCCTCAGACATTTATTAAAAATGCAAACTCCCCAAGATGCATATTCTCTGTGACCCAACAATTTCATTTCTTGGAATTCATTTTACAGACGTCGTCACACGTGTGCGAACCAACACAAGGTCAAGATAATTCATCGCGGCATAATCTTAATAACAAAGGACTGGAAATAATCGAAATTCCTATGAATGAAATAAGAAACAGGCATTCCATCTATGGCAAACGCACACCATTAAAACAAACCAGGTGGTTCTTTCTTTCTCTTTCCCTGTTGGAAGAGGAACATAGAGTATTAATTAACGTCAGCACAGAACACAGAATAGCAACAGTCCATGAAAAAGTGGGTACCCCCCTGAAGTTTGAGGCGCACTGCTCTTATAGAATAAATCCTTTTTTTTTTTGCCTTTTCTAGGGCCACACCTGCGGCATACTGAGGTTCCCAGGCTAGGGGTCGAATCGGTGCTATAGCCACCAGCCTACACCACAGCCACAGCAACGCGGGATCTGAGCTGCGTCTGTGACCTACACCACGGCTCATGGCAACGGTGGATCCTTAACCCACTGAGCAAGGTCAGGGATCGAACCTGCAACCTCACGGTTCCTAGTCGGATTCGTTAACCACTGCACCATGACGGGAACTCCAGAATAAATCTAAACAATTCCATCCGGCCTCTCTTTTATCCAGTGTGGTCACCACCTTCTCCTTCAGGTACTGTATTCATTTCCTATGGCTGCTAGAACACGTTACCGCAAACTTAAAGACTTAAACAATACAGATTGTATATCTTATAATTTTACAGGTCAGAAAGGAGGATGGGGAGGATGCATTGTATACTCTCCCACCTCAGTCCAGAAACCCAACCTGAGTCATGGCGTTGCCGAGGCTATGCTCCTTTGCAGAGGCCCTAGGAAGGACGCCCTTGCATGGCCTTTTCAAGCCACTCACATCCTTGACTCCCCATCCTCCATCTGTGAAGGCAGCCATGTTGAACCCCTCTTCTTCCGCAGACACAGCTCCCCCTCTGATTCCAACTGGGAAAGGCTCTCCTCTTTTAGGGACTCATGTGATTAGACTGGGCCCATCTGGAAACTTCAGGATCATCTTCCCAGGGCAAAGCCCTTCATGTAATCACATCCGAAAAAGTCGCTTGCACCATTTAAGGCCAGCATATTCACAGGTTATCTCGAGGAGGGGGCACTGTGTCTGCCCACCCCGGATCCCCTGGACACCAGTCACCAAGGCACTCATCACATCTCATCAAACCCAAGACCTTGTGACGCTGTGTCTGTCCCTCTATCTGAAATGCGCTTTCTCACCTGCCAGACTCCTACTCAAAGCTTCAGGGCTGAAATGCCATAGCCCCCTCCTCTGCGAAGCCCTCCCTGATTTCCCCAAGCAGAATGAATGACACTGTTAGCGCTTTGGAAAGACCCCTCTTTGTGACACTTGCCACTTGGCATTTGAATTATTTGCCTATATGTGCACCTCTCAGTAGCCAGCCAGCAACTTAAGAGCGAAAATGTACATATGTATAGGTTTCTTATATTTACATAAGTTATAATCCAAAATATTACTTTATGTGTCTGTTGTTGTTACCTGTGTGGTTCTGTCATTGTTATTGTCAATCCACATGCCTGGCATGTGACAGGAGCTCAGGAAATATTTGCTGAGTAACTAAATTAATCCACACATCCAATATTTAATACACTTTTTCTAAATTCTAGAAATGGGGGTAAGCTCCTTATAAGCTCTGCCTCCCTCATTAATTTTTCCACAATAACTCTCAAAGGAAGGCTACTGTATCTGGGTAGTGAATTATAGTTACAAACACCTCAAAATCTTAAAGCTTAGTTCTCGGCTGCCTCTGGTGCATGACTCCCATCCACGAGGTGACTCAGGGACCCAGGCTGCTTCCATGGTGCAGCTGCACCACCAAGGGAGGAGAGAAAGCTTGGGGAGGATGCACTGTATACTCTCCCACCTCAGTCCAGGAGGGACATACATCCCTTCCTTTCATACCCCACCAGCCCCACAGGTCACATAGCCAATCCAACTGCAAAGGAGGCTGGGAATTTCAGAGGAACTCATGGATACTAATAAGCATGGCGGTCACCACCACAATTATGATTTTCCTCATCTTGCAGTTGAAAAAAACAGATGATCAGGAGTTCCCGTCATGGTGCAGCAGAAACAAATCCAACTAGGAACCATGAGGTTGCGGGCTTGATCCCTGGCCTCGTTCAGAGGGTTAAGGATCCGGCGTTGCCGTGAGCTGTGGTGTAGATTGCAGACGCGGCTCGGATCCTGCGTTGCTGTGGCTGTGGCATAGGCCGGTGGCTACAGCTCCGATTCGACCCCTAGCCTGGGAACTGCCATATGCCACAGATGCGGCTCTAAAAAGACAAAAGACAAAAAAACAAAAAGAAAAAACAGAGGACGAGAGGAATGGAGACATACTCTAAGACCTTTCAGCTAGTATGAATAGGAGACCAATTCAACCCCAGGTCTGGTGCTTGCACAGATCACATTCTTAAGCATTGTTTGCTCATACTCCCTTATCCCATGTGCTCAAAAGTTGGGCCACCACAGAGGGCGAAGGCCTGGGACCCTGCTGAGTGGCAGGAAGGACCGCACCATGGGATGGGACATCTCCTCTGGACAAGCCCCACAGCGGATAATCCACACAGAGATAATCAGGAGTTGGCTGGGTCCCGTTCCTCCATCTATTTCCTTTCCCCTCCAGTCCCAGTTTCATCTTAAGCCTCTGAATGATGACACGAGGCAGATGTTCTGTGCTTGATTTTCCCCTCCAGACTGTTGCGAGAGGAGAAGCACAATCTATTTTTTTTAAGCAAGCATCAAATGACGCTTGAACAAAACCAATAACTCTTTCAGGAGAAGCAGCTCTCTAAGCTTCCCACAGACGTTCTCGGAGTGTCATTTCTGGGGTTTATTTGGCACTTGTTTACTGTCTGCAAAGAAACACAGCTCCTTCCCGTACGTGTTTCTCCTCTCCTCCTCCCATAACCTTCCCCCCTGGCGTCAGCCCTTTGCCCTCACAGTTTAAAACTGCAACAGAAAGATTTCCCCTGGCCCCCCAGGTTGCTCTGCCCGACATCAATCCTGGATCCTGCACCCTATCATTCCTGTCTGCCTGTTCTTTGACTTTGAGCGTCAGCATCTCAGCTGACACAACTGCAATTACAAGTCGATTTGCAATTATTCGGGGCCGATTATTCAAGGGAGTGGATTCCTCGGGCTGCTTGCCTCCCCCCTCCCTGTGGGTCTGGCACTGCTCAGGAGCACCTCCAGCAGCCGACAAGAAAGGAAAAGAAAGTTTGCCAAACTCGCATCCATCAGGACCGGTTCCTGATCAGCCATTTCTGCTAAGCAGAGAGGCCACTCGCACCCTGGATCCACCTGCCTGTGCTCCTTCGTCCCCAGTCCCACAGATCAACTGATGTTTATAATCATTTTCCTAGAAAAGAGAAGGGAGCTCTGGGCAGGGACCAGACTGGCTCTCCCATCCTCAGGGCTGCTCTCGCTGGCCTGTGACGTCTGCACGCTTCCCAACAAGCGTGTGCGCTTGCGTGAGCGGCAAGCATGTTGTCAGCTGCTGCACGCAGCTTGATGGCAGGAGCTGTCTCTTTACAACATGAAATATGTCGAGGGATCATGGTGTAATGACAAATCTAATAAATGCAGTGAATTTTTGAAAAAAAAAAAAAAAAAAAAAACAAAGCCGAGAGAGACAGATGGAAGGCAACTCACCCTTGCATGAAATCAGCTCCTTTGCCAGCTGACCCAAGAAGGGGCTTTTTTTCTGACACAAGGCCCTTCCTTCCCCACGCCAAGGCCCCCAGATTTGGGAAACCTGAACCATGGACCCCTATTGAAGACTTCTATGAAACACAGGGGACCCACCTGGGGAGATGAGCTCCACGGCCCGCAAGAGAAAGAACACACACTGACCCAGTGGACAGCGTGCACATCAGCCCAGAAGGGGACCCAAGGTCCGTCCAGGTACAACTGAGCCACCTCAGCTGCACTCACCACCTCCATGCAGCCTGGTAGCCTGGTCCCCACTTGCTGCTTGGGGACATTCAGAACCATCATCTACTGGGTGAGCACAGACAAAGAGCAAGAGGAAGGGCCCTTTATGAAGAGAATGAGATGGGTCCTTTAATTCTCTCCCAGCAAGCCCAGCCAAGCGCCAGGTTATCTAACTCTCAGCACCATCCCTTTTTTACCTTTTTTTTTTTTTTTGCATTCAATGAACAAATCTCCATTAAGCACCTATGGTGTGTCAGACACTATTCAAAGTACTGAAGAGTCAGCAGTAACCAAGACATGAAGTTTTCATTCCATCAGAGAAGACAGGGTGGAAACAAGGAAATAAATAAGTAAATAACAGACCGTGATGTGCACTCTGAATACAACAAAACAGGATGGCGTGACTGGGGTGGGTGAGACTTCTCAGAGGGATCATGACCTTCTCTCTGATGAGAGACGCTTTAGCTGCCACCTGATGAGGACAATCCAGCCACGTAAGGATCCAGGGGGAGAGCATCCCAGGGAGAAACACATCAAGTGCAAAGACCCTGGCGTAGGAAAGTTCTTGGAAGGCTGGAAGGAGCAACCAGGAGGCTGGAGGGCCTGGGGTTGAGTGGGTCTTAGGTGAAGAGCAACAAGGGAAGCTGCAGGAGTCAGCAGGGCTGGGTCTTGCAGGCGTCAGGCTAGGGTGCTGGGAAGGCACTGGAGGACTCCAAGCAGAAGAGGGCTGTGATCTGATTTGCATTTTTTAAAAGCTCTATCTGGAGGCTGTGCAGTTGCAGAAGACAGAATTGGCACACAAGTTTAAGCATGGAAGTTGTTAACTTGGAAGGATACAAGAGTATCTCACTGAACCTAGATGCAGGACTGCAGGGAGCAGGGAGCCATGGGGAGCCAGGGCAGCCTCTCTTCTGGCTGTCTCGGCTCCAAGGTCTGTCTTATCAGACCCTCTGTGCTCCTCTGACCAGAGGCCCAACTCACATGCTCCAGCCCCTGTTTGTATCCAGCTCTACAGAGTCTGACCACCCACAGTGCTCCAAATTCCCAGGAGAGAGAAGCTGATTGGCCCAATTCATCCCACGTGTCCAATCTGTTGGCCAATCAGCACAGCCAGGGAAGGGCAAAGCTGCCGAGGAAAACATGGCTGCTGGCCGTGGCCATGACTCTAAGTAGAGAAGCTCCCAGAGAGGAGGGTTGAGCTGGCAGATACCTCCAAGCACTCTCTGCTTGGTCTTTCCCCCAGAATTCCCTCTGGTAGCCTTCACTGACTTCTTGCATTCCTGCAGTCCCCACCCCCAACTCTTCAGGAGACCATAGGCCGGCCAGATCACTAGAGTTCCCTGAGGCTTAGGAAGTAGGGAGCTAGCTTCCCACTTAGAGCAGCAAAAGGACCCTAGAAACAAGGGCAACAGAGGAGACAGGCCAAATCCTAAAGATTGAGGCTGAGGTCTGGCAAGGAGAAAGGCTATTCTGCAAACCCTGAAACCATAAATCAGGAGCAGACAAGAGTCAGTGCAGCAGGGTCAGGGTGATTGTCAGGACAGCTGCTGGTGCCTGTGACTGGTGTCATGTGCCAGCCAGGCCTGATGGGGCTGACAGCCATTCTGTCAGAGGCTCCTGCATGCACATAAGGATCAAGAAGGAAGGTCGGAGCCAGAGGGAGCACAGGGAAAGTGGGGGAGGGGTTCAGCTTTACTCCTCTGCAGTTCAGATGCCTCCTTTTCCAGTAAGGAGGGCTCTCAATTGTCAGTTCAGTCCTGCTGCCACCAAGACCCCAGGTGGAGACAGTGTGCGCAGCCTGAGACCCGGGCATGTCTGCGCCTTGATCCATCTATGGTGCAATTACAGAGGAACAGTGGCTGGAGGGGGACAGAGGAGCTGGGAGGTGTCCTCTCTCAGTCTGCAGGGACAGGAGGAGGCAAGGAGAAAAGAAGGGAGATGGGAGAGATGGATTAAAGGAAATTAGCAGGGAGGGGACAAAGGGACAATAAGTGAGAAAAAAAACAGAAGAAAGATCAGCACAGAGTAAGCAGAACCACAGAAACCAAAAGAGAGAGAGAGAGTTGGAGACAGAAACAAGGAGAAAAACCACTTGAGAGTCAAAGAGGGAGAGCTGTTGGGTTCAAATCCAGGCAGCACAATGAATGTTTAGTCACTTGTATTGTTTCTGGCACCAATAACTGGGAAGCTTAAACAACAGTAATCTATATTGCCTCACAGTTCTGGAGGCTATAAGCCCAAGAGGAAGGTGTTGGCAGGAATGGGTCTTCCTGAGGCTGTGAGGGAAGGATCTGCTCCAAGCCTCTCTCCTTGGTTTGTAGATGGCCGTCTTCATGTTCACATGTCATTCTCCATGTCTGCATATGCATCTCCAAACTTCCCCAACCAGTTGTGTTGGATTAAGTCCCAATTTAATGGCCTCATTTTAACTAAATTACTTCTGTAAGACCCTATCTCCATTCAAGTCACATTCTGAGGTACAGGGGGGTGGGGGGGGTAGGACTTCAACACATGAATTCTGAGAACACACAATTCAACCCATAACATTACTTAATCTCTCTGTGCCTCCCTTTTCTCAGAGGATGATTCTGAGTATTTGTGAGTTTTTAAACAGAAAGCCTTGCAAACAGTAAATACTTAATAAGTGTCAGTGACAATCTTACAATCATTATTTGGTGTGGTAGGCAAGATAATGGCCCCCAAGACTTCCACACCCTAATCCTCAGAAGCTGTAAGTGTATTACTTTCCATAACAAAAGGGACTTGCTGATGTAATTAAGGTTGCATATCTTGAGACGAGAGAGATTATCCAGGATTATCCAAGTGGTCCCAATATAATCACAGAAGTCTCTAAAAAGAGAGAACCTTTCACAGCTATGAAAGCACTCAATCACCACTGCTGGCTTTGAAGATGGGGGGAGGGGTCACAAGCCAAGACCTTGGTGACCTATAAAACTGAAAACAGTCATCAATTTATAGTCAGCAAGAACATGGGGACTTCAGTCCTACAACCTCGAGGAAATGAATTCTTCTGACAATCGAACTAAGCAGAAACAGATTCTTCCCTAGAGCCTCCAGAACGGAATAGAGCCTGCCAACACCTGGATTTTACATGAGTGAAATTATATGAGACTTCTGACCTCCAGAACTATAAAAACAACAAATCTGTGGGTTTTAAGCCACTACATTTGTGGTGGCTTGTCACAGCAGTGCCCCCCACCCAGTCATTCACTGGACCCCAGACCCCATTGCTTTCATGCTACTCCCCCCACACATACAACCAGCACCGACCAGGCTCAGACCTTTGCACCTGCTTGCCCTCTTCCCCCAGATATCCATAGGGCTGGCACTCTCAAAGACCTGACCCCCATTATAGGACAGCACTCTGCCCCTGCCCCCTCGATCCTGCCCTATGGGCCTCGGCAGCACTCCAACCTGACTGTGGAAACAGAAGCCTTTGCCCATGTCTGTCTCCATAGACTCTCAGCTCCATGAGGGCAGGGGGTCCCCTCTGTCTTGTTCACCACTGATTCCCTAATATAATCCTTGGCACAGAGCG
The DNA here is from genome assembly GCF_016906955.1 of Phacochoerus africanus. NCBI lineage: Eukaryota > Metazoa > Chordata > Mammalia > Artiodactyla > Suidae > Phacochoerus > Phacochoerus africanus. The sequence continues at coordinate 20,022,815 of NC_062548.1, read as the reverse complement.
CAAGCACATCCTATATCCATTGAATGAGTAAAGGAATGCTTTGCTGGTACCCCCATCTCATACCAGGAAGGCTTATGATGGGAGAAAACTCAGCACCATACTCCAGCAAAGAAGCTTCAAAAAGACAGAGGTGCCCCAGAAAAGGCACTGGACTTGGAAATCAGTGGGCCTGGAACTGAGTCCCAGGTGCTCATCCAGCTGGGTCACTCTGAGAGATTCACTCTACCTCTGTGAGTCTCAGTTTCCTCATCTGTGAAATGGGGGTGATGACTTCCTTCAGCCCACTTCACAGCAGTGAGTAGCAGAACCGGGAGAAAAAAACTTTCTTAACCTGGCTGCCAGCCCCGGAATTCCTTTGGGGGGGAACAGAAATGACTTTGCTGAACAAAATGTCTGGACAAGTGCTGAAGTAGAAGGCAAGTGTCCCATCATAGGTGCACACACAAATGTGCACGCTGGCTCCAAGAAAGGGAGGCTTCGGGGGAGAGGTATCTGGCACATCTTGGGGAAACCCAGGTGGAAGGAGGAGAGGCCAGTCAGATGCCAGAAGCTCCGCACCATGCAACATCGCCTCCCACGGATCTTCAGCAAAGTCAGCTAAATCCCCCAACGCTCTCTGAAGAGGGGGTTGTCACCATGGAAACCAAAGAAAGGCCAGCATCGCATCTTGGAGCTAACCCCATTCATTAGGTGGAGCCAGCTGTGGGAAACCCAGACCGTGAATGTACAGGGGGTCCTCTGGGAACTTGGAAATCAGAGAGGTGAACCCCAGAGACCACACGCTCTGTGGGGAATTGTGCCAAGTGGACCCAGTTCTCCGGGGCACAGAGATCCCAGCCGAGAGCAGGTGCTCAGGAAAAACAAATTAGACCAGATTCCTACTGGTATGGGAGAGCCTTTTCCACTCTGCGAAGTGCTGGTTGACCTTGAGGGGCTGCCACGGCAATGCTGTTTCCTGCCCACAGAGGTCTCGGGTCTCTAGGAGTCCCGTACCCCACTCCCTGGGAAACAAGCTTCTCTGCTCTCCAGCACCAGCTCACTGTGTTCCTCAATAGTCAGCCCTGAAAGGAAACCCATTCATCCCCTGTCTGCCTGACAGAGTCTCAGCTACGGAGGCACCAGTGTCAGGAATTGTGGATATGGGTGAATGGCAGCAAATATCCTGAGACAGGAAAGCACTCCTTGGTAACTGGCCCTCATCTAGAGTGGAAAGAATATAATCTAGAGCTTCCATATGCAAAGTCACATGCAGCCTAATGGCCCACAATTGCCTCTGAGAGGAAGTCTGAACAGCATTCCAGTCCAAAGGGCGCCCGTAGTGCCAGCCCTGGCCCTTCCTGGGATGGGAAAGCAGGTTCAGGAAACTCTGGGGGTGGGGCTGAGGAGGGGGCTCTGCTGGACCAGCTGCGCTCACCCCTGCTTGGGGACCCCCAATGACCAGCGGTTCCCAGGATGAGGAACTCACAGGTCTCAGGGACCAGGTTGGGGGTAGCAGGTGGGTGAAGGGGCAGGTGGAAGATGATTAATGCCAAGAGTCAGGGACACAAAAGGGAGTGGCGGGGGGACTATGGAGAGTTGGAAAGCACAGGTCCCGTCCCAAAGAGGTCTGTGTGGCCATGTGTGACCCAGCCCTGCCAGCTTCTTCCTGTTGTCCAAGAACCTGAACCCTGACACTTAGCTGAAATCTCTTCATCTTTCCAGTTTTAACTGAGAGAGATTCCTGTTCAGCCCCAATATCTACCCCCTCCTCCTTTGGTGGTTGGCATCTGGCCTTGGCTCTGGTCTGTCCTGGACCATCCGGATGAGGGCAGTTATGTTGGGGATGGCACAGCAACTTGTCTAGAAGAATCCTGGGTCCCCAGCATGGAGCTGAGATGCCCAACTCGTGCAGGCTCATACGTGAGAGAGGAGAAAAAGCTTCCACCACGTGTAAGCCGTTGTTACTTGGGGGCATTTGGCTCATTGGTCAGACTTAAAATCCTAACTTATACAGTTGGCTACAACTGCCACTGTAGGATATGATCGGCCAGCTCCATCAGCCAGCAAGGGTCCATTTCAGCCCTGACCAGAGGTGATGGCCTCATCAGAACCTTTCAGCTCATGTGGATCCTCAGTGTATGAATCTCTGAGAGTTCCCATCAGCTCAACTGAGTCCAAACTCCCTGACACCGCAAAGCAGGGCCTCCACAGCCAGCCTGTATTTGGTTCCTCTCTCTCTTTTTGTCATTTTTTTTTGGGGGGGGGGCCTGCACTCACAGCATATGGACATTCCCAGGCTAGGGGTCGAATCAGAACTACAGCTGCCAGCCTATGCCACAGCCACAGCCATAGCCACAACCACGCCAGATCTGAGCCACATCTGCGACCTATACCACAGCTCATAGCAACACTGGATCCTTAACCCACTGAGCAAGGCCAAGGATTGAACCCTCAACCTCATGGATACTAAACACATTTGTTACTGTTGAGCCACAACGGGAACTCCTAGTTCCATCTCTCACACGCCTGCGCAATCGCTATAGCGACCCAAACTACCCACAGTTTCTAAGTCTCCAAGGTCACTGCCTCTTCCAGGCAGCCATCCGCTCCCCCAGGCTGAGTCAGTCACGCCCTCCTCTGGCCTCCCACCACCCCTTAAATGTACCCTACTCATACCCTATTATAGCACACATCATGTGACATTCGAAGTCTCACCGAGCTGTGAAAGTCAGGGCTCTGGAGGCAGACAGACTGAAATGTCAGTGCCAAATTCACAAGCTGTGTGATCTTAGGTTGGTTACTCAACTTCTCTGAGCCCCACTGTCCTCATCAGTGAACTGGTGATAATACCGATTAAACATGTAACAAGCACAGGCAGATTCTGCCTGTTGTGCCAGGTATCCTGCTAGTGCTGAGCGTGGAAACATGCGCCTGTCAACATGAAGCTTCCCGACTCATGCTAAGGACTGGCTTGAAAGAAAACACTATAAAATAGGAGTTCTGGTTGTGGCTCAACAGGTTAAGAACACGACTGGTATCCGTCGGGATATGAGTTCGATCCCTGGCCTCACTCAGTGAGTTAAGGATCCAGTGTGTTGCCATTGCCATGGCTGTGGCATAGGCCGGCAGCTGCAGCTCTGACTTGACCCCTAGCCTGGGAACTTCTGTGTGCTGCAGGTATAACCCTAAAAAGAAAAAAAAAAAAAATCCTATACAACAAAAGTGACTTCGATGCAGCTGTGATAAAATGTACAAAGGGAAGGTACCATGTGTGGATAGAGCAAGGAGGTCCAACCTAGTCTGGAAAAGAGGGTCAGACATGGATTCCTGAAGGAGGTAACATTTACGAAGCGACATGAAGGAGGGGCTGGCTAGGCTAGTGAACAGAGCTGCAAGGAAGGTAGTCTCAGGAAGAAGGAACAGCCTGTGCAAAGGCCCTGAGGCAGGAAGGGAACTTCCTTTTCTGGGACCCCAAAAGGAGAACGATAATGATGTTTGGAAGCAGAGCAGCTGTGGTGTTGGGTCTCCAGGGTCCAAGCACTGATCTGTGCTTGGCACAGAGCAAACATGACTAGCTATCCACCAAATGAGTGACAGAATCTGTTCAGGGCCCCACCCCCCCTCTGATGCAATGACTAACTACCTAACCACGCACGGGCTGGGTGTTTGCCAAGCACCAACCACACGCCATGTGCTGTGTGGGACTGAAGGAAGATGCAGAGATGGACCAGTCCGGGATCTTACTCTCAGCCTTGACAAAAGCCAGGAAGCACGAACATGGGACCCCAAATGGGAGGTGAAGGCCTCAAGCTTGTGGCAAAGACAGGCCACTGCTCACAAAAACCTGTTTCCTGTCTCCCCTGGTACTGATGTCACCCAGGCCTCCTGGGCAGCAGGCACGGCCATGCAAGGCTCTTGCCAATGGCTCAAGAGGGGACATTCCAGGTCAGGGAGGAGGACATCAGGCAGGCCTCCTCTGTACTCTTTGTCAGCTTCCTGGGTGGCCCAGTTTCAACCATGCAGACAATGGCGTGCCCTCAGGGTTGGCAGAGCAACGTCGCGGAGGGAACCAAGGTCCCGAAATGACCAGCAGAGGCAGAGCTGCCCCATCAACCAGGACTATTACCTAAGAGAGAAAGAGCTTCTCTGTTCTATAAGCCTCTGTAAGAGGCTCTCTTTGTCACAGCAGCATAGCCTTACCCTGACTAATGCAGCACCTGAATAAGGGACAGGGTTCTAGGAGTTTGGAGCAAGAAAGGGATAGTTTGTGCTGAAGCAATCAGGGAAGACTTCCTGGAGGAAGATGACAACTAAATTCGGTTTTCTACATTCTGAACAAAAAAACGTGTATCTGCTGGGAGATTACTAATGAGCTTTTAAAGAAAATGAAGCAGATCCAGTGGTGCAGACACAGGGAAATACCTGAGCTCTATGTCACAAGAAGAAAGTAAAATGTAGAATCACAGGCCATGCTTCCATTGCTATGCATAAGAATCCGGTCGTATATATAGAGAAAAAACAACAGGAAAAATATAGGCTAAACTGAGGTGCAGAGTCACAGCACGGGCGAAGAAGAAGGATTACTTTTCTTTTTTTCTTTTTTAAATGATATTTATTTATCTTGTTTCAGGCCGCACCTGTGGCATATGGAGGTTCCCAGGCTAGGGGTCAAATCAGAGCTGCAGCTGCCGGCCTACACCACAGCCACAGCAACGCCAAATCCCAGGCTCATCTGCAGCCTACACCATAGCTCCCAGCAATGCCAGATCCTTAACCCACTGAGGGAGGCCAGGGATCAAACACCCACCTCCTCAAGGACACCGTGTAGAGTTCTTAACCCACTGAGACACAGCAGGAACGCCACGACTGTCTTAATTTTCATTTTTCTATCTTCCTGGGTTATTGTATATTTTGACAATGAATCCCTATCCTGTTATATTAAAACTTGCCCATATTTCTAAAGCAAATTAGACATGTGCCTTTCCTGCCCTACCCAACCAGGATGTGAGCTTTGGAAGGAGGCCCTGATGTAACTATCTGTCCTAAGTTGTGGGACTGAGGGGTCCCAGGAGGCGGTTAGGCATCAATTTCAACCAGTAAAGTCTGAGTTTAGGTGTCCTAGAGACAAAGATCTCAGAGGCAGGGAGATCACCCTCTCTGCTGGGGACCAGGAGCAAGGAAATATGAGCTCCAGGGCCAGGCCATGGCGAATCAAGGGAGGCCTGGGCGACATCCTGTCAGAGGTAGGTGGGTCCCCCAACTCCTGTGGTACAGGACACATGGTGACTCAAAGAGGGAAGCCCAGGGAGTTCCCGCTGTGGCTCAGCGGTAATGAACCTGACTAGTATCCATGAAGATGCAGGTTCAATCCCTGGCCCCACTCAGTGGATTAAGGATCCAGCATTGCCTCAAGCTGGGATGTAGGTTGAAGACCTGGCTTGGATCTGGCGTTCCTGTGGCTGTGGCATCATAGGCTGGAGGCTGTAGCTCCAATTCAACCCCTAACCTGGGAATGTCCATATGCTGCAGGTGAGACCCTAAAAAGGAAAAAAAAAAAAAAAAGGCAGGGGAGTTTCCTGGTGGCCTAGCAGTTAAGGACTTGAGCTTTGTCACTGCTGTGACTCGGGGTTGAACCCTGGCCTAGGAACTTTCACATGCCACAGGCACAACCAAAAAAAAAGTTGCTGAGATGGCAAATTTTAGGTTATGTGGTTTTTTACAAGAAAAAATTAAAAATTTAATTTAAGGAAATTCCCACGTGGCACAATGGGTTAAGGATCTGGCATCACTGCAGCTGTGTCACAGGTCAAAACGACAGTGCGGGTTTGCTCTCTGGCCTGGGAGGTTCCACTTGCCGGGGCTGCAGCTAAAAAAACAATTTTAAATTTAAAAACAAAATATAGGAGTTCCTGCCATGGCTCAGTGGTTAACAAACCCCACTAGCATCCCCTAGGACGCAGGTTCAATCCTTGGCTTCTCTCCGTGGGTTAAGGATCTGGTGTTGCCGTGAGCTGTGGAGTAGGTCGCAGACGCGGCTCGGATCCTGTGTGGCTGTGGCTCTGGCGTAGGCCGGCAGCTACAGCTCCAGTTGGACCCTTAGCCTGGGAACCTCCATATGCTGTGGGTGTGGGCCCTGGAAAGACAAAAATATAAATAAAAAATAAAAAGAGGCAGTGGGCTGGATTTGGCCCCAGGGCTGTAGTTTGCCAATACCCTGTTCCAGACCCTGGGAACTAGAAAAACCCTCAGAAGACACCATCTCTCCTGCTAGAAGGCAGAATCCTTCAACGAAGTCATCTCCGTGATTGGTAAATAGGGAGAGGCTGTTGAAATAACAGGAAAAGTGTGCCCCCACACATGATCTTTCCCCAGCATGCTAATATTTTTAAATAGTCAGGAACAAGCTCAATCTTTCAAATAATCTTAGCAGGATTTAAAGAACGTAAGAAAAAGACCAGACTCCTTCCCTTGTTATAAGTAGTAGCTGGATCAGTGGCTCCAAGGACCTCTGTGCCATCGGGGGACATGGCAGGTTGAGATGAAGAAGCTATAAAGTCACCCCTACCTCAGGCGTTCCCATTGTGGCTCAGCAGGTTAAGCACCCGACTAGAATCCATAAGGATGTGGGTTTGATCCCTGGCCTCACTCAGTGGGTTAAGGATTCAGCACTGCCGTGAGCTGTGGCGCAGGTCGCAGATGCAACTCCGATCCTGTGTTGCTCTGGCTGTGGTGGAGGCCGGCAGCTGCAGCTCCCATTAGACCCCTAGCCTGGGAACCTCCACATGCCGCGGGTGTAGCCTCGAAAGACAAAAGACAAAAAAAAGTCATCCCAACCTCTCCTGAAACAGTGGACTCATGACCAAGGTTATCCTTTCCATCGTATTTTTTGGTTTTTGTTTTTTTTTTTTTGTTTGTTTGTTTTTTTTTTGGCAGCCCTGCTGCATAGGGAGCTCCCCGGCCAAGGATCAGATCTGAGCCACAGGGGCAACCTAAGCAGAAGCTGCATCAACACTGGATCCTAACCCATTGCACTGGGCTGGGAATTGAACCTGTGTCCCAGCCCTCCTAAGACACCACTGATCCCTTTGTGCCACAGCAGGAGCTCCCCATCATATTTTTCGTGTTGATGAAAATGGTTCTGATTAGAAACCACTGCCCTCCAGGACCTCCGTCTCAGGAGGCAGCGGGAGCCTTGGGGTTTAGGGCTGAAGCAGGAGGCTGACTGTGTAAATGCCCCTGGAATTCTGCATGTGCTCGAGTCTTTATTGGAACTGTTATTGATTTTGTGGTGCTCTGACAGATTTTGAGCTGTCTACCCCAATTCTTTCTTTCTTACTGGCCCTGTTCTTATTAGTGCACAAATATGCAGATCACAAGGTCTTTTTTTTTCTTTTCTTTTTAGGGCTGCACCCGCAGCATATGGAAGTTCTCAGGATAGGGATCAAATTGGAGCTGCAGCTGCCAGCCTACACCACAGCCACAGCAACGCAGGATCCAAGCTGCATCTATGACCTATGACAAAGCTTGCAGCAACACCAGATCCCTAACCCACTGAGCGAGGCCAGAGATCTAACCCATACCCTCACAGACACTATGTCAGGTTCTTAACCTGCTGAGCCACAATGGCTACTCCAGGTCACAAGGTCTTATAGGGGTGCATTTATGGCCTGAGAATAGTGACAGCTGCAACCTTTCTCAGCCCCACTGTATCACTCTGGATGAGAACTACAACCAACAGTGGCTGCTAACATTTATTGAGCACTTACTGAATGTTGGCATTTATTGAGCACTTACTGAATATTGGCATTTATTGAGCATTTACTGAAAGTTGGCATTTATTGAGCACTTACTGAATGCTGGCATTGTGCTAAAGGACTTATACACCCCCTCTCCCCACAATTACCCTATATTATCATCCTTTTTTTTTTTTTTGTCTTTTTGCTTTTTCTAGGGCCGCTTCCCACTGCATACGGAGGTTCCCAGGCTAGGGGTCTAATTGGAGCTGTAGCCACCAGCCTACACCAGAGCCACAGCAACATGGAATCTGAGCCACATCTTCAACCTACACCATAGCTCATGGCAACGGCGGATCCTTAACCCACTGAGCAAGGCCAGGGATCGAACCCGCAACCTCGTGGTTCCTAGTTGGATTGGTTAGCCACTGCGCTACGACGGGAACTCCCTATCATCCCTCTTTTCATGGAAGAGGACACTGAGGATCAGAGAGGGGCCTGGGTCTGTCCAGGTCAGTAATCCAGAGCCAGGGAAGGCCCTCTCACATCTTTTCAAATCTTGCCTGCCCAATGTCATCCCCAACATCCTCATCTCCCTGCAACACACATGTCTGAGAATCCTAGAATTTGCCTCTAACTGTTGAGGTGATTATTCAAAATACAGAGCAAGAACCAAAGGGGAGAAATTAGATGCTGACCTTGAAGAGACATTCCTGCTGACAGGTGGACAAATCGAATCAGGTGCTGCTTTGATGACTGAGACTCAAATCAGTTTTTCCCCTTATTGGAACCTCTAAAATCAGGAGAGCCCAGAGATAAAGCTACAAGGGAGCCAATGGCTTTCAGAACCCCCCAAGTCATTTGGGGGTGATCCTTTAAAGGAGGAATGCCAATAGTCAATGGCAAATGGGGCAGAGCCTCTTTAAAGGACAGAAGTCAGCTCTGCTTGGCCACAGAGCCATGCAGAACAGAATGCGCCCAGGACCGACTATCAATGAGGGTGGGAGGAACACGAGCATCCAGCCACTGCTGGGGGAGTATACAAATTGGTGCCGCCACTTTGGAAAAGCATTTGGCATTACCTAACCAAGGTAGCGTGTGCATTCCTATGACCTGGCAACTCCACTCCGAAGCATATGCCCCAGAGGGACTCTTGCCCGTACGCACCCCGGGACACAGACAAGAATGCCCAGAGCAGCTTTGGTGGCAATGGCAACAGAACAGCAAGCATCCCAAATGTTTCTGTTTATGTACAATTCAAGGATAGGCATCAATTAAACAATGTGTGTTTGGGGACAAAGGGGTGGTAAAACTATAAAGAATGGCAGAAAATGTTTAGAGTACTAAAGATAGCAGTGAACTTTGGGGAGAAGTGGGGTGTGGTGGAAAGGGAGACACAGGGAGTGTCTAAGGTTTGGTAATGTTCTAATCCTTGACTTAGACACTGAGTATACGGATAGTTCATTATTATTTGTTAGGCTATACATTTATTTTTAAACAAGTGATATATTTCACAATTTAATTTTTTAGATTTAGAAGTGAAAAGAAAAAAAGAATGAATGATCTAGCTGTAGGACAGAGCAAATTTAAGACCCGGTGGATGCTTAGGGGACACCCAATTCTCCCTAGCTTCAGAGAACATGCTCAAACACTTCCTATAATACTGTAATGAAGCTTTGGGTTGACAACAAAAAGTCCACTAGCAGTGGCCTAAATAATATAGACATTCAATGATCTCTCATAACAAGAAGGTTGGTGGCTAAGGGTTGATCTAGTAGGTCAGTGATGCCCTTCTCTGAAACTCTCCTAGAGGCACAAGATGGCTGCTGCAGCTCCAGACATCACGTCTTCACCCAACCACCTCCAAAAGAAGGAAGCAGAGAAGGAACCGGGACAGTGAGAAAAACTTCCCTCATATGCCCACATCCTTTCATTAAGGGGAAAATATTTCCCAAATAGTCCCAACAGAGTTCCACTTACATCTCACCTGCCAGAACTGGGTCATTTAACCACTGCTAGCCACAGGGAGGCTGGGGAAATATCTTCCCTTCTCAGATATGTTTATTCCTGTCGAATAAACAAAGAAGGAGAAGGAATGCCCACTGGGCAGGAAACCATAATGCCTATCCCAACCCACTCCCACCTCTAAGCAAATGAAATACACCTTTCCCACTACTGATGACTTCAGATCTGTTATATAACCCAGGTCCCACCTCAGGTGGAAACTGGAGTGGATACCACACAGCCCCACAATAAACTGTTGAGATGTCTATTTCCTCCATGAGATGCTTGGGGGGGGTGTGCTCTGAAATGCCTTTGCTCTCCAGCCCCCAGCTCATGACCTGCAGGGTGATACACGTCACATTGTCCATCAATGGACACCATCAAATGAACGAAGTCAGCAAGTCCTCCTGCTGTCATGAACTAGTCAGTTGGAACTCTGATGCATGATGCTGCTGATGCTGCCTCCATGCTAGAGGCCTACAGAAAAGGAAGAAGCTAGATAGAGGAGGTCACCGGCCACTTTACCCACCGGTTGCACATCAACTGAAAACTTGAGCTTCGAGGGCCCAGGAGCTGCCTAGGGCGGTGGCCATGGCAGCAAAGCACTGAGGTGGGGGGCAGACATCCGGGCAGTGCTGGCCACAGTCTTGCAGACAATGACTGCCTGGTACTTGAAAGACAATGGCCCTGGATACAACCACTATGGAAAACAGTATGGAGGTATCTCAGGAAACTGAATATAGGACTTATAGGGTCCAGCAACCCCACTCCTGGGCATATATCCAGACAAAGCTTCCACTGTTTCATACACACAGCCCTATGTTCAGAGCAGCATGATTCACAACAGCCAAGACATGGGAACAACCTAAATGTCCATCAACGGAGGACTGCATTAAGAAGATGTGGTACCTGCACACAATGAAATACTACTCAGCTATAAAAAAGACCAAAATAATGCCATTTGCGGCAACATGGATGGAACTAGAGATTCTCATACTAAGTGAGTCAGAAAGAAAAAGACAAACACCACATGATATCACTCATACTGGAATCTAAAATATGGTGCAGAGGAACCAATCTACAGAATAGAAACACACTCAGTAACACGAAGAGCAAACTTGTGGTTGCTGAAGGGGAGAGTGGGATGGACGGGGAGTCTGGGGTTAGTAGATGCAAACTATTACATTTATTTATTTGTTTATTTTTATCTTTTTGTCTTTTCTAGGGCTGCACCTGCAGCATATGAAGGTTCCCAGGCTAGGGGTCCAATCGGAGCTGTAGCCACCCAGCCTACGCCAGAGCCACAGCAATGTGGGACCTCAGCCATGTCTGCAACCTACACCACAGCTCATGGCAAGGCCAGATCCTTAACCCACTGAGTGAGGCCAGGGGTCGAACCCACAACCTCACGGTTCCCAGTTGGACTCATTAACTCCACAAACTATGACATTTAGAATGGATAAGCAATGAGGTCCTGCTGTATAGCACAAGGAACCACATCCAGTCACTTGTGATAGAACATGATGAAATATAATATGAGAAAAAGAATATATATTATGTATGACTGGGTCATTTTGCTGTACAGCAGTCATTGACGAAACACTATAAATCAACTGTAATAAAAAAAATTTTTTTAAAGAAATACAATGGCCCTGGAGACAAGCATCTGTTGCCCTGTTTGCCACAGTCCCCACCACTCCCTATCGTATCTCCAACACCAAGGCCAAAGGACCACTGCAGTCTATCACCACACTCAGATGGCTCATCTTACCCTTGGCCACTTCTCAAACTTGGGTTACCCGTCTGGCCTTATAAGCACTCGAGTCTTGGATCTTTGAACTAAAGCACTGGAGACGGTCGAGTTTCCTATTCTGCGGTGAAAGTAACAAGTCCACTCACATCAATGCCTTCATTCGCTCTGGGGCATTGATGTGGTCAGTGATTGAAGTCAAAGACTCCTTGCTTGTTCCCAAAGAGATGAAAATCAGCCCTACCATCTTGCCGGGCATGAGTCCCCGCAGAGAAGCCGACATGCAAACTGGCCATGTGGGGTGCCATCTCCGCGCAGTGGCTCAAATGCTGCTCCGGCGCTTCCTCCAAAGCACAGCTATTCAAGACTGTCATTCCATGATGTGTCATTCCAGGAAACCTGAGCACCGACTTTCAAAGTCAGGGAATAAAAGGAAGCCCAGAAAAATTCATGAAGGTGAGGCATTTGGCAGCGTTTCTGAAATAATAATGATAACTAAGGCTCATAGGGAGCTTATCATGTGCCATTGTTCTAAGAGCTTCTACATGGATTAATTCACTTAATCCTCACAAAAACCCTAGGAGGTGGGGTGCTACTATTCCTGTTTCTTATAGGCTATGGTAACCAGCTCCTGCACGACTCCCACAGAGTCTGACCTTCTTTTCTTCATGCCCTTGTGCACGCATCAGGGGTAACCTATGTCATTAATAGAACACAGCAGACGTGACAGTGTGACTTCTAAGGCCAGGGCGCAAAAGACGTTGCCACATCTTTTTTTCTTAGGGCCGCACCTGCAGCATATGGAAGTTCCCAGCATATGGAAGGGGTCCAATGAGAGCCGTAGCCACCAGCCTACACCACAGCCACAGCAATGCGAGATCCGAGCCGCATCTGTGACTTGCAGCAACGCCAGATCCTGACTCCACTGAGCGAGGCCAGGGATCGAACCTGCATCCTCATGGAGACGAGGTTGTTCACCGGCTGAGCCACAACGGAAACTCCAGGCATGGCCACTTCTGACTTGGTGTCCGGACTGCTTGCTCTGGGGGGGTGGAGCCAGCCGCCATGTTGTGAGGACCCCCAAGCAGCCCTGGGGCGGAGGTGCCTGTGGAGAGGAACGCACCGGCCAGCCCCAGCGTGGCAACTGAGAGAGTGAGCTACCTCGGAGGCCAACTCTCCAGCCCCAAGCTACATCTACTGCAGTCTCACGAGACACTCCAACTTGGAAGCACCCAAACCACTCCCAGATTCCAGATCCATCGAAACCATGAGAGATCTTCCACAATGACGGTTGTTTTAAGCCACTAGGTTTGCGAGGGGGTGATTTTTTAAGGCAGCAACAGATAACTAATGCAGGTGCTAAAAACTCAGGGAGGGAGAGAGAATTAAATAAGTAATATGCACTGAGTTCCCCTCGTGGCTCAGTGGTTAGCCAACCCGACTAGCATCCATGAGGACGCAGGTTCGATCCCTGACCTTGCTCAGTGGGTTAAGGATCTGCCATTGCCGTGAGCTGTGGTGGAGGTCACAGATGCGGCTCGGATCCTGCGTTGCCGTGGCTGTGATGTAGGCTGGCGGCTCCAATTGGACCCTCGCCTGGGAACCTCCATAGGCCGCAGGTGCGGCCCTGAAAAGGAAAAAAAAAAAAGGACCAAAAAAACCCCAAAAAAAACCAATGTGCAAGTAGTGGAGCCACGATATGAAGCCAGGCCATCTTGAGTCTATACATCAAACCAAAAACACTATTCTGCCCCTCTGGCTGCTTCTGAAAGAGGGCTCACTCGTAGTTGACTAATCCATCTCCCTTTCAGTGAGTGCCTCCTCTGGTTTCCAATATTACCTGTATGAACTCATTTCACTCTCCCAACAACTCCGGCAAACATGCATTCCTCTCTCCATTTTATTTTTCCTATTAAAATATAATTAGCTAAGTAATGCATCAATACATTTCTCCCTTAGAAAAATTCAATTAGAAGATAAGATCCCTCCATCTCCTTAGAACCCTCCATCCATGTCCCTCTCCCACACTGGCAGCATCCGCTTGGTGGGTCCCTTCCCGGATGTGTTCTCCTAGTCATTTACATTCATGTTTATGTCCCCAGAAATCCACACAGACGAACAACTCTGGGGTTAAGTCTCAAAGAATAATGTTGAGCAGGAGACCAGTCACAAGAGAAGAGACTGTGCGACCCCTTTAATGGAAATACGAACAAGCAAAACTGCGAGTTCCCATTGTGGAGCAGCGGAACTGAATCCGACTAGTAGCCATAAGGATGTGGGTTCGATCCCTGGCCTCACTCAGCAGGTAAGGGAGCTGGCGTTGCTGTGAGCTGTGGTGTAGGTGGCAGCTGCAGCTCCGATGCAACCCCTAGCCTGGGAACGTCCATGAGCCGTGGGTTCAGCCCTAAAAAGCAAACAAACAAACAAACAAACAAATAGGCAAAATTATACTGTAGTATTTAGGGTTGTGGCCTGAGGTGGTAAAATTATCAAGTGAATCAAGGCAGTGACCGCCATAAATGCCAGGGCAGTGGGTGCTTCTCGGGGGTAAAGGTGGGGTCACTGCAAAGGCGTGAGGGGAGATTCAAGGGTGGTGGCACTGTTCTATTTTGACCTCCAGGGTGGTTCCACAAGGTCAGCCTTGTGATAAATCATTAAAGAGGGTGTCTTCATTTTGTGTACCTTTCTGTAAGTATAACTCAAAATTTTCTTTCTTTTTTTTTTTTTTTAATTTAAGGATGCTTTTTTTTTTTTTAAATGGCCACACCCACAGCATCCATATGTTCCTGAGTTCAGGGATCAAATCCGAGCCATAGCTGTGACCCGTGCCATAGCTTCAGCAACACCAGACCCTTCAACACACGTGCCGGGCCAGGGATAAAATCCACACCTCCACAGTGACCAAAGCTTCTGCAGTTGGCTTCTTAACCCAGTGGACGGGAGTGGGAACTCCAATTCACAATTTTCAAAAGCTTTAAGAAAACATGTGTTCCTTGGAGTTACATTGTGGCTAGCAGTAACAAACCCGACTAATATCCATGAGGACATGGGTTCGATCCCTGGTCCCGCTCAATGGGTTAAGGATCCAGCATGAGCTGTGGTGTAGGTTGCAGATGCAGCTCGGATTTTGTGTTTTTGTGGTTGTGGCGTGGCGTGGCCTGGCAGCTGTAGCTCCAATTCAACCCCTAGCCTGGGAACTTCCATGTGCCAGGGATGCGGCCCTAAAAAGACAAAAAGAAAAAAAAAAGAAGAAAAACCATGCATTCCTTATTTCTGTTTTATAACAAATTTATCGTTCTATCTTTCGAAACACTGCTTCTGTTTACTCGCCAGTAAGTCTATTTGTCGCCTGCAGGTTTACTGCATTCTTTTGAACAGCTGCAGTGTATTCTACAGAGTGAATATTCCACGATTTAGGCAGCCATCCCCTGTGGATGAACATTTGGCTCGTTTCTAATTTGAACAAGACCGCAGTGACCATCTTTGTGGACACCTGCAGTTCCTTAGGAATGACCCCAGCAGGTGGAATCGCTGCAGCAAAGGGTATGAACGTTGACAGTTTTCATCAACCCTGCCAAAAGGGTGGTTGTTGTGGTAGCACTGGTTCCCCTCCCGCCAGCATCATCGGAGGTCCTCGTGTTCCTACATCCGTATCAATGCATGATCTCATCAAAGTGCTCCACGTGGGGGCCATCCGGGAGAAGGAAAACAGTGCCTCATAACGGTCCATTTCGCAGATGAAGAAACAGAGGCTCAGAGAGCTTAAGCAAGTTGCCTAAGATCACACAGCAAGGCAGCAGCAACACAAGGACCTGAATTCGGATCTTTTGCCTCCAAACCCAAGCTATTGCCCAGATGTGGGGTTCTGCCCCTTAAAGAACAGGTGCCCCTGAGACACGTCACTGATACCCCTATCGAGGGGCTAACAGCAACCTGATGTCCCCAAGGTCACAACCAGGTGAGGTGCACGTGCAGGCTGGCCCGAGGGGCTGGCAGGTAGACCGCCACCTGCACAGCGCTCATCAGGGAGGAAATGAGCTCGAAGCGGAATTGACAAGGTGCCACCACCAACTCTGATAGTAAATTAGATAAACCTGCATCTGACATGATGCATTGAGAGCAGAGGAGCGCCAGGTTCTCAACCGCTCCCCAGCCACAAGCCACTGGGAGCAAAATAAATAAATAAATAAAACAATCACGAAGCTACGAAATGCAATAATGAATGATAACAGGCTCCAGAGCAGCAGGGGAGAATTATTGGAAAATCAGCTAAGAGCTCATCAAACAGGAGGCCTGAGCGGCAGGAAATGTTGACGAGAGAACAGGACTTGCGGCCACAGATGCCTGGGTATGAAGCAGCTCCCACCCTTGCCAACTAGGTGACTTTAAACAAATTCCTGTAGCCCTCAAAAACTCCATTTCCTTGGGAGTTCCCACCGTGGCTGAGAAGTAATGAACCCGACGAGTATCCATGAGGATGCAGGTTCGATCCCTGGCCTCGCTCAGTGGGTTAACCATCCGGCATTGCTGTGAGCTGTGGTGTGGGTCACAGACACAGCTCAGATCCCGTGGCTGTGGCTGTGGTGTAGGCCAGCAGCTGCAGGTCCAATGTGACCCCTAGCCTGGGAACTTCCACATGCCTAAGGCTCAGCCCTAAAAAGCAAAAGTAAAAATTTAAAAACTCCACGTCCTTGACTGTAAAATAGGAGTGCAAAGAGCACATACTACCTCCTGGCACTGTTGCGAGGACTAAACGAGATATTGACTAGAGAGGGCCCAGGAGCGCCAAGCACAGTTGTTCAGGTTGTGCACAAACAAAGACATTTTCCTGAGGTTGCGAGTGGGGCTACAGGCACACCCAGCCTCCATGCCTGGGCAGAAGGCTTTCTCACATATACCAGAGTCCCCTGTGTGCTGCATCAGCCCTGAAAGTGCTGGGCACACAGTAGGTGCTTGATAAATGGCAGTGTTAGGATCACGGCAACCTGACTCCCCATTTGGCAACACAGGTCATTCTGCGATGAGATCTCCTCTCCTAGGACCAAGAGAAAGTCCCCACACAAGGGTCCTGAAAGCAAACTTGGCAGGACTGAGGGGAAGGAGCACATGTGGGAAAGGCTGTGGCCCGGTAAATGCAAATGAACCAGCAGTTGCCGGTCCTATGCCTGCCAGGGAGTGCCTGGCGCCTGTGGCATGGGAGCCACATGGGCAGGGAAGGAGGCAAGGAGCCAGGTGATGGAAGAGCTTGACACACCCTAAGCGGGAACTCCCAGGAAGGGATGGGGTGGGATAACTGGAGTCCCACCTCCAAAGATCTGTCCCCATGGACGACCTCCGTGTCTTTGCTCGTGTTTTTTTTTTTCTTCCTGCCTAAAACACTCTCTGGGCTCGGCGGGTTACAAACCCAACTAGCATCCATGAGGATGCGGGTTTGACCCCTGGCCTCACTCAGTGGGTTAAGGATCCGGTGTTGCCGTGAGCTGTGATGTAGGTGGCAGATGCAGCTCAGATCCCACCTTGCTGTGACCTATGGTGTAGGCTGGTAGCTGCAACTGCGATTAAACCCCTAGCCTGGGAACTTTCATAGGCTGCAGGTGCAGCCCCCAAAAGCGAAAAAAAAAAAAAACAAAAACCGCTCTCTGCTTTGGCACTCTCACCCTCCTCTCAGGCCCAGCTCAAATGCCACCTCGCTGGTTCCCCAGGCCCCCATACCCACCATCCC
Organism: Phacochoerus africanus; assembly: GCF_016906955.1. NCBI lineage: Eukaryota > Metazoa > Chordata > Mammalia > Artiodactyla > Suidae > Phacochoerus > Phacochoerus africanus. Next base: position 20,005,627 of record NC_062548.1, on the reverse strand, counting down.
AGGCTAAAAGGGCTAAGGTATTTTATTCATTCCTGTAACTCCCCCACCAACTGGACATAACTGGTTTTCTATCTGTCTGATACATGAATGAATAAATGAGAGAGAGTCTGGCCTTCCTCGAGGACCCCACGAAAGAGCGAGGACCCCCTTCCTGCCTGTCCTTTTATAATTAGGACCTGTGCGGCCTGAGGTCAGAGGAAAACGTGTCAGGACAGGAGAGGGCTGACTGTTGGGTGTGACGTGCCTGTCATTCTTATGGCCCCAGGGGCTACAGCAGAGTAAAATGGGACCCGCAGTCAAGGCAGAGACATGCCATGGCAGGTGCCGCGCGGAGGATAATGAGCTCAGGAAACACGCTCTTTGCTACGGAAAGAAGAATCCCTGGAGTACTTCAGTCTCCCCGGACCACCTGCAATTGTAGGGCTGCATTTGTATTCTGAGGTCATTTGTAAAGGAACTGATCAAACACAGTGTTCCGGGTCCGAGGCCAGCCTGACGTCCCACCAAGCCAAGCTCCCAGGTTGCCCAGGGCCCTGGTCTGGCAGAGCCCTGGTCCTGCTGCACCTTCATCCCTCGCTTGCTTGCTCGCTTGTATATTACTCTCCCCTCCAGCTGCTCACAGCTGGAGGGCAGGGACTGGCTCTGGCAAGACCTTGCAGTTCTGGCCTCCAGCGTATGGCAGGAGCTCAGTAAATGGTTCTGACTGAATGAACAGCAGCAAGCTCAAGAGAAATCAGGAGAGGAGCCCCTTCTACCCTGGCCTGAGTTTGGTCCCCACCAGAGTGTGATGCTGCCACGGACCTGCTGATATCATGTAGCCTCAGAACCCGAAGGAGATGAGAGCAGGAAGCAGGATGAGATGGGGGGAGAGGATTTTGCTGTGTATGAGGCAGCTTTTGCGGCAGGGACAAAGAGTCCTAAAATCTCAGCCGCTTTCAACACCAAATATTCACTTCTTGTGCCTGTTCCACAGGGGCGGTAGGTTGGCCACAGCTCAGGCAGGCTCAGCTGGGCTCAGCGGGTCTTGGCTGTACTGGGTTCCTCATGCCTCTCTCTGGGACCAGGCAGAAGAAACAGCCGGTATCTGGGGCTCTGAGCTCTCATGACAGAGGATAGAAGCTAAAGGAGAGCAGAGGCTTGCCATGCTTGGTGGACAGCACATCAGCTCACATTTCTGTGGTCAAAGCAAGTCGTGTGACCCTTTCAAAGTCAAGGGGGGTGGGAAGTACACAAAGCCTCCAGGGACACATGGCAAAGGTGGATAGGAAATGAATAATGGTGAACAAATAATACCATCAAGCACAGTATTATTTTTCACTCTCCAGCCTCCCTTCTCCTCCACGCAAAAACATATTCCATGTGCTGTGAGCAGACTCATCATCTTCACCACGGGCCAGGCAGAGGACTCAGACCAGCCAATCAGAGCACTCCATTCATACCTCCCGGGCCAAGGGGATTGGTTCAGGGATGGACATGTGATACAAACAGGCCAATGAGAGCCTTCCCTGAGACCTTTCTGCCAGACCTATCAGGAAAGATGCTCTCTTCCCTCTGGGGTTGCTAAGCAGGGAAGGTGTGAGTGCGGGGATTCCAAGTGGCCACAGCAACTTCCACAGAGATCAGCACAGGCCAATATGACAGCAATGGTGGAAATGTTCAGCACAGCCTCCCTGGGACTGTGGCTGGTGCAAATGACTTCCCGAAGGTTACATTTTCTTTTGGGTTGAATTTAAATCTTAATTCATTTACATTTCAAGCTAATAGCCATAGGTAGCTACTGGCTAACATACTGGAGGTAACCAACATATGTCTGAGACAGGAAAGGGCCTCTTATGACATTTTTGAGCCCCCATGTCCAGTTTGAATCTGAGGCGATCTAGACTTTTGTCATTTATAAGGGCAAGTAATTGCTTTGCTTAAGCTACTTTCCATCATGAGGAGTGGAGAGCATCTCAAGTAATGCCATCAGCAGCAGTGTCACTTCCATTCATTTTGCCCTACTATGTGCCAGGCATTCAGCCGATATCCATGTGTCATCTCCCTGATCTTTCCAAATAAGCCCATGAGGAACTCAGGAGCCAGATGGCCTAGGCTCGAATCCTGCCTTCACCAATTACTGGCTGTGGGGCTTTGTGCAAGGTATGCATTTCTTGATGCCTGAGTCTCCTTATCTATGCAGTGGGGATGATGGTTGTCCTCACCTGGCAGGGCAGTGAAGGCCAGGTGAGTTATCACATGTGGACTGCCTACAACAGTGCCAGGCATGTAGCAAATGCTCCCTGGTGTTAACTACTTCTTTTTTCCTTCTCTTTTTAGGGCTGCACCCATGGAACATGGAAGTTCCCAGGCTTGGGGTATAATCAGAGCTGCAGCTGTCCGCCTACGCCACAGCCTCAGCAATACCAGATTGGAGCCGCATCTGCGACCCACACCACAGCTCACAGCCATGGCGGATCCTTAACCCACTGAGCGAGGCCAGGGATCAAACCCGCATCCTCATGGATCCTAGTTGGGTCCATTACTGCTGAGCCACAACGGGAACTCCTTAACTACTTTTTTTTTTATTATTTTCAGCCTGATCCTGCACATGAGTAAACAGAGGCTCACAGAGGGTAAACCCCCTGCAAAGTGGCAAAGGTGACAGATGACACAACCAGGACTGGAATATCAGCCTAAAGGATTCCAGCACCTAAACTCTTTACCACCACATTATTCTATCTGCAGCTGATACACGCTGTCCATGGTCCTGATAAGAATAATATTAATAAGCCCTAGCACTCATTGCGTGCCCAAGAATATAAATCCTAGGCAGTTTTGCCTCAGAGCCCAAGCTTTTAACTCTCAAAGAAAGAAAATTATTCCCTTTTCAATGCTCCTCCTGTCCTTCTCTTAATACCAAGGAGAAAGGCCCAGCTCAGTGCCGATGTATCTTTAATGCTTCTCCAGTACTTGCACTTAGTGAGCCAGCCTAAGGCTCCACGCCGCCCGAGCTATCTAGAGGGGATTTAATAGGTCCTATGCTTAACCTCTATGCTATATGCCTCAGGCAGATGCAGGAATTCCCTCTCGCGAGCGAAGCTATGGCTCCCTGTAGTGAGAAAGGCAGTGGTTAGAGAAGGGAGACCATGTCTTCAGGGAGCACTCAGAGCCTGTAGAAGTGACCCACAGTCAGCCAGGCTCTCATTCCTGGCGCAGCTAAGTTTTGGAGGGTGATGAATGGCAAGGCGCTGGGGGACCCGCCGCCCTCTGTGACGGCACCAGATGTCACACAGTCTACATCAGCTGTCGGAGCTACAGGAAGGGAGGGAGGGATAAATTAAGGACTTTGGGATTAAAATAAACATACTACTGCATAGAAAATAGATGACCGGGAGCTCCCTGGTGGCACAGGAGGTTAAGGATCTGCTGTTGTCAATGCTGTGGCACTAGTTCAATCCCTGACTTGGGAACGTCTGCCTGCCATGGGCACTGCCCAAAAAAAAAAAAAAAAAAAAAAGATAATCAACAAAGACCTACTATATAGCACAGGGAAATATACTCAATATCTTGTAATCACCTATGATGGAAAAGAAAGTGAAAAAAGAATATGTGTGTGTGTGTAACTGAACCACTTTGCTATAAAGCTGAAACTAACAGATGGCAAATCAACTATATTTCGATTTAAAATTTTTTTAGAAAAGAATAATCCTAAGAGGAGTTCCCGACGTGGCTCTGCAGAAACAAATCTGACTAGCATCCATGAGGATGCAGGTTCGATCACTGGCCTCGCTCAGGGGGTTAAGGATCGGGCGTTGCCTTGAGCTGTGGTGCAGGTCGCAGACGAGGCTCGGATCCTGCGTGGTTGTGGCTGTGGTGTAGGCCAGCAGCTGCAGCTCTGATTAGACCCCTAGCCTGGGACCCTCCATATGGACTTGAAAAAAAAAAAAAAAAAAAGGATAGTCCTAAGAAATAAATGAGGCCACTCATAAGAAAGTGTTGTGTAAAAAACTCAATACATGTGAACAGCTGCCATCTTTAGTATCTTAGTACAAGTGTATTATTTACGAGTGGGAATAAATGGCAGGCATTAGGGTGAGATGGAATCACCTGTATCTTTTTGAATTATCTTTGTTTTTGTATCTGCCTCTTGCTCTTTCAGAGCAGGGATCGTCTTACCCATCTGGGCAGCCCACTGCCTAAGGCACAGCAGAGACGGCAACTGATATTTGCTATATGGGTGAATTATGGATGAGAGATAAATAGAGAACAGGACGTGTGGGGAGATGGGAGCATGGATGGACCGATGATGGATAGATGGATTGTGGACGGATGAACGGATGGGTGGTGATGGATAGATGGAAGGATGAAGGATTGATGGGTGATGGATGTATAGCAGATGGATGAAAGATGGATGGATAAACGGATGGAGAGTGGATGAGTGGGTGATATATTTATGGGTGATGGCTGTATAACAACTGGATACATGGAGGGAGGAAAAATGGGTGACAAAACTGAAATCTGAGGATGCAACTCTTGGCTGAGTCAGACTCTTACTCTGATACTGGATCCCCATACCCAATACCCTCAAACCACCAGGATCTCGTGCGTGTGTGTCTATGTGTGTATGTGTGTCTGTGTGTGTGTGTACCGGTTGTGCTGTCCTGAGGGAGAATGTGGCAGAGGACGTGAGTTGTGGGGGAAAAAATTCAAATGAAAACATACTTAAAAAAAGAAATGCCATCACACAGGGATGGGCCTGGACAGTCTCCGGGGCTGGTCTCTGGCACAGGCACCAAAGGACTGACAGACCCGCACACCTGACCTGGCACTGCTTGGTCGCTCCCCAAAAAGTACATTTCAAACAACTTCCGGGGTATGCCCTCTGCGAGTCTCCCTTCTCCCCAGGCTCCTATGCCAGCTACACCCCCAGACCCAGGCAGGGAAAGCTTGTGCTCGGGAGGCTGCTGCCAAGGCTGGTCAAGACGAAAGATCTCAAAAAGGCATCCATCGTGCAGTTCAACACAGCACAGCCCCCAGGGGCACTGATTGATCTCCGAGGAATTCACGGCTGGGAGAGAACTGCTCTAACCCACTCGCACTGGAATTCTCAGTTGCCCGGAGCAGCCCATCCTCCAGGAGGCCTATTTGTAATGGTTGGTCTCAGTGTTTGTCGGTGTCTCGGGCCCTCCTTGAACCAGAGGTGGGACAGAACCATTGTCTCTTTACCAGGGGGTAGCAACCTGGGGCAGTCTCACTGCCAGCTCGTCTCATACCACCGCGATGGGATCGCAAAGAGGGAGCAGCTAACGACGCCTATGGGGCCAAGGAAGTTCCATCAAGGAAGCAGCGCTGACTCTGAGTTAGGCTTGAAGGACATACAGAGACCCCCGGACATCTCAGAGTGGCTTGCTGAGTACCCAGTCCACACCACCGGGGCTCCCCGCTGGGTGCATCGCACTTTCACTGGTGAACAGATAATTATGACCCAGTGTGGGCAGAGTTGACCTTACATGCCTCTGTGAGCTGGGGGGACAAAGAATGGGGCACGACAAGGCACGACGAGACACGGCAGGTCACAAATGGAGGGAGCCTGGCTTGCACAACCTTGAAGAAGGAGGAGGAAGGAATTTTCCAGGAGGACCAGGTGGGGGCCATATTAGAAGGGAACTCTTGGAGTTCCTGCCATGGCGCAACCGGAGCAGCAGTGTCTTGGAAGTGCTAAGATGCAGGTTCGATCTTCCGCACTGTGGGCTGAGGATCCAGCATTGCCACAGCTGCGGCTTAGGTTGCAACTGCGGCTCAGATCTGATCCCTGGCCCAGGACCCATATGCCGAGGGGTGGCCGAAAGAAAAAGGGGGGGGGGAATAAAAGGGTACTGCTGGTAAAAGACACCCATGAAGAAGCTCTTTGAAGAAAGATGTAGCATGGTGCTTGCCTGTGGTTCTGCTTGCTCGGCACCCACAATCCCCTCCTCTGGTAGCAGGGCATTGACTCTCCTTTAGGGGAGTCCATAGAGATCATGCTGGGACTGACGTCACCCTTTAGCTCCGGGGATGAGCAGGTGACCCAGGCCTAACCTACTGGGGCCACATCCCTCACAATGGCAGGGTTAAGGAAAGCAAGTGATCCAAATCTAGCCAGTGAGCCCTGCCTGGGAGGTTTACTGGTGCTCAACTGGAGGGAATATAAACAGGGAGCTGTTGGGGGCTACCATAGAGTGAATCCAACAAAATAAAAGAATTCTGAGATGGAGAGGTCAAAAAAATAAAACAAACAAACAAACAAAAAAACACACAAACAGAAGGAGGAAGAGAGAAAGAGAGATATTGATTCCTGTCAACATCATACAAGCACCTGGATCTAGCTGAACCTGAAGCCAGAACTTTTCCCTTGTCTGAGCCAATAAATTTTTTTTGACTTAAACTTTTTTTTTCAAGGTTGTTTTGCTTAAGCCAATTTGAGCTGGATTCTGTCCCTTGTAACCAAACAAGTTGCCTTACTCACTTTTGTATCCCAGGGCCCATACCGGGAACTTGGGACAAAGAGAAGGGGTAGGATGGGAGGGATGAGAGTCAGCCTGGCCCTTTATGATACCTGCACACAGCCCATGCTGTAGTTGTTCATTCATACGAACATTACTCCTTGAACTCACCCATTACCTTTCCCAAAGCAAGGTATCCAAGAGCCTGAGGTCCCTCTAGATGCTAAATGGATGGGTCCATTCATCCATTTCTGAGAGGCTTGGCCAGAGGGGTGACTTCAATTTCCTCCCTACTTCAAGATCCCCGATTCTTCATGGCAAGCTGATGTGGCCTGAGAGATGAGCCCAGCCCTGACCCCAGCTCTCAGATGGTGCTCTATAAATAGCTGCCTGATGAATCAGTTAATGCTACCTTATGTAAATGTTAACATAAATTTGCTTCCTGGATGTTCAGAGCACAGAAGGCAAACTCCACACTGACTTCCAAACGGCAGCCCCTCCAAGGAGAGTCTTGATGTCACAGGAGGAAAAAAAAAATGCATCCTGGGGTTTTTTGAGCCTTGACAGGAATTAGAACCCCCTCCGGAAGTTCCCATTGCAGCTCAGGGAAAACGCATCTGACTAGCATCTACAAGGATGCAGGTTCGATCCCGGGCCTTGCTCAGTGGGTTAAGGATCCGGCATTGCCGTGAGCTGTGATGTAGCTCACAGAGGCGGCTCAGATTCTGCATGGCTGTGGCTTTGGCATAGGCCAGCGGCTACAGCTCTGATTCGACCCCTAACCTGGGAATCTCCATACGCCATAAGTACAGGCTAAAAAAGAACCAGGAAAAAAAAAAAAGAAAAAAAAAGATTGTCTGGAAAGGAAAATAATCTAGAAGCAGAGAAAATTAGGATTTATAATGAAAAAAGCAGCCAGAAAGCATTACACCCAGATCAGCAGGGAGCCGAGTCTTTTGGGTTTTCAGGAGACACAGGGGAGAGAAGAGCCGGCTCCAGCTCTTTACAGGAGGGTGTGGGAACCCCTGACGTTCTGGGTGGAAACAGCTGGAGATGCATGAACTCAATGGGAAACTCAGAAAGGCTTTTTTTGTTCTTAATTTGGGTATCCAGCCAACTTTGAGTCTCCCCTAGATTAGGTAAAGCCACGGAAACAAGTAGGAAAGCTCCTAACATTGGAACACAAGCAGTCAATCAATGACTTTAAATTCACTCCAGGGTCCTTTTGTTTTGGAAAATTAGAAAATTGCAAGATAAATAACAAAAATGAATCACAACACGCAGGGTTGATGTCATCAGGGTGAAACTAATAGACACATCCACTGAGTAGGTCCTGGGTAACCTCAACCCCTTCTCCCCCATCTCCCTTTCTCACCACATCACCCTTGACCCTGGACCCCCCTCTACTCGACATTGCCTCTGGCTGTCACACAGACATCATCGATTTAATTTTTTTTTTTTTTGGTCTTTTTGTCCTTTTTTCTAGGGCCGCACCCACAGCAGATGGAGGTTCCCGGGCTAGGGGTCTAACTGGAGCTACAGCTGCTGGCCTACACCACAGCCACAGCAACTTGGGACCTGAGCTGTGTCTGCGACCTACACCACCGCTCACGACAACGCCGGGTCCTCAACCCACTGAGCTTGGCCAGGGATCGAACCCGCAACCTCAAGGTTCCCAGTCGGACTGGTTAACCACTGAGCCACGACAGGACCTCCGACATCATCAATGTAACAGAGCCAGTCTGAATTCAAGGATTCCCTCCCCGCCTGCTAAATAAACCAGGGAATAAATAGCAACAAAAAAATAGGTTCCCCTTTCAATCTTCCCCGTCTCAATAATGGACACAATCATGTGTGCAGGAAAGAAATCTAGGAGCTGGCCTCAGGGCTTCCTTTCCCTCACTCCACATCCGGTTTGTCACCGACCTTGTTGGCTCTTCAAGCTGGATCCTGTCCCCCCGCCCCGGCCAAGCCATCAGCATCTCTCACCTGGCCCATCACCTGTTAACACACCTTTCTCTTTTTGTTTTTTTTTTTTTCCTTTTTAAGGGCTGCACCTGAGGCTTATGGAGGTTCCCAGGCTAGGGGTTAAGTCAGAGCCACAGCTGCCGATCTACACCACAGCTCTCGGCAATACCAGATCCTTAACCCACTGAGTGAGGCCAGGGATTGAACCCGCATCCTCATGGATCTCTGCTTCAAAGCCCTCAGAGGCACCCCAATTTATTGAGAAGAAAGTCCAAATTTTATACCATAGCCAACAAGGTTCCCGCCCAAGCAATTTGACCTCTCTTGTTCCCCAACGGCTGCACTGACCCCTTTCGAGGTCTTCCAATCCGCCAGTCCACTGCTACCCCAGGGCCTTTGCACTTGCCGCCGCCGCACCTTCCTATACACTCTTTCTCCCATTCTTACCATCTTCTAGGTTTGCACTCAGATGGCACCTCCTGTGAGAGGCTCTCTCGGCCTCCTCTCCTGCCCAATGAAGATCTTCTCCCACACACACCCACAGGCAGAGCCATGAGCAGAGTGTGACTCCACTTACCAGATATGGCTATAGACAAAGACTTGAAAAATGCTACCAGAGGAAGTGGGCAGCTGGGAACAGGGAGACTTTCCACTGGGCACTGTTTTCATTCCTTTGATTTTTTTTTTTTTTTTTGTCTTTTTAGGGCCACACCTGCAACATAAGGAAATTGCCAGGCTAGGGGTCGAATTGGAGCTGCAGGTGCCAGCCCACGGCATTCCTCATTCCTTTGAATTTTACTTTATTTATTTCTTTGTTTGTTTGTTTTTGCTTTTTAGGGCTGCACTCGCAGCATATGGAAGTTGCCAGACTAGGAGTCAAATCAGAACCGTGTCTGGAACCTACACTACAGCTCATGGCAATGCCGGATCCTTAACCCACTGAGCAAGGCCAGGGATTGAACTAGTATCTTCATGGATACTAGTGGGGTTCATTATCACTGAGCCTCGACAGGACCTCCCTCCTTTGGATTTTAAATCATGTTCATGGATTATTATTCCAAACCGTTTAATTAAGTCAAGTTAAATGAGGCAAGAAGCGGGGGAGAGAGGAAACAGAGAAAAAAGGAAGAAGGAGAAAAATAGACACACTCTTGGGAAATTGTCCTCAGGAAATAATTCCACAAACAAAAATGTTCTAATGATCATTGTGGTGTTAAACTGCCAGGAATCCAAAAACTAAAAATGAAATCAGGAGTTCCCACGTGGCTCAGTGGTTAACAAACCCAACTAGTATCCATGAGGACATGGGTTCAATCCCTGGCCTCGCTCAGTGGGTTAAGGATCCTGTGTTGCCCTGAGCTGTGGTGTAGGTTGCAGACACGGCTCAGATCTGGTGTGGCTGTGGCTGTGGTGTAGGCTTGGGCAGCTCCAGCTCTGATTCGACCCCTAGCCTGGGAACTTCCATATGCTGAGGGTGCGGGTTCGGCCCTACAAAAGAGAAAGACAAAAAAAAAGCAAAGGAAATCAATGCCCAGCGGCCCAGGAAGGACTCAGGAGCTACTGCTTTGTGACTAGGACGGAGTTGTATGAAGCACTTAATAAAGATCATTATTAAGACTGTGGAGGAGTTCCTGTCGTGGCTCAGCTGTAATGAACCTTACCGCTGAGGATCCATGAGGATGCAGGTTCGATCCCTGGCCTCACTCAGTGGGTTAAGGATTCGGCGTTGCTGGGAGCTGTGGTTGCAGAAATGGCTCGGATCTGGCATTGCTGTGACTGTGGCGTAGGCTGGCAGCTGGAGCTCCTATTCGACCCCTAGCCTGGGAACTTCCATATGCCAAGGGTATGGCCCTAAATAGACCAAAAAAAAAAAAAAGACTGCAGAAATGTGGAGAAATGTTTATGACCATAGTTATTGGAAAAACAGACTCTAAAGGATTATATGGCGAAGGGAAAGCCATGTGGTGGAAAGTGAAAAATGGCTGAAGAGAGAAAAGCCATAGCTTTCATCACTTGCTCCAGGGAGTGAGCAACACGGAAAAATACTGCTAACAGCTCTGAGCATGAGGCCGTATTCGAGATTAGAAACTACTGACATTTGGCACTGAATCAGTCTTTGTAATAACAAAGGATGGTCCTGCGCACTAGAAGGTGCTTATTAGCAGCATCCCTGGCTGCTGCCCCCTGGATGCCAGGAGCAGCCTTTGCCCCCACCTCTGGTTAGTCGAGAACCCCTAGACTGGGCAAATTTCTGAACTCTTCCAGTTTTCCCACCTATAAAATGGGAGAATGCCTAGCCCATAGAAAATTCTCTCCCCTCCTCTATACACACCAGTCACAGCTATGCTTTTAAAAGAATATGTATATTAAGTGGGTTGTTAAAGTGATTGTTTTTTGTTTGTTTGTTTTTTGCTTTTTAGGGCCTCACGTGCAGCATATGGAGGTTCCCAGGCTAGGGGTTGAATCGGAGCTGCAGCTGCTGGCCTACACCACAGCCACAGCCACACGGGATCCAAGCCATGTCTGCCACCTACACCCCAGCTCACAGCACCGTCGGATCCTTCACCCACAGAGCAAGGCCAAGGATCGAACCTGCGTCCTCAGGGATACTAGTCAGCTCATGACCGGCGAGCCACAACAGGAACTTCCTTAGGGTGCATTTTAAATTTAAATAAAACAGGCGAGGATCCTTCTCTCACGGGAACCCCAATTGCCAGCTTTCCAGTCGCCTGTCTGAGAAACAATAGTTATTTATCATCCACTCACCCCCACACACAACGGGTCTGGTTTTCTAGCTCGTGTGCACGCATCCTCACAAAAGGGACTTTAATGGGGCCACGATTAATTCATAAAATATCAGGAAGCACTTTGCCACACCATGATAATAGCCCTGATTTCCGCACAGGGTCTTTGTCGTTTAACGGCAGCTCAAATAATAAATTGCTTTAATGTCTTATTCAAGCTTTTCCAGAGACTGGAAATGTCAGCTCTAGAATTAGAGATTTCTTCATCCAACCATCATTTCTCAGGTGGGAAATCTGAACTCCCTCCACCCAGGGGGAGGTGACCTGTCTGAAATTTCGCCTGGTAAACAAGAAAGCTAGGATGAGAGCCTGGGTGCCCTGGTTCACGGGGCCACCTCAGTGTCACCCGGCCATGCTCCCTTGGGAAAACACCGTTAATCAATGTAGGAGTTGTTTGGGTCGGCAAACGGGGCACTTCTGACCGAAAGCTGAGCATCTGAGTGGGAACCCCTGTTTGGAATTCGCCTGAGAGTGAGACTGGAGTGGGTGGTTTAGAAAAACAAAAAACAACTTGAAAAGTTATTTTTCCTTCATGTCCACCCACCTCCAAACTCCCCCAATCGACTGTTGGATAAAAATCTGGGATTACAGCATCTCTCAAGTGGGCAACATGGACCAAATGCCCTCAAATATCCTTGGGTGTGCCTCTACTATGGCAGAGAAGAGAGGGACCACACCTCCTTCATTCTATATGTAATACTTCTAGTGATGTAACCCAGGGTCACATTCTGGCTCTTGGAAGCCACTTTTCACAGTTGGCCCAAAATAACAGTAACAACTATTGCTGCAGCAGCAACAATAACAATAAGATACATCTATGATGTGCCAGGCCCTGTTCTCATATCATATTCACAGTTAACCAAAGCCCTGCTGGGTCTCGTATGCTGCTGGACTTGCCCATTAGATCCTGTCATTTGCTCTTTGAACTTGAGCGCCCCACGTTGCATTTTCCACCTAATATTTCCCCTAGTGGGGTGCAGCCACCTTCAACCTCTCCCCTCTCTGTACCCTGGACCTCCCGCTACTGCCTGATAGCTACACCCACCGTCGATCAGAGCGCCCCCATTCCTTCTTGCAGGTCATGGTTTAAACATGTTCGCATCAGCACCAAGGACAGCTCCTCCCCCCCACCCCCCAACCCCCAGCCTGACACCCAGACACCCACAGGCACATCTGATCCATCTCTCCCCATCCTGCCACGGCTTTGTACCAAGCTCTACAGAAACTGGGTATCAAACGCCAGCCTTGTTAAGTTCACTGACTTAACACTTAGGCAGCCAGACAGGGCCCTCAAAGCTTTGCAAATACCAATCCATTGCATCTTCACAACAACTCTGCGGTAAGTCCTATTATTATCCCACTTTACAGCTGAGGAGCTGAGGCACAGAGAAGCTAAAGAACGTGTGGTTACACATCCAGGAAGGCTAGAGCTGAGACGCGCCCAGGAAGGCTGCCCAACCTGGCATCAGCAAGGCTCCGCGCTGCCGGCTGCCAGAGCCCAGAGCTGTGGTCTAATTCTTGGGTAGTCTCGTTCTCAAGGGCTCTTATTAAATACATAAGGAAAACACAGTGAGGCCCCGGGTAGACCTTTGGTGAGAGGACAGCACGAACCACAGGTTTGGTATCATTGATTTTGCTCATTTGTTTCTGGGTTTGCGGGAGGGTTCCTTTTTGGGTTTTTTGTGGGGTTTTTGATTTTTTGCTTTTAGGGCTGCACCTGGGACATACGGAAGGAAGTTCCCAGGCTAGGGGTCCAATTGGAGCTGCAGCCGCTGGCCTACACCACAGCCACAGCAACGTGGGATACAAACTGCGTCTGCAACCTACACCACAGGTCACGGCAATGTCAGATCCTCAATCCACTGATCGAGGCCAGGGATCAAACCCGAGTCCTCATGGATGCTAGTCCAATTCTTAACCCACTGAACCACAATGGAAACTCCCTTGGTGTTTTTTTGGTTTTGGTGTTTGTTTGTTTGTTTCTTTTTAGGGCTGCACCCACGGCATATGGACTTTCCCAGGCTAGGGATCAAATCACAGCTACAGCTGCCAGCCTACACCACAGCCACAGTAACGCGGGATCCAAGCTGAGTCTGCAGCCTACACCATAGCTCACGGCAATGCCAGACCCTTAACCCACTGAGCGAGGCCAGGGATCGAACCTGCAACCTCATGGTTCCTAGTTGGATTCGTTTCCGCTGCGCCACGATGGGAACTCCCTTTGTTGTGTTTGTTGATCCAGGACTTAGATTCCTGTCATTCTGGGTTCCTGAGGTCCTTACTAACTACACAGCAAAGAGTTTTTGAGAGTTCACAGGGCTCTCCCCATAACCCTGCAGGAGGGGAAGGTATTTTGTCTTCATTTTCCAGATCAGGAGACAGGGGCTTCCCGAGGCTGAGCCACTTCTCCACAATCACACAGTCAGGAAGGGGCAGAGGCAGCGCTTGAACCCACAACCCTGCCCCTCTCTTAAGTCTCCTCTGATGCCTCCGTTCTGCCCAAGCCAGAAGGAGCCGGGGTAGAGGGAAGAGGGAGCGCGCGTGTAGGGTGTGTACATACGTGCAGGAGTGTGGAATCGGCTGCACGGAAAGAAGGGGGGAAACGTCTGTCTCCATGGTTACACGGCACCTGAACAAAACATCATACACCACACAGATTACTGTAGGCTTGAGCAGCGCCACTCCTCCTGGCCATTGCCTGAGAGAGCCTTCCACCTGCCCGCCTGCTTCCGAGAGCCTTCCTTTTTCATTACTGCCATTATTAAACCTGGCACTTTATAACAGCTAAATGTTTTCTAATTATTTACAGGTTCACCTTCACGGCACCCCACGAGATAATGATCCCGCTGCACATTTCTGTAATATTCTGCCCGCCCCCAAAAACTCAAATTGAGTTACCAAGATTATCTCATTGCTCCTGCCACTTAAGGCTCTCTCGGATCCATAGAAAGCAGGGAGCATGGCTTTCGTGTGACTTGTAGGGACACTGAGGCATAGACAGATAAAGGCTGCTGTCTAGGATTTTACGGTACATCAGTGTAGGGGGCCACAGAGAGCATTCTGGGGTTTGTTTTTGTTTTTGTTTTTTTTTTTCTTTTAACTCTAGACTAAGGAGAAGAAATGGGTTTCATCTCATTACCAATCTCAGCCATTGATAAGAGCCACTGAGAGTTTCCTGCGTGGCTCCGACTAGGATCCATGAGGATTCGGGTTCGATACCTGGCCTCACTCAGTGGGTTAAGGATCAACCTTGCCATGAGCTGGTGTAGGTTGCAGATGTGGCTCAGATCCTGCATGTCTGTGGCTGTGGTGTAGGCCGGCAGCTGTAGCTCCAATTTGACCCCTAGCCTGGGAGCCGCCAATACGCCATGGTGCAGCCCTAAAAAACAATAAACAAACAAACAAAAAAAGATATCAGCCATTGTCAGCTGTGTTAAGAAGGATTCCATCTGTCACAAATGAGCCAATCTACAAAACAGACACAGACTCACAGCCATAGAGAAGAGACTTGTGGTTGCCAAGAGGTGGGGAGGGAGTGGGATGGACTGGGAAGGTTGGGGTTAGTAAATGCAAACTATTCCATTTAGAATGGATAAGCAATGAGGTCCTTCTGTACAGCAAGGGAACTATGTCCAATCTCTTTGGATAGAACATGATGATAATATGAAAAAAAGAATGTGTAAGTATATGTATGACTGGGTCACTTTGCTGTATAGCATAAATTGACAGAATATTATAAATCAACTACAATTTAAAAAAAAAAATTTTAGGAGTTCCCATCATGGCTCAGTAGTTAACAAACCTGACTAGTATCCACGAGGACGCAGGTTCGATCCCTGGCCTTGCTCAGTGGGTTAAGGATCCAGCGTTGCCCTGAGCTGTGGTGTAGGTCGCAGACGCAGCTCGGGTCTGGTGTCACTGTCGCTGTGGCTGTGGTGTAGGCCAGCAGCTACAGCTCCGATTAGACCCCTAGCCTGGGAACCTCCATATGCCACAGGTGCAGCCCTAGAAAAGACAAAAAAAAATTTTTTTTCAAAGAAGGATTCTGTCTGGCACAAATGAATCGATCTATAAAACAGACACAGACTCACATAGAGAACAGACTTGTGGCTGCCAAGGAGGAGAGAGGAGGGAGTGGGAGGCACTGGGAGTTTGGGGTGAGTCGATGCAAACTATTGCCTTTGGAATGGATAAGCAATGAGGTCTTGCTGCACAGCCCTGGGAACTATATCTAGTCGCTTATGATGGAGCCTGATAATGTGAGAAAAAGAATGTATACATGTATGTGTAACTGGGTCACCTTGCTCTACAATAGAAAATTGACAGAACACTGTAAACCAGCTATAACAGAAAAAAATCATTAAATATAGAAAAGGAAAAAAAAGAGAATGGATAAGCAATGAGGTCCTGCTGTACAGCACAGGGACCTATGGGCAACCTCTTGGGACAGAACATGATGGAAGATAATATGAGAAAAAGAATGTATGTCAATAAATCTACATATGTGTATGTATATATATATGACTGGGTCACCGTGCTGCACAGCAGAAATTGGCAAAACACTGTAAATCAACTACACTCTAATAAAAAAAATTTTTTTCCATTGATAAAGCAGGATTCTGAGGCAGTATCTGAGATGTGTAGGAAAAAGGAATGGGCTGCATTACGGATGTCGACCCCAGGGGAGGGAGGGGTGGTGCCAGCACTTGTGCTGGGCATTTTCCACGTCTTCCTATGACAGTGGTCCATGTCGCTGAGAAGAATTCGTGTTGGTTCTCAACCAGGAGTTGAGGGGATGAGAATGAGTGGGTTTTTTTGTGTGTGTGTTTTGTTTTGTTTTGTTTGTCTTTTTGTGTTTTCCAGGGCCGCTCCCTCGGCATCTGGAGGTTCCCAGGCTAGGGGTCTCATCGGAGCTGTTGCTTCCGGCCTACGCCATGGCCACAGCAATGCAGGATCCGAGCCGCATCTGCAATCTACACCACAGCTCATGGCAACGCTGGATCCTTCACCCACTGAGCAAGGCCAGGGATCGAAGCCGCAACCTCATGGTTCCTAGTCAGATTTGTTAACCACTGCCCCACGACGGGAACTCCTGGGTGGGCATGTTCTGCAGAGGGTTTCTCAATCTTTCTCAACATGTGGCAACGCCTGGAGATGGTCTCACTGATCCTCCCCCGCAAGGCTCTGTCGGATCCATAGAAAGACATTCGGCAAGGCCTGGAGACATTCCGATTGTCACCCTCGGGGGGAAGGAACTACCAGAATCTCATTGGTAGAGGCCGTGAGGGCTTCTAAACACGCTGCCAAGCAAAGACACCCTCCCCCGACCCTACAACAGAGAATGATCCAGTCCAAAATGTCAACAGCATCCCTGCTCTATAGCACGGTTAACTATATCTAATCACTTGTGATGGAACATGATGGAGGAAAATGTATATAAGAAATGTATATAAACTGGGTCACTGCATTGTATAGCAGAAATTGACAGAACATTGTAAATCTTTTTTTTTTTTTTTTTTGCTTTTTAGGGCCGCACCCACAGCATATGGAGGTTCCTAGGCTAAGGGTCTGATCAGAGCTACAGCTGCCGGCCGACACCACAGCCACAGCAACTCGGGATCTGAGACGTGTCTGTGACCCACACCACAGCTCAGGGCAATGCCAGATCCTTCACCCACTGAGCAAGGCCAGGAATCGAACCTGAAACCTCATGGTTCCTTGTCGGATTCATTTCCACTGCACCAGGACAGGAACTCCTATAATAACATTTTTTTTTTAATATCAACAGTGTCAAGGTTGAGAAACCCTCTGCATAAGTGACCCACCCATTTTGCACTTCTGTTCTTGGTCCTTAGCAGGTCAGTTGTCAGCAGACCTTAATATACCAAGAACCCAAATTCCTGATTTTCTCCCAAAACTTCCTCGCCCACCTTTTCCTCCATCTCAGGAAAGGGCACCATCGGTTGGTCAGGCCAAAAACCCAGGGCTCATTCCTGATTCTTCTCCTTCCTTCATTAGCCTCACCATCAAGTCCTGATGGTTCTTCTTGCAAAACAATTCCCACCAGGGAACTATATCCAACCACTCATGATGGAACATGATGGAGGATAAGGTAAAAAGATGAATGGATGTATATGTGTAACTGGGTCACTTTGCTGTCCCACAGAAATTGACAGAACATTGTAAATCAACTATAACCACAAAAAAAACTTTTTTAAATTCCCATCTCCACCCAGGCCCACCACCCCAGATCAATCTACCACCTTATATGAACCACAGTAACTGCCTCCTGTCTCGACTCCCAGCCATACCCACCTCTTTTGAGTTCCTTGCTCTCACCTCAGGGCCTTTGCACTTGCTGTTCCCCCTACCACTTCTGCTTTTCCCAGATCTTCACTGGGAGGCACCCTCCCCACCTTTTCTTAAGGCCACATCATGGCATATGGAAGTTCTCAGACCAGGGATCAAACTTGCACCTCTGCAGCAACCTGAGCCACTGCAGTTGGGTTCTTTTTTTTTTTTTTTTTCTTTCCCTGTCTTTTTAGGGCCATACCCAAAGCATATGGAGGTTCCCAGGCTAGGGGCCCATTCGGAGCTACTGTGGCCAGCCTACACCACTGCCGCAGCAATGCAGGATCCAAGCCTCGTCTGCTACCTACACCACAGCTCAAGGTAACGCTGGATCCTCAACCCACTGAGCAAAGCCAAGGATCGAACCTTCATCCTCATGGACCCTAGTCGGGGTCATTAACCACTGAGCCACAGCAACACGGGATCCGAGCCGTGTCTGCAACCTACACCACAGCTCACGGCAACGCTGGATCGTTAACCCACTGAACAAGGGCAGGGACCGAACCCGCAACCTCATGGTTCCTAGTCGGATTCGTTAACCACTGTGCCACGACGGGAACTCCAGAACTCCAGGATTCTTAACCCACTGCGCCACAGCAGGAACTCCTGGGAGGCTCCTTTTTGACATTTTGGTCTTAAGACTGGCCACCCATCACTATTTTTTTCTGCCTTTCATTGTAATTCTCAGTCTCTGAAACCATCCTATTTATTCATTTGATGCCTCATCATTCCCCTAAAAGAGAATCAAAAGTTACTAAGAGTAGAGACCAGGTCTTTTTTACCAGTGTATCTTCTTCGTCACCCCACCAAACCCCCCAAACAAAAAATAAAACACACAACAGCCTGACATACAGCATGCACTTACGATTTTTTCTAATAAATGAATGGATACAATTTCAAGCATAGATGCCATTGCAACACACTAAGAAGAAGAGACCCCTTTCTAAGGATCCAGCTTTGTTGCAGGCTGCAGTGTAGGTGGCAGATGTGGCTCGACTCTGGCATTGCTGTGGCAGTGTCACAGGCCAGCAGCTGCAGCTCCGATTCGACCCCTAGCCTGGGAACTTCCATAGGCCACCGCCACAAAAAAGAAAAATTAAAAAAAAAAAAAGAAGAAGAAGAAGAAGAGACCCCTTTCAGTTGGGGGGGGGACCCAGGAGATGAAGACAGTCCCACAGCCCCAGAATTAAGTGGGAAGGAGGGAGTGGGAGGGATGGGGAGCTTGGGGTGATCGGAGGCAAATTATTGCTCTTGGAATGGATTTACAATGGGATCCTGCTGGGTAGCATTGAGAACTCTGTCTAGATACTTACAACGCAGCAGGACAACGGGAGGAAAAAGAATGTATAAATGTATGTATAACTGGGTCCCCATGCTGTACAGCGGAAAAAAAATTAAAATTAAAATTAAAAAAAAAAAAAAGAATCTTCTCTCTGCTGGGCTTTGGAAAGCAGGCAGGCAGGTGGCAGGGCAGGGGGTGGAGGGGAGGCAGTGCTTGCAAGGAGCTCCAGGGCCTCCCACCCTTCCCTGTTACTAGAATCTCTAGTTCTATCCGTGTTGCTGCAAATGGCCTGGGGCTGAGTCGTGCTGGCTGGCTGCCCTGACTTGTCTAGGAACCATTTAGGATCTAACCCAATTCTCTTTTCTCAACAATGTCCCCATCCCAGACCCTCCCTCTAAATTCAAAGTGTTCTTTGGGGACTTCAAAGTAGCACATACCTGTCTGGGCCGAGCACCACGGGAGCAATCTTTCCTGGGTCCTCTCAACCTTACGACAGCCCTTCAGGTGTGTTTGGATTTTTTTTTTGTGGCCATTTCATTGATGGGTAAAATGAGGCACCGTTTTTTTTTTCTGTCTTTTGTCTTTTTAGGGC
This sequence comes from Phacochoerus africanus, assembly GCF_016906955.1. Classification (NCBI taxonomy): domain Eukaryota; kingdom Metazoa; phylum Chordata; class Mammalia; order Artiodactyla; family Suidae; genus Phacochoerus; species Phacochoerus africanus. Next base: position 19,986,169 of record NC_062548.1, on the reverse strand, counting down.
CATGCCTGCAGCCTATGGAGGTTCCCAGGCTAGGGGTTGTGTCAGAGCTGTTGCTGCTGACCACAGCTACAGCCACAGCAACCCGGGATATGAGCCACGTCTGTGGCCTACATCACAGCTCACGGCAGCAGTGGATCCTTAACCCACGGAATGAGGCCAGGGATCGAACCCACAACCTCATGGATACTAGTCAGGTTCACTAATCGCTGAGCCACAGCAGGGACTCTGAGGCACCATTACGTTGAATAATTTACTCAAGATCACACAGAGCTTGTATTTGGAAGAACTGCTCACAGGACAAAGATCCAATGCCAGCCATCTTTTATCTCCAGCACCTGATATATCTACTAGCATACGTTCAGAGCTTAATAAATGGTCATGGAATGAACGAGCGAGTAAATGAAGGAATACCTGGGCCACAATTCCAATTCATATCTCCTTATTCTAAATCCAGTAGAGACGGAGTTTCCCCTCCTCTTTATCCAAACCTACACTCAACAGAGGGTGTGGGGCTTCTGGGTTAAGACCAGTGGCAGCCAAGAGATGTATGACTTGTCCCCTCACCCATCTTTCCATCAAAATGCTTAGGGAGGAAAACTAACTATAGATCTACCATATGACCCAGCAATCCCACTTTTGGGCATATATCCAGATAAAACGTTTCTTGAAAAAGACACAGGCACCCATATGTTCACTGCAGCACTATTCACAGTAGCCAAGACACGGAAACAACCTCAACGTCCACTGACAGATGAATGGATTAAGAAGATGTGGTATATATACACAATGGAATACTACTCAGCCATAAAAAAGAACAAACTAATGCCCTTTGCAACGACATGGACAGAACTAGAGATTCTCACACTAAGTGAAGTAAGTCAGAAAGAGAAAGACAAATACCATATGATATTACTTATATTTGGAGTCTAATATACAGCACAGATGAACCTTTCCACAGAAAAGAAACTCATGGACTTGGAGAACAGACTTGTGGTTGCCAAGGGGGAATGGAAGGGCATGGGATGGACTGGGAATTTGGGTTTAATAGATGCAAACGATTGTCTTTGGAATGGGTAAGCAATGAGATCCTGCTGTATAGCACTGGGAACTATGTCTAGTTACTTATGATGGAGCCTGATAATGTGAGAAAAAGAATGTATACGTGCATGTGTGACTGGATCACCTAGCTGTACAGTAGAAAATTGACAGAACACTAAACCAACCATAATGGAAAAAAAAATCATTTAAAAAAAATAAATAAAGATGAAATTTTAAAAATGCTTAGGGTGGAGTTCCCATTGTAGCACAGTGGAAACAAATCCAACTAGTATCCAGGAGGATATGGGTTCAATCCCTGACCTCACTCAGTGGGTTAAGGATCTGGCGTTGCCATGAGCTGTGGTGTAGGTGGCAGAAATGGCTTGGATCTGCCATTGCTGTGGCTGTGGTGTAGGCTGGAAGCTGTAGCTCCGATTGGACCCCTAGCCTGGGAACCTCCATGTGCCGCAGGTGCGGCCCTTTAAAAAAAAGGAAAAAAAAAAGGAATTGGCTTAGTGATATAAATGCCAACCACTGGTCTCACTTAAGACACATGAGGAAGAGTCTAAAAGCAACCAGGTAAAACATGGGACAGATCAAAGAGAAACCATAGAATCTATTTCGGAGTAAACGCTGGACCTGGAGAGAACTTTCCAGTCCCAAAGACAAGGAAAATGATCACAAAGAGGGCACTGGAGATAATTCTACAACCTAAGAAGAGGAACAGAAGCACATCTTTGAAATGTGCTTCATATAAGATAATTCAAGAAAGCATTTGTTTGTGTGCCTAAGAAAATAGAAATGCTATAACTGAGACTCAACAGATTGGGGAATAAGACAACAGATCTGGTTCAGAAGAGCCGCCAGGAAGGCAGTCGGGGTGAAAGGCAGGACTTTCAGGAACTAAAAATGCAAAAGCAGAGTCCTGATACGCCTGGGACGCAGCAAAGAGCAGACTCAGCCCTACAGAAAATGAACTTACACTGCAGCGTGGCAGTGATGCTGAGCTCCAGAAACTTATACCACCGTGCAAGAGATGTTTTTTCAAATTTTATTTATTTATTTATTTATATTTGTTTGTTTATATTTTTATGGCCAGATTCTTTTATCCATTGTGCCAGGCCAGGGATCGAACCCAAGCTTCCGCAGCACCCAGGCTGCTGTAGTCGCATTTGTAAACCACTGCACCTCGGCGGGAACTCCCAAGCAGAGATGTTTTGGCTTTGGGGTTTCTTTTTTTTTTTTTTTTCCCCGCTTTTCTTTCTTGCTTTTTAGGGCCACACCCAAGGAGGTTCCCAGGCTAGGGGTCGAATCGGAGCTGTTGCTGCCGGCCTACACCACAGCCACGGCAACTCAGGATCTGAGCTGCGTCTGAGATCTACACCACAGCTCATGGCAACACCAGATCCTTAACCCACTGTGAGGCCAGGGATTGAACCCGCAACCTCATGGATACGAGTTGGGCTTGTTTCCACTGTACCACGATGGGAACTCCCAAGAGGAGGTTTTTTTGTGGGTTTTTTTTGTTTGTTTGTTTGGGTTTGTTTGTTTGTTTGTTTGTTTGGTCTCTTTGGGGCTGCACCTGCAGCATATGGAGGTTCCCAGGCTAGGGGTCAAATCGGAGATGTAGCCGCTGGCCTACACCACAGTCAGAGAAATGCCAGATCTGAGCGGCATCTGCCACCTACACCACAGCTCGTGGCAATGCCAGATCCTTAACCCAATGCGGGAGGCCAGGGATTGAACCCACAACCTCATGGTTCCTAGTTGGATTCGTTTCTACTGCGCCACGACAAGAACTCCAACCTCACTTCTCTGAGATCTAAGAAGTTATGGATTCCCCTAGCCTGGGAATCTCCGTATTCCACGGGAGCGGCCCTAGAAAAGGCAAAAAAGACAAAAAAAAAGAGAAAGAGAGAAGTGAGGTCAAGGGCAAATAGCTGCCCATCCCCAAACTGGAGATTCAGGCAGATTCAGAGAAACACAACACACTGCAGTAGAAGCCCCTGTGGGAACCAAGCACCTGAGCTGCAACTGATGAACTGCTGGTGTGGACACGTCTGAGAGGTGGAAACTCCCAGTGGGACTCGTGCATCAGGGGGCCCACACTTTTGGGATTTTTCCAGGTCTTCATGGTGAGTGTCAGGCCTGCCCTCAGGATGAACTAGTTAACCAGAGCCTAACCTGGGGGAGTTATCAGCACCTCACTGACCTGGGGAAAGGGAAATACCAGCCATCCTTGCCACCTAATGAGAGAGGAGACTGAGAAGCTCCTAGGAAACTCACTAAAAGGCTGAGACCTGTCACAGGACCACTGAGTGCTTGTCCCAACCCCACGCATCACCACCACTTTACTAAAGGCTATTTCCCACAGTTCCTTTTGCCCAGCATCTCATTCTGGCTGCCAAGAAAAAAAATTACAGGTCGAGGTACCATAGGACTCAGCAATCCCACTCTTAGGCATACATCTGGAGAAAACTATAATTTGAAAAGATACATGCACCCCAATGTTCCTTGCAGCACTATTCACAACAGCCAAGACACGGAAGCAACTTACATGTCCATCGACAGACAAATAGATAAAGAGGATGTGAAACCACACACACACACACACACACACACACACGCACACGCACACACACCTACACACAGAGGAATACTACTCAGCCGTTAAAAATGAAATAATGCCATTTGGAGCAAGTTGAATGGACTAAGAAATGATTATACTAAGTGAAGTAAGTCAAAGACAAATACCACGTGACATCACTTATATGTGGAATCTAAAATATGATACAAATGAACTTACTTACAAAACAGAAACAGACTCACAGATATAGCAAACACACTTAGGGTTACCGCAGGGGATGAAGGAGAGGGATAAATTGGGAGTTTAGGGGATAAATTAGCAGATACAGACTACTATATATAAAACAGACAAATAACAAAGGACCTACTGTATAGCATAGGGAACTATATCCAATATCTTATAAATCATAACAGCAAAGAATATGTATATATGTATGTGTATATATATAACTGAATCACTTCGCTGTACACCAGAAACCTACACAGCATTGTAAATCAACTAAGCTTCAATTTAAAAAAAGAAAGAAAGAAAGAAATTATGAAGCATACTAGCAGGCCCCCTCCAAAAAAAAACAATTTGAGGGGACAGAGCAAGCCTCAGAACCAGATTCAGAAATGGCAGGGATGGGAGTTCCCGTGGTGGCTCAGCTGTAACAAACCCAACTAGTATCCATGAGGACTCGGGTTCGATCCCTGGCCTTGCTCAGTGGGTTAAAGGATCTGGCATTACTATGAGCTGTGGTGCAGGTCACAGACGCAGCTCAGATCTGACACTGTTGTGGCTGTAACATAGGCCGGCAGCTACAGCTCCAATTCGCCTCCTAGCCTGGGAACTTCCATATGCTGCGAGTGCAGCCCTAAAAAGACCAAAAAAAAAAAAAAAAAAAGGCAGGGATGTTGGAACTATCAGAGTAGGAACTGACGATATCTATGATGCCTCAGATAAGGCCCTAACAAAAAAAGACAAAAAATAAAAAGTTCTATTTTGAAGATGAATGGGGGAAAAAATCATACAAGAATTAAAGAAAAAACAAAACAAGCTGCCTACAAAGGAAAAACAATTAGGCTGACTTCAGGTATCTCTTCCTCAAGATAAGATGCCAGAACACAGGGCGTGATGTCTCCAGGATATTGAGGGGAAAGGTTTTAGCCTATGGCTTCTATACCCACCACGGTGTCATACACATCTCAAGGTCACGGAGAGATCATCTTAAATACACAAGAGCTAAGAAGTGGATCGTGTGCAGTGAGGATAAAGTGCAGCCCTCCAGGCAGAAAGCTCTGATCTTGACTTTGCTCCCTCTCCCAAGCCCTCTACCCTCCAGCCCCGTCCATCTTCTCTCCATCCTTCCAGCACCAAGCGCTGTCCCTCTGCAAAGGCTCCGCACTGCTCTTTCCTCTGCCTGCCTGGGGCCCGCTCACTCTCCCCCTTCAAGTCTCATTTAGATGCCCCTCCTCAGAGGGAGCTGGGTTATCTCCTTTATGTACTGATCACACACACACACACACACACACACAGGTGCAGACACCCATATTCCCGGGACTGCACACAACTCAAAGTTCCAGGAGGCCAGGACCCTACTTCTCTGGCCTCGTCTCCATTGCACCCCAGCATCTAGCAAGGGCTCCAGCACACACCTGGTGGCCAGAACGTACACCATCCTATCTCATGTTCCAAGCCAACCAAGAGGAGTTCCCGTGTGGTTCAGTGGGTTAAGACCCTGGCTAGTATCCATGAGGATGCAGGTTTGATAATGCAGGCCACTCTGCAGGCCAAAAGCCAACGCTTACAAGGGGTAAACAGAGCCTGGTCCTGCCAGTTTGCAATGTCCAGGCCAGAGCTCCGCTGCTGCCATGATTGGTGTTCCAGCTCCTCATCATGGCTTTTGGCTCATGGTCTCAAGAAAGAATCTGATTGGACAGCAAGATGCCAGTGGCCATGGCTGGTCTGGTCTGCTCTGTTCTAGGAGTGGGGGTGTCGGATCCTGTGGATAGAGGGGAGCAGAGCTTCAAGCCAGAGGGATGGGTGAGGGCTAGGGCAGCCATCCCAAAAGGAGGTGACCCTGTAAGCCAGGATTCCAGGGTAACTCACCTGAAATGGACTAAAGCGGAAAAAAAAGGAACCTACGCTTGCTCCCGATAGAGAGTCTCATAAGAAGGGTCTGAAGGAGTTCCCAATGTGGCTCAGCAGGTTAAGGGCCCAATGCTGTCTCTGTGAGGATGCAGGGTGAATCCTCGGCATCGCTCAGCAGGTTAAGGATCTGGCATTGCTGCAAGCTGTGGCATGGGTTACAGATGTAGCTCAGATCCAGTGTTGCTGTGGCTGTGGTGTAGGCCTGCAGCTGCAGCTCCAGTTCGACCCCGAGCCTGGGAACTTCCTTATGCCGCCGGTGCAGCCATAAAAAGAAAAAGAAGAAGAAGAAAATACCAAGCAAGATATGAATAAAACGGGAGAGAAGTAAACTAAAGGGACTGGCAATGAGTCCTGGTATTGGTTACTTGTGAGGTTAGGTGCAAGGGACCAAGTTGCAAATATTATTACAAATATGGGTAAAAACCAGAATTCAAGAGCAATGAATTTCTTCATCCGACCAGGGAAGATGCACAATATTTGATAACAGCTCTTCAGAGCTATTGGAGAAATCGAAAACCCAGGGTTAAAAACAGAATTAACAGTAGTGTGTGTATGCTTGTTAAATCATTAGTAAAGAAAAAAGAAGCACAACCTAATCTACACAGCAAAAGATAACAACAAAAAAAGTTTAAAGCAAAAGGGGTCTTCCCATCGTGGCTCAGCGGAAATGAATCTGACTAGCATCCAAGAGGACGCAGGTTCAATCCCTGGCCTCACTCAGTGGGTTCAGGGTCCGGCATGGCCAGGAGCTGTGGTGTAGGTCACAGACACAGCTTGGATCCCGCATTGCTGTGGCTGTGGTGTAAGGCAGCAGCTACAGCTCCAATCGGACCCCTCACCTGGGAACCTCCACATGCCGTGGGTGCGGCCCCAAAAAATAAAAGAAAGAAAGAGGAATAAAGACTGGAAGCATTCACACCGTGCTCTATGCAGTGACTGGCCAAAGCAGGCCTGCTACATAGCCCAGGGAACCCTACCCAACCGTCTGTTATCATCCATATGGGAAAAGAATCGGAAAGAGAATGGATGTGTGTATATGCAGAATTGAATCACTTTGTTGTACAGCAGAAATCATCACAACATTATAAATGACCTATACGTCCATAAAACTTTTTTAAAATGGGGGGCAAAAAAGAATTGGAGCATTCAACAAAAAGAGAGACATGAGATCAAATGTACCGATTACAGACATAAACGTCATTTGGTTAAGGCCCCCAGGTTGCACCAAAAGACAGGATCTACCCCTGCTGTTCTTAGCAGAGACGCACCTAGCAGAAAGACATGAAAAAGGTAAAATAAAACAGCTAGAAAGAGACCCATCAAGAGGACACAAACAAAAGAAAGCCAGGATAGCAATACAAAAATATGAAAAAACAGAATGCAAAGCAAAAAGCATTCACTAGGAGAAAACAGTCACTTTATCTTGACAAAAGATAAAACCCACAATTTCACAATGAAACTATAACTGTCATGAATCTTTTTGTGATGAATAACAAAGAATCAAACTTTACAAAAACAAAACCTATCAAGAACACAGTGAAAATGAAAAAAAAAATTCTATTGAAGAGAAAGACTTGACCTACCTCATCTAACTTTTGATAGATCAAGAAAGCAAAGAGAGGAGTTCCCGTCATGGTGCAGTGGTTAATGAATCCAACTAGGAACCATGAGGTTGGGGGTTCCAGCCCTGGCCTCGCTCAGTAGGTTAAGGATCCAGCGCTGCCATGAGCTGTGGTGTAGGTTGCAGATGCAGTTCAGATCCCTCGTTGCTGTGGCTCTGGTGTATGCCGGTGGCTACAGCTCCGATTAGACCCCTAGCCTGAGAATTTCCATATGCCACAGGAGTGGCCCTAGAAAAGGCAAAAAGAAAAAGAAAAGAAAAGAAAGCAAAGAGAAATAAATAACAATCGTCCTTGAAATTCTATAAAGTTGTTTTACCTTCCATACAGGGAAATTACCTGCTTTTTCAAATAAAACATTTACCAAAAAACAAATGAAGCAGAATTTCACAGGCCATCTCCTCTAACATTCAGTAAAACTAGAAATTAATGGCAAAAAATTTAAACAAATAAGGCACTGTGCCAGGGAATTTTTAATGCTCCAACTAAATTATTCTTGGATTAATGAAAAAACAAAACTGAAATCTCAGAACTGCCAGAAACAAAACTGTAATTTCAGAATTTTTAGAAAACCATTTTCAAAAAGGTACTACATTTTAAAACTCACAAGACACGACCAAAGTGGTGCTCAGAGGCAAACTCGTAGCATTAAATGCATTCTTTTTTTGGTAAACCATGGAAACAAAGTTTTCACCTCACATACTTGAAAACACTAACAGAGCAAACTTCAGAAAAGTAAGCCAAAAGAAGTCAATCATGCATTAGGAAATTTAAACAAACTGAATATATACATACAAGAGTACTGATTCTGAAAAAAAGGGGGAGGGGTAGAAAAGAGAGCAATAAAACAGCCTAGCCAGCAAGACCTGGATCAGAAACAAAGGAGAATTCTGGAACAAAGTACCAGAGCCTCCAGCCTGAGGATGTGACATCTTAGTTCAGATCCCATGTAAAGATTTCAAACTAGTCTGCTCCTTCTGGAAGGTCTATAAAGCAATTTTCACCAAGATCCACATCACCCTCGGCAGATTTCAGCAAGATAAATCAAGAGGAAGAGGAAAAAACACACAGGACTAGAAGCGCAAAGGGAAACTAATCAAAGAGAGACTTTTTCTTTTAATCATAAGAAAATACTTGGCAAATTTTATGCAAATAAGTTCAGATCTCTTCATGAATAAATTATTTTTGGAGAAAACCCAGTTCACGAAAAATTGACTCCGGGAGTAGAAAATAGAAGTGAGGGATCACTGAGGATGAACTTATTCTGCCTAGAATGTTCTCCCCACCCCCAGAACCCTGTGCAGCCACCTCTTCCTGGTCATTCAGGTCTCAGCTCAAATGTCACCCCTTCTAAGAAGTTTCCCTAACACCCTGTCAAGAACTCCACCTTCATACGCTACCTCATGACCTTGCTCCATAGCACTTAGGTCTATATTGATTGAAGAAATCATCGATTTATCTTTTTAACTTATTCATTTTCTCCCTCTCCACTGGAAGGTGACCTTTTTGCAAGCAGGGACTCGATTCGTCAAGTTCACCAAATATTCCTGGTACGGAGGAGAGGACCCTGCACAGAGCAGGCACTCCATGAACATGTCTGAATGAATGAACAAATTAATGAATGAAGACCAAAGAAGACAAGAGACTTCTTCACTGCTTTTACTGCTTCCAGAAAATCTTTGCAAATAACCTCTTATTACAAAGGAGGACAAATCTTTCAAGATGGAAATAACTATTCTGGAAAACATTTCCAGGGTCAGAACAACTTGGCTGGCAGGGAGGGTTCATATACAAGAAGATGACCAGGGGTCTCAGAATCCTGCTCCATCACCACTAGGGGGGGAATGGAGAACAGGTTTGAGAAGCAACCTAAGTGTCCAACAATGGAGGAATGGATAAAGAAGATGTGGAATATTACTCAGTCATAAAAAAGCATGAACTAATGCCATTTGCAACAACATGGTTGGACTTAGAGATGATCATACTAAGTGAAGTAAATCAGACAGAGAAAGACAAATATCCTATGATATCACTTATATATGGGATCTAAAAAACTGATACAAATGAAATTATTTACAAAACAGAAACAGGCTTTCAGACATAGAAAACAAACAAGTTATCAAAGGACAAAGGCAGGGGAGGGAAAAATTAGGAGTTTGGGACTAACAGAGATACATTACTATATATATAATAGATAAACAAGGACCTGCTGTATACTATATTCAGTATCTTGTAATAACCTATAATGGAAAAGAATCTGAAAAAGAAAACAATTGAATCACTTTGGTGTACACCAGAAACTAACAAAACACTGTAAATCAACTATACCTCAATTTTTTTTTTTTTTTGTCTTTTGAGGGCCACACCCACCGCATATGGAAGTTCCCAGGCTAGGGGTCAAATAAGAACTATAGCCACCAGCACAGCCACAGCCACAGCAATGCAGGATCCAAGCCACATCTGTGACCTACACCATAGCTCACAGCAACGCTGGATCCTTAACCCACTGAGCACGGCCAGGGATCGAACTCAAGTCCTCATGGATACTAGTCAGGTTCATTAACCACTGAGCCACCATGGGAACTTGCGACTATACCTCAATAAAAAATATATATACAATAGGCTTGAGGAGTCACAGAGATGTGACTGGCTGATGGAAGCAAGAGCACACAGGGAAGCAGTGAGGGGCCTGTTAGCCTTCACCTCCAAAGGCAGTCCAATTGCTTCCTTGACCCCTGAGTCTCCAGGGTCATTCTGGCCTGACTCTGGTGATGCATGAGCCAGATGAGTGATAAGCCCATTGTCCATAGTCCATGCCCTCCAGAACACCAGATCCATGAAGACAGGGCCCTTGTCTGTTTTGTTCACCAATGATGCCACAGTGGCCTCAATGGCTACTCAGTAAAAGTGAAATGCACACATACATAAACAACAGCTTACTGTCTCTCTTCCTGCTCTAGAATGTAAGCTCCACGAGTTAAAAACCTCATCTGGGAGTTCCCTTTGTGCCTCAGCGGTTAACCATCCCGACTAAGATCCTTGAGGATGCAGGTTCAACCCCTGGCCTCATCCAGTGGGTTGGGGATCTGGTGCAGCCGTGAGTTGTGGTGTAGGTTCCAGATGTGGCTTGGATCCCGCGTTGCTGTGGCTGTGGTGTAGGCTGGCCGCTGCAGCTCTGGTTTGACGCCTGGCCTGGGAACTTCCACATGCCATGCGTGGGGCCTTAAAAAACAAACAACAACAACAAATGCATCTGTATTGTTTCCTGCCATAATCCCTGCACCCAGACAAAAGCTGGCACATAGTAGGTGTTCATGAACATGAATAAAAGAATGAATGAGAACCTGAAGTCTGCCGTCTTCCTACCAGTCTCAGCAAATGTGACTCTGGAAGGCTGGGAAGAGCCTTTTTTTTTTTTTAAATAACCGCTCTTCTGACAAATAGAGCAAAAGTCCTGAAACCAGAGGTCAAGGTCTTATGGATCTTCAAGGGATAATCAAGGACCAGCAACTAGAAGCCAGAGCTGAGGGGACACAGTCCAGGACAGAGCACCAGCTCTGCCAGTGATGGGTGTGGTTTACTGGAGTTCTGTTTCCCCCCCCAGACACCTGAGTGTCTTTGTCCATATATCAGAGTTGAGTAGATAGTGGTTCTCAAATTATGGTGCATATCCCTGGGGCATTTGAGGTAGATCCATCAACTGAAAGACTATCACCGGGGGTGGGGATGGTTAATGAAAAAAAATTAAGTTGAGCGGTGGAAGAGGGTGCGCTCCGGCGCTGGGGCGGGGGGGGGGGGGTGTAATTGCCATTCTAAACAGATCTTGCACAAAAGGAGGCATTTAATGAAAGGGAGGGAGTGGAAATCTGGGAGAAGAGTATCCAGGCTGAGGGAACTGCAAGTGCAAAGGCCCTGAGGCAGGAACATACCTGGGGCATCCGTGCAAAAGCCCAGATGGTGGGGCTGGGGCAGAGGAGGTGAGAAAGAGTATAGAGGGAGATGAAGCAGAGGGACGACAGGGACCCATTCTTCAGGTCTCGAGGGCCCTGGGAGGACCCTGGCTTTACCCAAGTGAGATGGGAGCCATCAAAGGATGTTATCTGATGTTCGGTAGGGTCCCTCAGCAGAAAGACCAGTGAGGGGGTGCTGGAGTCGTCCAGGCAAGAGATGGGGCTGGCTAAGACCAGGGTGACAGAGGAGAGGGAGAGAAATGGTTGGACTCTGGATTTTTTCTTTTCTTTTCTTTTAAGCCAAGAGGATGTGCTGATGGTGTGGGGAGAGGGCGCAAAGGTGGGCGTGGGTGTATGGGGTGGGGGCGTTAAAGACGACTCGGAGGTTTTGCCTGGGCAGCTGGAAAGAGGGTGCTGTCCTTTATGGTTCATTGAAATGGAGCTAAGAGGGGCAGGTGTGGCAGTCATTCCTGCTGCCACCAATCTTCCCAGCCCGGTGGGCTATGACGGTGCAATGTGCTTTGGCCGGTGAAATGCAAGCCCAATGGCATAGCCACTTCTGGGTAGAAATGCATCCCCCTTTTCCTGCTTCTGCAGCCACAGAACCAGAGACAGAGCCTCTTTCACCAGGTCCCAGACAGGGACCACATGGAACAGAGCCCCAGGGGGTTTAAACCCTCCTAGATTTATAGGTGGAGGAGTCACCGTGACCCAGCCTATCTCCGCCGATGAGGGGGTTGGGGGCTTGTTCATCCGAGATGCTGGTCAGACCTCCAAGCAGAGGTATCAACTGAGTAAAGTCACTGAGACATGTCTCCCCTCCCCGCGCCCCCCTCCCCTGCCCGGACTATGTCTGGGGAGGCTCTTCCTCCCTGCATGCCTCTTGCAGGACCACCCAGATTTTTCGAGAGGTGGGGTTCGGCAGAGTGGGGCACCAGGGGACAAAGCCGGCAGCCGAGAGCAGCGCGGGAAGGACAGACGCTAGTTCTTTCAGAGTCGGACCCTCCAATAGAGAAAGCAGGGGGGAGAGGAGCCCAGAGGGAAAGGAGGGGGGTACAAACGGACAAAGACGGAGGGGAAGGCTCCACAAGTGAGTCCTCAAGCCCAGGCGACAAAAGCACAGACCCAGCTGACTTGCGGAGAAGCTGCCTCCCACATACTGAGTTTACATAGGCTGTGAATGACTAATAAAAATACCCTAGTTTTGCTAAGATGTTTTTATTATTCCCATACGTGAGTCATCACTGGTTATTATTATTGAGTTGAGACAGTCTGGAGAGGGGCTAGAGAGCCGTGATGGGCAGAAGCCCCCCCAACACTCCAAAAAAACCGCCAAGCCCTCCCACTCCCACCAGCAAGGGAGGGCTGGAGAGCGGGGGGCGGGGCGGGGCAGGGGCGGGGACGGGGGCGGGGCCTGGCTGCCTTGCCTTCCCCACCTGCCGAGCCCACCTCTGAGCCCCCTCCTCCTGGCCTGGCCTCAGCCCCCCTGGAAAAGAGCAGCAAGAAGAGGCCATATGTGCTCTTCCCGCCTCCCCGAAGGCTATTTCAGGCTCCCCTCATTTGCCTCCCCTCCCAGCTTCTCAGGCCTGCTCTGCCTTGTGTGTGTGTGTGTGTGTGTGTGTGTGTGTGTGTGTGTGTGTGTGGTGTGTGGTGTGTGTCCCCTCCTGGTTCTTTGTTTCTCTCCACCAGTGTGTGTGTCCCTGTGTCTGACTCTCCATGTCCCTCTCTGCCTCTGTCTCTCTCCACCCCTTCCCTCTCCCACCCCTGACTTTTGTGTGTCTCCCTTTCTGACTTTTTTAAAATTTTATTTAAATTTTTTTTAGGGCCACACCTGCGGTATATGGAAACTTCAAGGCTAGGGGTCAAATCCAAGCTGCAGCTACCAGCCTACACCACAGCCACAGCAACGCCAGATCCTTAACCCACTGAATGGGGCCAGGGATTGAACCCACATCCTCATGGATACCATGTGTGGTTCTTAACCTGCTGAGCCACAACGGGAACTCCCTCTCTCTGACTTTCGTCACCTCCCTTCCTGGCTCCTCTGTCTAATCTCAGCCTTTCCCTGGGATGCTGGGATGCTGGGACACTCCCCACAGCCACTGCCCCTGCCCCAATCTCTAATTTTGACTCAGGAAGTAGACACGCCCCTGCTGGTGTCCACCAGCAGGAAGGGGGCAGCCTCCGGGAGGGGACCCTGCAGCTGAGTTGTCCGAAAGTGACAAGAAGGTGGCCTCAGGTTGGACATTTGGGGGCCAGGCCACCTCTCAGAATTCGCTGACCTCACTGCCCAGTTGGGATCCAATGATTCAGTACTGCCATATTCCGTTTTAGACAGCGATTCTGGCCTCCCCGTTAGAGTGGATTTTAGCACAAAACGGAGCCTAAGACCTCGGGACTATTACCCCACTAGTCAGATGCGGAAACTGAGAACCACGTTTCCCCTGACAACTCAGAAGAGGAAAAACTCCTGCTGCTCTGTCCTAAACCCCTGTCTCCATCCATGTCCCCAGCCAGACCCCATCTTCCTCAAGCTCCTGAGAGCCCGCCCAGGCCTCCACTCTTCGGGCCACCCCTCACCGCTGACCAGGACCTGAGGAGTCCTGGAGCCCCAGACTCCACCTTCTGGAACAGGCCTGGGGGGGCCGTGGGGTGATCCTCACCTGCCAGGAGGCCAGGAGGACCTCTGCCTGTCACCTCCCCCTATACACATGCACACGCACGCGCGCGCACACACACACACACACACACACACACACACACACACTGACCCTTCTACTGCAGCAGAGTCTTGGCCCAGTCCAGGCCCAGCAAGGAGGCTGGTATGGCTGGGAGAGAGTGATGGGGTGGGGAGATAGTCAGAGGCAACAGGGACAAATTTCAAAGGGCCCACGGGCTTTGGAGGATGTCTGGCTGCATAGGAAGGCCCTGCGCAGAGGAGGGAAGTGATCTGACTCGGATTTAACAGGATTCCTCTGGTTGCTGGATGGAGAGCAGATGGTGGGGGCTGAGGGCAGGAGCAAGGAGCCCTAGTCCAGAGAAGAGGTACCAGGAGCCCGGCCAAAGCTGGTAGGACATGGTCGGGCTGGGGCTGGATTCTTTTTTTTTTTTTTTTTTTTGCATTTTAGGGATGTTCCCAGGCTAGAGGTCGAATAGGAGCTGCAGCTGCCTGTCTACGTCGCAGCCACAGCAATGCAGGATCCGAGCCACGTTTGCAACCTACACCCAGTTCACAGCAACGCTGGATCCTTAACCCACTGAGCAAGGCCAGGGATCAAACCTACGTCCTCATGGATGCTAGTTGAGTTCGTTACCACTAAGCCTCAACAGGAACTCCTGGGGCTGGATTCTGAATGAAAAGCTGGCAGGATTCGCCAGTGGAGGAGATGGGGGATGTGGGGACCCCAAGGATGCCTGAGCCCCTGGAAGGTGGCAAGTCATCTCAACGGCGAGGAGCTGGATGGGTGGGGGTGGACGGTAGACCCCCAGAAGGGACAACTGCCACTCCTATAGGACCCTGGGCCCAGCGCACATGCATCTGCCACGTTTTTGAGAAAGGCCATGAATCCAGATATTTCTGTGAAGTGTCTCAATTTTCAAATATTGTCAACTTTTTCAAAGATGCTGAAAACACTGAAGGGCCAAACAAAAAAGACAGTTCGAGTCTGACCCACAGACGGTGGGTCTGTAGCTTCTGACGCAAGGTCAGATCACCACCAGCTCGCTGTGTAGCAGCCAAGCACCCACATTATCTGCTTTAACTCCAAGGATTTGTCTTGAGGCAGATAAAATCATCCTCTAGTCCCAGCCAAGGACATGGAGGCCCAGAGAGGGCAAGCCCCTACCAGAGGCCACACAGCAGGTGAGTAGTGGCATGGGGGCTGGAGCCTGGACTGTCTGACCAAAAGGCCTATAACCATGGGCTGTTCTGCTGCTTCCATCATCCAGACAAAAAACATAATCAATCCTTCATTTTATGTTATTTATTTTTTTTCTTTTTACAGCTGCACCCATGGCACATGAACGTTCCCAGGCTAGGGGTCAAATCAGAACTACAGCTGCCAGCCTATATCACAGCCATGGCAACACCAGATCCAAGCTGCATCTATGACCTACACTGCAGCTTAAAGCAACATCAGGTCCTTCACCCACTGATCGAGGCCAGGGATTGAACCCGCATCCTCACGGACACTGTCAGGTTCTTAACCCACTGAGCCACAATGGGAACTCCTTAAATCCTCATTTGATATATAAGGAAAAGGCCAAAGAGAAAGGGAGTGTGACTTATCCAAAGTCATTCAGTAAGTTGGCCCTGGAAGCTAGACCTGAAGCGGGGGCTCATGCCTCCCAGTACAGCACTCTCTGCAGTGAGGCCTGTTGGAGGAACCCAGCGAGCCTGCGTGAACTGAGCTGGGGGGAACAGGGTGCAGCACAGACCGGCAGGCAAGAGCCAAGCCCTGGAGCCTTCTGCGTATTGCAGCATGACCACTTGAAAGCTGTGTGACCTTGAATAAGTCACTTCACCTCTCTGGGCCTCAGTTTCCTCATCCGGAAAATGGGTGTAACCACAGCTCCTACCTCATGGGTTAGTTATGGGAATGAAAGGAAATAATACTTGTCAGGGTTCAAGCCACACCCTTCAAAGTCCAAGTCCTCACCCAGTGCTTGTTCCTGGCCCATCTGATGTTACACCATCATATTCCCAAGCACCAGAAGCCTCCTGGCCGGGGACATCACACGTGTCCTCACAGTTGTGAAAATGTAGCAGCAGAATGTAAGGGGCAGATAGAAGAGCTGGAGTTTTCTGCAGAAATGAAGAAGGATGACAGGCATGGGAGCAGTAGGGGGCTTTCTCCTCCTAAGGGGTAACAGCCTGCTCCACACTCACTCATGTAGGGAGCGGGTGGGAGTTCCCATCCTGGCTCAGTGGAAATAAATCTGACTAGTATCCATGAGGATGCAGGTTCAATCCCTGGCCTCGCTCAGTGGGTTAAGGATCTGATATTGCCGTGGCTATGGTGTAGACGATTAGACCTCTAGCCTGGGAACCTCCGTATGCATCGGGTGCGGCCCTAAAAAAAAAAAAAAAAAAAAGACTCGTGTGTGTGTGTGTGTGTGTGTGTGTGTGTGTGTGTAAGGAGGCGTGGGTGCAGCAGAAGCAAAAAAGACGAAAGACCAAAAAAAAGGAACAACAGGCCTAACAACCAACATCCATCCCAAATGTTGGCTGAACACCTACTATGTGCCAACATCCTGAGCACTGAGGAGCCAGCCGGGAGCAACACAGATAAACTCAACCCCCACCTTCACAGAGCTGGCGGACCACACACAAAACAAACGAGTGACACCAAGGGAAAGTCAATGGTGGCACGTGCTAGAAGGAAAGGCAAGCCGGAAGTGTGTGGGGAGATCAATGTTGAAGTGGGTGCTGGGAGAGAGCTGACTTAAAGACAGGTCCAGGAAAAGTCTCTTTTTTTTTTTTTTTGTCTTTTTCTAGGGCTGCACCTGTGGCATATGGAGGTTCCCAGGCTAGGGGTCCAATCGGAATGACAGCTGCCAGCCTCACCACAGCTCACAGCAACGCTGGATGCTTAACTCACTGAGCGAGGCCAGGAATTGAACCTGCAACCTCAGGCTTCCTAATTGGATTTCTTAACCACTGAGCCACTACGGGAAGTCGTTTTTTTGTTTGTTTGTTTGTTTGTTTTTTTGGCTGCCCCAAGGCATATGGAGTTCCCAGACCAGGGATCAGATCTGAGCTGCAGTCAGACGCCACCCATCCCACTGTGCCACAGCGGGAACGCCCAGAAACAGTCTTGCGGTGATCCAGGGGGAAGAGCATCCCAGGCAGAGGGAAGGACCAGTGCAAAGGCCCTGAGGCCAAGGGTGCCTAGCGTCAGGAGCCAGCGTGACAGAAGTCAGTGACCAGGCCGGAGAAAGAGAGGATGCCAGAGAGGCCATATAGCACAAGGTGGCTTTCACTCTAAGGGAAAGGGGGGTGGGGACTGTGCCAAGAAGGGACAGGATCTGACTACGACTCAGATGCAAGTTAGAGAAGGGATGGCAGGGGTGGGGGCTGCACAAGTCCAAAAGGGAGATGGGGGTGGCTCAGACCAGCCAGCAGCACGGAGGGGACCAGGCACACACCCAGCAGGTGCCCGGCTCTTTCCATGTCCTGTTTCACGGAACCCTTGCACCTTGAGCAGGTGCTTAGCTGCTCTGAGCCCCATAACCCGATTCCAGAGGGCAGCACACTGAGGCTTTTGCCCAGACCACACTGCTAAAAAGAGGCGAGCGATGTGGATCCTTCACAAGAGACAGTGGGCCCTGTCCCACCCATTATAGGAGAGAATGGGTCTAGCATCAGGACACCAAGCACCCAGCTGCCTCTTCCCTTCTCTCTGGCCACCCCGATCCCCCCACCCTCGCAAGCCCTCCTGGACCCGGCTACCCCCTCCCTCCTCCAGCGTCGTCCTGAGGCTCAAACGCCCACTCTCTGAGATGAAGGCCATCATCACCTGTGCTCCCAGGTAACCCAGCCTGCCACCACCTCTCGCCCACCTCCAGACTTCCACTCAAGACTCCACCACGTCTTTTCTAGCTGCCCCTCCCGCCCCAAGGCCTGCGTCTGCACCCAGGCCCACCCTTCCACAGCATCTAATCCAGAAGAGAAATCCAATCTGCGTGAAGGGCTTGGGGTAATTGCGTGTCAAGGCCACGCTTCCCCTTCTGTTTGTTGAAGGAGGTGGACGCGCCCGTCTCGGAGGAAGGAGAAAAGCTTTCTTTGTGCCGGGTCTGGGGAAATTGTGTCTGCTTAGGACAGGCTGGAGTTTTCTTTCTGAACGCTGTAGATGTCTAGTGTGGGAAAAAGGGCTTATTAGATTTCCCGGTGGCTGCCCAGAGTGGGGTGAGTGGTTTTTTTGTTTTTGTTTTTGTTTTTTTCCTTTGGAGCCCAGAAAGAAATTACCGATCGGGCCTTTGAGAGGAAGGAATATTTAGCAGCTGCTTCTCACAGAGAGGTGAGGATTTTGTGGTTGGTATTTTCATGGGAGAGAACATAAAATGCAGAGAAAGGAAGAAAGCCGCCTTCGCTGGAGTTTCCTGGGCGAGAAGAAAGGAAGTTGGTCCTCCATGGGGGGGGGCAGGATTTTGTTGGGGGGCAGGGAAGGGGTGGGGGCGTGGGAGGCAGGCAGGATTTTGTTGGGGGGATGTGTTGGGGTGTTTTTCTTCCTCTTCAAGGGGAAAATAAATTTTAAAATGGTCGCAGAACCCAGAAGAAGGGTTGTCATAGCAACAAAAGTTTGAGGCCAGGTACCTCCTGACACCCTTTCAGTACCGCGACGGTGGAGGGGCAGGATTTGGGCACCATAGGAGCGGCCCAGGAAAGCCTCCAAAGCTGGCTCAGATTTCCCCAATTTCTCAGCAGCACTGACAGGCTGATAACTATTTTCCAAGCTCCCGGGGAGGAAAATTGTGATCTGCTGGGAGGGGCGATCTCTAGCCCACGGTGATCAAGAGAAAACTGTGGGTTTGTTTTATTGACCCAACAAACTAACTAGCCACATGTCTATGCGCAAAGGACTGGGGCTGAGGGGCTTAGGCTGAGCACCACCCCCCCATAAACCTCCTCGCTCTCCAACCCCCACCTGTACCATTCTCTTTCCTCATCACTTCCCTTTGATTCCTTTCTGCCCCCAAGAAAACAATTCAGGCCCCCTCATCGGCTGCGAGCCCAGATGAAAACCTCTCTGGGCTTCAAATTCCTCATCTGAAAAATGGGCACCAGAGACGTGCCCGCTGCAACGGGGTTGGCAAGGATTCAGCAAGCTCCGGCGCGTGAGACTTTCTAACAACGCCTGGTACACATTAAAGGCTCAATAAACGTGAGCTAACATGGTTCTTAAATGTTTCCAATTCATAGTTTTTTTTAACGCGCAGGTTCAAACATCCTGTGTCAAGTCCTGGATGAGCTACAGGGAAACAACGGCACAAGCTGGAGGCATGACCTTCAGGAAGAGGCCGGGAGAGACTTCCAACAGTTGAGAGGCTCAGCTGGCCGGGGAGGGCCAGGGTGCTCCATGGAGCAGAGAGAGGACACGTCTGCTGCCAGAGATGCAGTCTTGGAAGGAGCAGGTGTCTTTACATGAAGGAGAAACTTGGTGCGAGGTGGGGGTGATATGTGGGGACCTCTACCCCCAAAGGATGCAGGTATTTCCCAGGACAAGGCATTCCGAGGCCTCTGTGGGAGAGGAGTGGGCTGAGTGGAAAGCAGGGAATTTTAAGCCAAGATGTCTTTAAGGTTTATTATTATTATTATATCCCAGGATCAAAGTTCAAGTCCCGAGGGCACCACCAGATGTGAATCCAATGCGGTGAAACTGGTCAGGGTAGGACCCTATTCGGAGTATCTGTGGCGAGCAGCCAGCATCAAGCAGGTGGTCCCGGAAAAGTTCAGTGGGGCACCTCCAGAGGCAAGACAGAGCAGGCAGTGCCCCAGGAAACATCTGATGCGTGGTCCCAAGGTCTCACCCAACATGCACCCTGCAAATAGGTACTGAAGACCTTATATGCACGAGGCACTACCCAGAGGCTGGGGGTGGCCCCAAACAAGATGACTGGGGCCCTGCCCTCATAGAGTGGCAGACTATGGGGACAGGGGACAAGAAGATGGTGACCAAAGGCATGCCCCCAGAAAATTTCAGGTTGTGCCAAGTGTGCTGAGGGGGACAAAGGAGGGGCTGATGCGATACAAAGATGGGAAGACCCTGCCTCTAGAGGTGGGTAGGGAGGTCTCCTCTCCAGGGGGTCCAGCCTGGGAAGGTGGGTCCCGAAGTCCCCTTGGAGGAGCCAGACAGGGAAGAAGTGGGAAGGACATTCCAGGCAGAGGCAGAGCCTCCCTGGGTTTATTTCACACCTTCTCTCTGTCCTTTAAATCAGTTAGGCCAAAGGCTTGTTGGCAGCAAACTAGCAGCTGCTGCCACTCTGGTCTGCATGTAAGGATACACAGCCCATGTTGACTTCCAACCGCTAGGAACCAGCAGAAGAGTTTTAACCTTGGGGAAAGAGGTCAATTCACTCAAGAGGGTCCCCACACCTGGACTTGGAGCAACATGGTCTGGGAGGTACCAGGGGTCTGGACCAGCACCCCCAGCATCTGGCACAACCCCTGTCAGGCAGCTCTCCCCTGAGCCCTGCCCTAGCTTCACTGCCTGCCTCAGCGACGCTCACTCTGGCCCTGGCTGCCTCCCGGCGGGTCCAGGAAGGGGTGCGAGGCCAAGGGAACTGTATGATCTGTCTTCTGAAAAGTCCCCCCCCCCCCCCCCGCCCAATTCTGATCGGAGCCTGGCTGAGCCGTCCCGCTTTCCCGCCTGCCTCCTCTCCTTCCCGCCGCATCCTCTCCCCCGCGGGGACCAGGACGCGAAGGGTTCCCCGGCGGGAACCCACGGGACTGTCCCCACTCCTCGCTCCCGTGCCGCCCGAGCCCGGCCTGGGAGCGGTTTAGTGCATCCCGGAGATGGGGGTGGAAGAATGACCCCCTCGGCGCCTGGCTCTGGGAATCTTCGGCGGGAGGGGAAGCTGATACCACAGTCCTCCACCACCACCCCCAGGCGGGACGGGATGGATGGGCGCCTCCAGGGCCCCCTGCGAAAGGAAGAGGAAGAAGGGGCGAGCATAGAGCATAGAGTTCGGGCGCGGAAAGGAAGGCGCGCCCCTCCGGCCGGCGGCCGGGGCGGGAGCCGAGAGACGCGCCTCCCCGAGGCGCGGCGACGTCCCCAAAGGCGCCCGGTGCTCGGAAGGGGCCGGAGCTCTGCCCGGACCCAGAAAGGGCCGAGCGTCCCGAACGCCCCGCATCGTACCCCGCACCCCCGCCCCGGACGTGCCCACCGCACTCCGCGCCCCGGAACCTTCGGCCGAGCCCGCGGCGCGCGGGGCACGGCGTCCTGGCGGCGCCTCAGGCCCCCCAGCCTGGGCGCGCGGAGGGAGCGCAGGTTTGGGGCTCCGGCGCCGCGGCCGCGCGTTCCGGGGGAGCCGGGAGCCGAGCCCGCCAGCACCGCCGCTCACTCACCAAGCCCGCCGAGCTCCTCCTCACACGAGTACCAAATGCCGGTGTGGAAATTCCTGAAGAGGAAGCGGTCGTCGCCCGTCTCCCAGCTGTAGAGCGCGCCGCCGGGGGGGCCGTTCCCCGCGGCGGCGGCGGCGGCGACGGCGGCAGCAGCGGCGGGGGCGGCGGTGCCGTTGGCCGTGGCGTTGGCGCCCGAGTTGGGGCAGTTGGCGCGCCCGCCCTGGCCGCAGCCCGGCTTGGGCACCCGCTGCGTGCCCTGGCACCAGTGCGTGGTGAGGAAGGCGGTGGTGGCGAAGAGCAGAGCCAGCAGGTTCAGGGCCACGGCCAGGAGCGCTCGGCCGCGGCGGCTCGTCTTCATGCCGCCCGCGCCGCCGGGGAGCTCCGCGCGCGAAGTTGGCAGCCGGCGCCCCGCGTCAGCGGCCGCTGCCCGCCGCGCCCCGGGGCTCGGGCGCCTTCAATGGGCGGCGGCGGACGCGGCGCGAGCCCATGACCACCAGCACCCCTGGGGGTGGGGGCGCGGCGCGCAAGAGGAGTGGGGGGCGGGCAGAGGCGGCGGAGCGGCTCCGGCGCGCCCGGAGCCCGGAGCGCGAGTGCACCTCGGAGAGGAGCCGCTGGCGCCTGGCAGCGGCCACGGCGCAGGGACGCGCGCCCCTCCGTGGGGAGACACCTGCAGGCGGCCGGCGACACTGTTCTGGCTCCCGCCCTCGCGGGGAGAGGGGGCGCCCCACGCCAGGCGCGGGCGGCGGCCGGGGAGAGAAGGCGCGCCCCCGAAAGAGACTCGCACCCGAATGGGGCGGGGGGTGGTCTGAAAAGCAGAAAGAGTGCGGGAAAGGCGCTCCTGGAGAAAGAGGCTTCCCACGGGGCACGTGGGACGGCAAAACCAGCGGGGAGGGAGCATCTTACGCAGGAACCAGAGAAGCCCTGCCCTCGGGAGAGAAGGGCTGAGCCTGTTGGGGCTCCCACCAGGAACAGGGACCAGCAGCACCCTTCCCCCCAGTAGGAGGCCCTAGGAAGGATCCCCAAGAGTCTGAAAGGCAGAGTTGAGTTTGCTGGACTTCCCACACCCGAGAAACAGCAGGACCCCCTGGAAAAAATGCCTCATACTGATCTTGGGGTTACAGGAGCGGTAAGGAGGGGTGCCTCTCCAGAAACGCGGGGTTGTGGAGCCTAAGGGGCTTGTGCTTCCCCTGAGGGGCTGGCAAGGAGGTTTGGCCTCCTCTGGCAGGATGAACCTGCTGTCGCCTGCATTCCCTATCAGGGCACGGAACAGCAGGAAGTGTAGCCAAGAAGTGTGCCACACAGGATGGCAAGTATTGGATATGACAACAGGAGAACCACAGACCAGATGATCCTGAGCAGCATGGCCCAAGGAGGGCCCATGCCAGACACGAATTTGCTGCAGTTACCAGGCAGGGGTGCCCCACAAAGGCTGGCCAAGCCAGAATCTTCAAGGTTGGGGTGGGGGCAGAATGGTCAAGCATACTGACTTTGGAGTCAGGTGACCCTGAGGCCTGACCAGCTGTGAACTCTGAAGAAGTTACTAAACCTCTCTGAGCCTCATTTCCATGTCTATAAAAGGGGGAGGGCTATTGGCTGTTGTGTTGAGATTACACTTGCAAAAAGCACTTGGCCCATAACACATAACAGGTGACCAATAGATGCTGGAGGAGGGAGAGAGAGAGAGAGAGAAAGGAAGGAAGGAAGGAAGGAAGGAAGGAAGGTGGAGTTCCCACTGTGGTACAGCAGGATCAGCAAAGTCTACAGAGCACTGGGTTGCAGGTTCAATCCCCAGCCTGGCACAGCAGATTAAGGATCCAGCACTGCCACAGCTGTGGGACTGTGGCTCGGATCTGATCCCTGGCCCAGGAATTCCATATGCCAAGGGGCAGCCAAAAATGAAAAGGGGAAAAAAAAAAGTATGTGCCCTAGAACTTTGATAAAAATAAATGTAAATTTTTAGAGAAAGAAAGAAAGAAAGAAACTCTGCCGTAAAAAAAGAATGAAATGATGCCATTTGCAGCAACATGGATGGAACTAGAGACTCTCATCCTGAGTGAAGGAAGTCAGAAAGAGAAAGACAAATACCATGTGATATCACTGATCTCTGGAAGCTAATATGCGGCACAAATGAAACTTTCCACAGAAAAGAAACTTATGGACTTGGAGAATAGACTTGCGGTTGCCCCGGGGGGAGGGGGAGGGATTGGGAGCTTGGGGTTAACAGATGCAAACTATTGCTTTGGGAATGGATTAGCCCTGAATCCTGCTGGGTAGCACTGAGAACTATGTCTAGATACTTACAACGCAGCACGACAATGGGAGAAAAAATTATGTATGTGTAACTGGGTCCCCATGCTGTGCAGTGGGAGGAAAAAAAAAAGTGTGGAGGAAAATAATAATAAAAAATTAAAAAGAAGAAAAGAAAAGGAAGACAGACAGACAGACAAAGGGAGTCGACTGGTAGTCTAGAGGTTAGGACTTGACACCTTCACCACTTTGGCCCAGATTCCGTCCCTTGTCTGGAAACTGAGATCCCACATCAAGCCGCTACACGCCAAAAATAAATAGATAAAGAAAGAAAGAAATGCTGGCCATTATTATTCACACCTGAAACAAGATCAGTGGACCAAGTTCACACGCACCTTGCCAGACTCTCTTGTGCAAGGTGGGATGGGCCGTCTGTGAGTGCTGCATCCTTACCTCAGCTCTAAGTCGGCCACGGTCTCTCTGAAACCCCATCACACTGCACAGCACAGGGTGCCTGGATGCCCGGGATGTGTAACAATTAATTGCATTGTTGATTGCAAGAGCTCATTTGAATTCTGCCCAAGCTGAGAACTGTTCCAACAACCCCCAGCTCGTGGAGTGGCAGGGCTTGCAGGATTCAAGGTTAACGGCTTATGAATTGCCTTAGTCTGGTGGGAGAGCCTGTGCTCACTGGCTGTCGCTGCTGCTCTGCCCGGGGGGTAAGGGAGGGTCACTGGGGCAACGTCCCTGGCAGGAACCCATATGAAGGATGGCCAAGGGGCTCTAGACTTGTTTACTAAATCCCTTTTCTGGCCCTAGGCAAGGCATTCCCAACTATTTTGAGATGGAAGACCTCCGTGCAATAATGGTTAACAGAGAAAATAAATCAGGGCCCAACTGCTACAAGGAATTCGGTAACACTTTTAAATGGCCGTGCAATAGTCATCAGAGGAGTATCTGTACACATCTGAAAAGCAATGCCTCAGATGTGGGCTTGAGACCATGGCTCGTGTGCCTGTGTGCAGAACCGGGGGACCTACAGCTGGGGAAGCCCATCCTGGGCATCCAAAGCCAGGCGAGCCCAAGTGACCTTTGTCTCAAGGACAGCACTCTCTTGAGAAATAGCCAGAGCAAACACAGAAGGGTCTGAAATTTCCATCTGAGACAATCCTCCCCTTGCTGCATGCCCACTGGATGCTCAGCCCCAGGGAGAAAAGAGCAGGACCAGCATTGATAAGTAAGCCATGGAGTCAGCAGGTGTTAAGAGCCACGGAGAAGAATAAAGCGGGAGTAGGGGTGGGGCTAGAAGTGAGGGTAGCAGCTTGTGATGTTTAAGCAGGGCTTCAAGGAGATGTCACCGGGCAGGTGACACTGGAGCAAAGGCTTGAAAGGTGATGAGAGCTGGCCATGGAGATATCCCAGGAAAGGAAGTTCCGGGAAGAGGGAACAGCCAGTGCGAAGGCCCTGAGGTAGGGGGAAACTGAGAGAGCCGTGTGGCTGGGGCTGAATGCACAGGGGGAGGGCAGAGGGGTGATTTGGGGGCAGAGGACAGGTCATGGTGTGTGGAGTCTGTCACAAGGACTCTGGTTTACTCTGAGTAGGGTGGGAGCCTGGGGAGGTTCTGGGCAGGCGCATATCTGACTTGGAGTATAACAGGATTGCAAGAAAGTTTCAAAGTTCTGACTGATGTTACTTACCCTGGGCCTTGTACTCAAACTGCAGATGAGGTTGTGCCCCAGGGAGGGAGCCACTTCCTGTGTTTACACACCCTTCCTGAAATGAATCCAAACTCCTGAGCAAGCCCCTTGGACAGGGTGGGGCTTTTTTTAGTGGTTTGTTTTTTGGCTTTGTTTTTGTTGCTTTTTAGGGCCACACCCACAGCATAGGGAAGTTCCCAGGCTAGGGGTCCAATCAGAGCTGCTGCAGCCGCCAGCCTACATCACAGTCACAGCAACATGGGATCCAAGCCGAGTCTGCCACCTACCTACACCACAGCTCACAGCAACACCCAATCCTTAACCCACCGAGCAAGGCCAGGGATCGAACTCTCGTCCTCATGGATCCTAGTCAAGTTCATTACCACTGAGCCACATTGGGAAGTCCTAGGGGTATTTTTTTTTTTTTTTTTTGGTCTTTCTGCCTTTTCTAGGGCCTCTCCCGTGGCATATGGAGGTTCCCAGGCTTGGGGTCCAATCGGAGCTGTTGCCACCAGCCTACATCAGAGCCACAGCAACGTGGGATCCGAGCCTCATCTGCGACCTACACCACAGCTCACGGCAACGCCGGATCCTTAACCCACTGAGCAAGGCCAGGGATCAAACCCACAACCTCATGGTTCCTAGTCGGATTCATTAACCACTGCGCCACGACGGGAACTCCGGGGGGGGTAATTTTTATCCTCAGGTGGTGATACAGTTCGAATGACCTTGGGTGCATTTCCTTTAGGAAATTTATTCCTGACACTTAAGACAGTAAGGCAGTCTTTATTCAGTGGCCACTGCAAAAAGGAGAGGACCACTGACATAGGACAGAGAGATTGGGCTCAGCTCTGAATCCAACCAGGACAAAAGGGGACTGAGAGTCAAGGAGCCCCGTGGGAGTCAGTGGATGGAAGGTTACTAAGAAGAAACATCAGTGCTAAGAGGATGCTGGCTAAATAGACTGGACAGGATTCTTGCTAAAGCAGCCCAGGAGGATCAGACTTCCAGAAGGGGAATGAGGGATCTGATGGGGTTTCGAGGGTGAGGGAACGGAACCAGTAGGATTCTTGCTAAAACTGCAGGAAGCAGCCCAAGGACAGAGTCCCAGGTCAGGGCCTAGTTGAGGAGAGGGCTCGAGGAGCCTGACTAAGCTTTGGTCGAGGAGGGGTCTTTGTCAGAGTTCCCTGGCGGCCTCGTGGTTAAGGACCTGGTGTTGTCACTGCTGTGGCTCGGGTTCGATCCCTGGCCCAGAACTTCTGCCTGCCATGGGTGTGACACCAAGATAAAGAGGGGCTTTTTCTAGGGTTGAAGGAGATGGGGCTTGCTTAGGAGCCAAGGGGTGTGGGCACAAGCCCTGGTCCCCTCCCCTTTAGCCACTGCCATAGGCCCAGGCCTCCTGTCTCCCCAGTGTGCCCCGGCCCACGACCCCTCACCTCCCGGGTTCTGTGCTGCCACAGAATTCAGCCCAACACCTCTGCTTAGCCCTCTCCAAACACTCCCCGCTGCCGGCCCAGGACAAAGCCTAAAGGCCCAAGGATGCTTTTGCGGGTCCTTTGCTGCTGGCTCTGCCCACATCACAGCTCCTTTGCCTGCCCTGCCCAGGCCTCCGCCACCGTCCTCCCTCTGGTCACCTGGATGCCCTTGCGGTGCTGATCCTGTGTGACCTTCAAAATGTGGGTTAAACATCACTCTGCACACAGCAGTGCCTTCCCTGCCTCTGTCCCCACCACCCACCCCTTGGTCACTCTGCCTCTGAGCTGTGATGTCTGTGATCACAGCTGTCTCCCTCATGGGCCTGGGGGGTCCCTCGAGGTCACCCCGCACTGGCAGCCTACAAGCCAGGTTTGGTCCGTGAGCTTTTTTTTTTTTTTTTCCCCCTAGGGCCATACCCGAGGCATATGGAGGTTCCCAGGCTAGGGGGTCTAATCCGAGCTGTAGCCGCTGGCCTACACCACAGCCACAGCAAAGCGGGATCCGAGCCGCATCTGTGACCTGCACCACAGCTCATGGCAATGCAGGATCCTTAACCCACTGAGCAAGGCCAGGGATCGAACCCACAACCTCATGGTTCCTAATCGGATTTGTTAACCACTGAGCCACGATGGGAACTCCCCCGTGAGCATATTTTGTTTGGCCTGGCTGGTACTGGCCTCCACAGGGTGTTACATTTTCATGAGTTGCCAACATTCAACAATCATAATTGCACCTAAAAACCTAGACCTGCCGCTTCTCTTGCAAGATCAAATTACCTGCCAACCCCGGGCCTGCATTTTGGCCTGGCAACCATTGGAAACGGTCCCACTGGGCCCTTCCATCATTAGGGATACCTGGGAGGGGGTACCAGGAGGCATTTGAGTTTGAGAACCTGTAATCCAGGCCCCAAGTTTTGTTTTGTTTTGTTTTGTTTCATTTTGCGGCCACACCCACAGCCTAGGGAAGTTGCCGGGCCAGGACTGAGTCCAAGCCTATGCCACAGCTGTGGCAACACCAGATCCTTTAACCCACTGTGCTTGGCGGGGGGGGGGGGGGGGAAGGTGTCAAACCCACACCTGGGCAGTGACCCAAGCCGTTGCCGTTGGAATCTTAACCCACTGTGCCACAGCGGGAACTCCAAGGCCCCAAACATTTGTATAACACCCACCTACAGTGCACAAAATCAGGACTGATGGTTACATGGGGAGGAAGAGTAGAGTCGGAGCTGGGAGGGGCGGGGGAGAGAGGAGGAGGGGAAGCGATGGGGGGGGCGCGCTCTGGTCACACAGGTGTGTTCCATTTATGAAAACTCAAGCCAGGAGTTCCTGTCGTGGCGCAGCGGAACCGATTCCGACTAGGAACCATGAGGTTGCGGGTTCGATCCCTGGCCTCGCTCAGTGGGTTAAGGATCTGGTATTGCTGTGAGCTGTGGTGAAGGTTGCAGATGTGGCTCGGATCTGGCATGGCTGTGGCTGTGGTGTAGGCCGGTGGCTACAGCTCGGATTCAACCCCTAGCCTGGGAACCTCCATATGCCCTGGGTGTGGCCCTAAAAAGACAAAAAAGAAAGAAAGAAAGAAAGAAAGAAAAAGAAAAACTCCAGCCAGACGGTTGGGAATTGTGCACTTTTTCATATTCAATGAAATTTACCAGAAAAATTATTGCTCTTTATAATGAAATTCATACTTTTCAGGAAAGATGACTATGCTTTGAAGGGACCTGACCCTAATGCATCTTGCTTTCCACTTGGAATTGGCAGCTACAAAGACTCTCACCAGCTTCTGGACTTTCAAAGTCACTTCCTGTTTCCTAAACCTTCCAAACAGAGTATCCCCAGCCTCCAGGCTCTGCTAATTATAGCAGGGGATTAGCCAACTTCCAATTACTGGGGAGGTTTGTTTTGTTTTTTTTTTTCTTTTTCATTTCTTTGGATGAAGTTTTTTTTACACATTGACTCCCAAGGTATGTAAGCCTAATGCACACTTTACTTCCTGGTGAAGAGGCCGCTCTAGGGCTTTGGTAAAAGCAGGGCCCGCACTGCTGGCGTGTTTATGAGGCTGCCTGCCGCTCAGGGCCCGTGTTCCCAGGGGAAAAAGGGACCCTGGGGCTCAGCACAATCAAAGAAGTCCCAGGGGGTGGGTTTTCTGGAGGAGAAAGGAACCCACTTCCTTAGCAAGTGATCAGCTGGAATTTCTTTGAAACCGTCCTGGCTCTTCCAACAACTATGCCAGAGGAATCCATCAGGCCCCGGCTCTGTGCCAGGCATTTGTCTCTGGCAGACAAAGCCAACCAGCTCCCTGCCTCTGTGGGGCTTACATTCTAGAGAAGGAGACAGTGTTGAACTGAGAAACGGCTCACATATTCCCGGATTGCAGAGGGTGAAACAGGACAAGGGAAGAAGCCCCCAGGGCCTCGCTGAGGAGGGGTAGTTGAGCTGGGTAGTGTCAGCAGCTGTCCCAGCATTTAAGGCTGGCTTTGCCACATGTGGGCTGCCCCTGTCTCTCAGAGCCTCAGCTTTCTCAGTTCTAAGTGGGGTGGGGGAAGGGCACTGAGTGTCCTCACTGCGGGAGGGGTCTTCCACCTCCTGTCACTCTCAACAACCCTCAGGGGGCTAGTTGCCTCCGTTTGACAGATGGGGAAACTGAGGCAGCAGAGGACACATGAAGAGAAGAGGCTTGGAGGGCAGGGGGCTGGGGAGGCTCCTATCCCACAGCTCTGAACATCAACCCAGCTTAGCTCTTACTCCAGCAGCAGTGAGGACCCTGTGATGGCTGTGGAGCCAGGAGCGTGATAGACCCAGGGCTGTGTGTCTGGAAGGGCACCCACGGGGCTGGTGGGGTGGATGGCTGGAAGGGGAGGCATCTCAGAGATGGGTGATACGTCAAGAGGCCCCTGCCATGGTCCAGGCCAGGCACCAAAGCCTGTTCTGGCAATGAGAGGGGAGCCTGGTCTTGCTACCTGGCTGCAGTTACAGAGACCAAGACCAGGGCATCCACTCAAAAATGTGCTCAGAAACCACAGTGATAACTATTCACAGTCGCCAAGACAGGGAAATGACCTAAAAGTTCATTGACAAGTGAATGGATAAAGACGATGTGGTACATATACACAGTGGAATACTACTCAGCCATAAAAAAGAATGAAATCATGCCATTTGCAGCAACATGGGTAGAGAGTTACTAGAGGGTCTCATAGTAAGTGAAATAAGTCAGAAAGAGAAAGACAAATACCATAGGATATCACTTATATGTGGAATCTAAAATATGGCACAAATGAACCTTACTACAAAACAGATGCAGACTCAGGGACATAGAGAACAGATGGGTGGTTGTCGAGGGGGAGGGGGATGGATGGGGAGTTGGGGGTTAGTTGATGCCAACTATTCCATTTAGAATGGATAAACCAGTGAGGTCCTGCGGTACAGCACAGAGAACTATGTCCAGTCTCTTGGGATAGACCATGATGGAAGATCATATGAGAAAAAGAATATTATATATATATAACTGGGTCGCTTTGCAGTACAGCAGAAATTGGCACAACATTGTCAATCGACTATCCTTCAAAATGTTTTTTAAAAAGAAAGAAAGAAACCACGGGAATAGGATGAACAGCAAATCAGCCTTGGCTCCGCCCGCTGTCCGGGGCAGGGGGGAAGCGAGTCAGGCCTGGAGAGAGGACAGGAGCGCCTCCCACTGGTCCCCACCATCAGTTGTGACGTGTCCTCTGGATGACAAGCCAGGGAAGACCTTAGAGGGAGGGAGCATGAATGCATCACAAGAAAGAGCCAAAGAACGCTTATTTGGGACCCCTGGCATGTCAGGCACTTTGGCCAAAAGGATACAGCTGAACCCTTACAGAATTCTCACTCAATCTCAGCTGGAGAAACTGAGGCTCAGGGAGTAGCCAGGCAGAGGCAAGGGTCCAGGTAAACGCCTCACAGCTCGCTGACTCCCTGCCTTGTTCCCAACACTCAGTGGGATTTTTCTCCGTCCTCCGGGGCTAGAGCTGGTCTGTTTTACTCCTGTCTTGAGGGGGAACAAGGAGGAAGGTTGGGGAGGAAACACATTTTAAGGTGTCTGCAGAAATCAATCAGCCCGTCTTGTCAGTTTTTTTCCCCCAAGCTGTTTTTTGCTTCCCTCTGCTGCCCCCTAGCGGCTGAAAGTGGGGCCACCGGTCTTGCTTCCCTGGACCAGGAAAAAGAGCCCGTTCTCTCCCCATCCACCCACTTGCAAGAAGCTAAAACTGCCCCATCAGCCACCTGAGGGATTCCTGGGACTCGACTAAGTGATTGAGAACAGAGGTCTCCAGTTGGATATAAATATTTATAAATTACATAACGATGCACAAATATATTATGAACAGCATGTTTAAAAACTAGAAAAATTGGGCGTTCCCGTTGTGGCACAGCGAAACGAATCCGACTAGGAACCATGAGGTTGAGGGTTTGATCCCTGGCCTCACTGAGTGGGTTAAGGATCTGGTGTTGCTGTGGCTGCGGTGGCCAGCAGCTGTAGCTCTGATGAGACCCCTAGCCTGGGAACCTCCGTATGCCACAGGTGTGGCCCTAAAAAGATTAGGAAAAAAAAAAAAAGACCAAAAACCTAGAAAAATTTATAGAAGAACAAAAAGGTTAAATAAACACGGTGTTTAAATGTTTTTATTTACTAACAGTATAGTAGACCTTTTGGCCCTCATTTAAACTTTCTCGGGAATACTTTTTTTAGAGCTAGCAAAGAAATAGCATATGCTTTTTTTGTTTTGTTTTGTTTTTTGAAAGGCATGGGTTGTGGGGTGCCGTGACGATTCAGGGGTCTGGTTCTAGATAAGGTTTTTCCATACTTGATTTGAATGGCCGTTAGAGCTGAAAACAGTGCTGAAATTTGGATTTATACAAAGAAAGATTTCTAAATCCACATGGAAGAAGCGCCTCGTGGGGTCTGCTTTCTAAATATCAATATTCATATTTAAGCCCCTTCTCAAAGGAGGGAACTGTTTTTTGGTGAAGTCTGGCTCGTAAACCATCCATCTTCCTTATTTCTAGCTCTAAATCTTGCAAACAAATCAGAAGATTGGCATTTGTGCATTTTAAACAAGCGGGTTCAAAACCCCATGGAAGTTTTCGTTCGGAAGCTTTTTGAAATGGGTTGGAATTTTCCGTTTTCAAGTTCTTGATGTGTGCGGACTTGGGGTGGTTTTGAGGGAAACCAACTTACCTTGCTTTTTGGCAACAAAAGCTCCTAACAATGGAACCATATCCAAACATCTGTTTTCAAAATGCTCTTTCCATCAGGAGTGTCTCTCAAAAAGCAGTTAATATTCTCTGCATTGTTTTAAAATTCTCTTCCTCTTGGAGGAGCAGATTGGGTGCTTTATTTGGGGAGGGACCACACAGTCAACAGTCACATGTCACTCCAGAAGAGGTCCGCAAATGCAGGTGGCACTTGTCTTTTTCACAAAAGAAACCCAGGAAACTCATCTCCAGGCTCGGCACCTGTTTGAGGTGCCACTCAGTGTAACAACATATCGCTGAAGAGCCTTCTGGGCAAAGGTCTTGCTCTTAGTAGGAATAATTTAAGTCATAAACATGATGATAAAGAACACGGGAGTTCCCATAGTGGCTCAGAACCTGACTAGTATCCATGAGGATGCAGGTTCGATCCCTGGCCTCGCTCAGTGGGTTAAGGATCTGGCATTGCCGTGAGCTGTGGTGTAGGTCACAGACGTGGCTTGGATCTGGCGTTGCTGTAGCTGTGGTGTAGGCTGGCAGCAGTGGGAGCAGCCCTAGAAAAAGACAAAAAAAAAGACACATCTTCTGGAGCCCCTTAATCTTTAGCACACAATCTGTTAACCAGTGGAGATGGACACACACACACACACACACACACACACACACACACACACACACATGCTCCTGACACTCCTTTTATTGATTTAGTCTCCCAAGTAAAGCAAAGAGAAAGACGATTTATTGAATATATGCTAAGTGCCATTCAAGGTATCCAGACTTTTTTTCCTTTCTTTTTTTGGCTTTTTAGGGCTGCATCTGCGGCATATGGAGGGTCGAAGGCTAGGCATCGAATCAGAACTATAGCTCTCAGCCTACACCACAGCAACAGCGACACCAACACCAGATCCGGGCCACACCTACAACCTACACCACAGCGACGCCAGAGCCTTAACCCACTGAGCGGGGCCAGGGATCGAACCTACAACCTCATGGATACCAGTCAGGTTCTTAACCCACTGAACCACAATGGAAACTCTAGCCCCATTTTACAGATGACCAAACCGAGGCTGAAAGAGGAATGCCCTGCCCAAGGTCAATGGTCAAGTCAGGGTTCAACCCCAGTCGTGTGACTCCCGTTCCAGGGGCCCAGGATGCTCTGACCTGGCAGCCATCACCTCTAAAAGTCCCACCCGGGAGCTCGCTGCGTGATCAACTCCATTCTGTGTGTTGGGAGGGGGGGTTCTTTATTTATTTGTATTTTGGGGGTTTTTCTAATGGAATAAATATTTCAGGTACCATTGTGTGGAGTGTTTGAGCAGGAAAGAAATCTATTGAATTGAAAGAGGGTTTTGTTAAAATAGGTGAAGGCGGTGAAACGTGGAGAAGTGGGAAGGATGGGACCTCTTCCCATCCTGCCCCTCCCTCCCCTGCCCCCCAGGAGTGAGGCGAGCCAAGCATTGGGCTCAACCCCGTGGAAGGGAGAGAGGCTGCCTTGTCGGGTTAAGGATACTAGGGCGAGAAAATCTACTGCCTGACCAGCACACATGGGGGGAGGCTGACCCAGGAAGGGATTCGGCTGGGGTTTGTGCATGGAGCCACGGATCGGCACACAGGGCTGGATTTAGGGTCTTGGGATGAATCAGTGAAGTCAGTCCCATGCTTGGCTTCCATTCTTTTTTCTTTTTCAGGCTGCATTTGCAGTATAGAGACGTTCCCAGGCTAGGGGTCCAATCAGAACTGCAGCTGCCAGCCTGCGCCACAGTCACAGCAATGCTGGCTCCTTAACCCACTGAGCGAGGCCAGGGAGGGAACTCACATCCTCACAGACACGGTGTCGAGTTCTTAATCCACTGACCCACAGCGGGAACTCTTTGCCCTCCGTTCTATATCCACCCTGTATCTGTGCCCTTTGCCAGTTAACACTGCCCTTCCCATGGGGGCGGGGCCTGCTTCTTTGCCTCTGAACTGTGAACGTGGCTTTGCCAGTAGCATGAGATAGAAATGTTGGTGGCTCCGTTCTCAGTCTAGGCCTCATGAAATTTTTTTTTCTTTTGTCTTTTTAGGGCTGCACCCGTGGCATATGGAGGTTCCCAGGCTAGGGGGTCAGTCAGAGCTACAGCCACTGGCCTACACCACAGCCACAGCAATGCAGGATCCGAGCTGTGTCTGCAACCTATAGCACAGCTCACAGCAACGCCAGATCCTTAACCCACCGAGCAAGGCCAGGGATCGAACCCGCAACCTCATGGTTCCTAGTCAGATTCATTTCTACTGTGCCACAACAGGAACTCCCGAGCTCCAACTTCTTTAAAAAAAAATCTATAAATACACCCCCAAGTGTATTTGTGCCTCAGCTTGGAGGGAAGTGAGTCATTTAGGGCTGGTTTAAACCATTCAAAGGGGACTCATTGAGAAGCCCAGTGGGAAAGTCTGGTCAGGTATGGCTTGATCTAGCAGCTCAAAGCTGTCGAGGACTTGGGTCCTCTCTACCCTTCTGGCTTACCTTCCACAGTGTTGGCTTCATCTCTCCAACCTCTGGGTGCACATGGAAGTCCCCCTGAAGGGACTTCCCAGGCAAAAAAAAATTGCTGCCTTGACTCCTGACCTCACAGTCTCACACCACACCAGCTCTTTCCTAGATGGTGGGGAAATTTCTCTTTCTCAGAAGTCCCAGCCAATGGTTTCTAATGTCTCACTGTAGACAGAGAGAATGGGATGCTCCGATTGGCTCAAGGCAGTCAGGACCCACCCCTGGAGCTGTGTCCGGGGTCAGGACCTGCCCAAACTTCATGGCCGAGACTGAGAGAGGTGGCTGCAACAATTATTAAAAAAAAAAAAAAAAAACTTGCAAAACTTAGCAACAATTACTGTTTCTCATGCTTCCGTGGGTTGGAATCTAAGCAGCTATGCTATGCTCTCCTGGCACCACTTCTGATGGCCCGACTGGGGCGATAGGATCCGTGATGATCTCACTTGCACACCTGGAAGTTGGTATGATGCTCGTTGGAGTGCCTCAGTTCTCCACGTGAGCCCCCCACCCCTGCTCAGCTAGATGGGGCTCCCGTTTTGCACCGAAGTCTTGGGATCTTAGAAGGCAGAGGCGGAAGCCTCAAGGCCCCCCCAAGCTCTGCCCTGGACACCCACGTGGAGTCACTTCCATGCATTCTATTGGTCTAAGCACCTCTGCTGAGATCTAAAGGGAGGGGACCCCACCTCTTGAGAGGAGGGGCCTATTGCAAAGGGCTACGAACAGTCCCCAGGGGTGATTAGGGCAGAAACAGGGGTAGCTTCTGGACAGCCAAAATGGCCAATGACTGCCACAAGAGGGCAGAGGGAGGCAAAGGCAGAGAGGCCTGGAGAGAGTGGCTCCTTCTGCCCAGGGTGCCCCCCAACTCCCAGAAACCTCAGCAGGAGATGCCCCTGAAGACAGCACTTGTGTCAAACCCAGGAACGTTCCTGGGACCAACGCCCAGGGATAATCTTTGCGATCAGGACAGGAGGGGCTGGGATTACATGCCTCCCTCGCTTAATTGAGTCATGAAACTTTTATTAAGGGATATAGTTTTTCAAAGCCGAGAAAGCACGGCCGTGCTGGGCAGACCCATTGAGAGTAAATCCTTCTCGCTATGGCAATCCTTAGTGCTGAGGTCCTTGCGAAGGGACAAGGTGAAGACAGGTGGGGGATTTGCAGAAGGCGAGTCTGGTCCACGCATTGCATGCCAAGTGCTCTCCCAAGCCCCCTAAGAATGCGGCCATAGCAGCCAGAAGAGCCACATCCAATTTCCCCCGCTTTCCTTGCAGGAGGGCTGCCTCCTCCATGAACAGGCGTGACGACTGCTTCCATCAGACACGGGAGCGGGTGCCCGGTCCCATCCCTGTCAACCAAGAGGGAGGGTCACAGGTGGCTTTGTCCCTCCAGGAACCTGAGCATCACCTTCCTGCCCCCTCTGACTGAAGGCTTCAGGAAGCCAGCCCTCCTAGCTGGAGAGACCCTTGGAGCCCCCCTCTCTAGGGAATGGAGCCACTCAGAGCCCCCACTCAGAAGACCGTGAGGTCACCCCACCCAGACAGGCCATCTCAATGCTGTGTGCTATTCATCAAGCAACTTAGCACCTCTGAACCATAAGATGCCTATAAGAGGGTCCACTTAACCTGTGGAAAACTCCTGGCATGACTTTTTTTTTTTTTAATGTGAGCCAAGATTTTATTTATTTATTTATTTATTTATTTATTTATTTATTTATTATCTTTTTAGGGCCGCACCCGCCACATATGGAAGTTCCCAGGGTAGGGGTTGAATCAGAGCTACAGCTGCCAGCCTATGCCACAGACCCAGCAACGCCACATCTGAGCCACATCTGCAACCTACACTGCAGCTCATGGCAATGCCAGATCCTTAACCTACTGAGCACGGCCAGGAATAGAACCCGCGTCCTCATGGATACTAGTTGAGTTCGCTTCTGCCGAGCCACGATGGGAACTCCTGAGCCAAGATTTTAAATCAGGAGTTTGCATATAAACAATTGGACTCTCCAACTTCTTAGAAACAATCTGAACGTCTGCTGGCACTGGGCCTGCATGCCCAGCTGGCAGACTTGGCTGGAGCTGAGCAATTTCTTTAGATAGGAGACAGTCTCCCCATTTCACCACAGTCCCCACCACTCCCTATTGTCTTCCATCAGATCTGCTCGCTCATTTCTATCCCTAGTCTAATCCTGGCAGGCACTGGAGGTTGCCACCACAGGGTTAGAGTTTCAGCTCCACTGTCCTCAGGGCTCCACCAGATCTTTATCCTGGGATCCACTCTCACTAAACCCACAGCTCAACATCTCATCATTGTAGGGAGACGGTGTTGCCCCCCTCTGCGTGCTCCATCTCTCCAGCTACCAAAGCACTGACCAGCACTGAGGACCTGGAAACAACCTCTCTAGCCAGGCATCCGTGTGGTCTGTCAGCCCTCAAATGAGCTCAATCCTGCCCGTGGCTGAAGATCTTGGAGTGAGGGCTCTGCTTTTTTTAATTTAATTTAATTTTTTAAATTTATTTTTTATTGTTATTTCCCCCAACACACTTTTTTTCCCCCCACTCTTCTTTAAGAAGTTCCCAGGGCCCCAGAACCCAAGTCTCTTTTGAGATGTTTTTGTTTTTTCTTTGTAGGGCTACACATGGAAGTTCCTGGGCTAGGGGACAAATTGGAGCTGCAGCTGTTGGCCTACACCACAGCCACAGCCATGCCAGATCTGAGCCGCATCTATAACCTACACCACAGCTCTTGGCAACACCAGATCTTTAACCCAACCGAGTGAGGCCAGGGATCGAACCTGCATCCTCCTGGATACCAGTCAGATTCATTTCCGCTGAGCCACAATGGGAACTCCCCTAAGTCTGTTCGAAACCTTGGGGCACTTAGTCCAGAAATGGTTTTATCTCATCTAAGTCTCTGGGCTACTTGACTGGGCGCATCCAGCTGTCACCTCTGATGCTCCTTCAACACTTCAACAAATATCCATCCTCCGGTTCGACCCCTAGCCTGGGAACCTCCATGTGCCAAGGGTGCAGCCCTAAACAAACAAACAAAAAAGACTCATCCATACCAATTAGCCAACAGGAGGCAGAGCTGGGAACCAGGCCCTCATAGCCCCATCGCAGGCCTTTCTTTTCTTTTTTTTTTTTCCAAATGTTTTTTGTTTTGCTTTGTTTTGTTTTGTTTTTTGACTGCCCTGAGGCATATGGAGTTCCTGGGCCAGGGATCAGATCCGAGCTGCAATTGCGGCAACCCCAGATCCTTTAACCCACCGTCCTGGGCCAGGGATCAAAACAGCATCCTGGCAGAGTTCCCATTGTGGTGCAGCGGAAACGAATCTGACTAGTATCCATGACGATGTGGGTTCAATCCCTGGCTTCAGTGGGTTAAGGATCCAGTGTTGCCATGAGCTATGGTGTAGGTTGCCGATGCGGCTCAGACCTGGCATTGCTGTGGCTGGGGTGTAGGCCGGCAGCTGTAGCTCTGATTGGACCCCTAGCCCGGGAACCTTCATATGCAGTAGAGCAGCCCTAAAAAGACCAAAAAAAAAAAAAAAAAGAAGCAAGAGAGAGAGAGACCAAGGATCCAGCATTGTCGTGAGCTGTGGTGTAGGCCACAGATGTGGCTCAGATCCCAAGTGGCTGTGGCTGTGGTGTAGGCTGGCAGCTGCAGCTCCAATTTGACCCCTAGCCTGGGAACCTCTGTATGCTGCAAGGGCAGCCCTAAAAAGACAAAAAGAAAAACAAAAAACAAAAAAACCCGCATCCTGGCCCGGCAGAGATGCTGCCAATCCTACTGCGCCATAGCGAGAACTCCCCAGGGCCTTTCTTAAAGCAGAAAAAGAAAAGGGGAGGCTGCTGGGTTTGACAGAATCAAGCCTCACCCAGACTGCAGAACAAACTCGTTTTCTCCAACAGCAGGAGGCTCTGGAAGCTCGGGAGGGCCAGCTGGTGGTCCTGCTTTGACTTTCAAGGAGGTCAATTATCACAGAAAAACGGCTTTCACAGTCAGAGCCGCAGCGGGCAGGCGGCAGATCTGTCGTCTGTGGTCTTGCCAGGCGGGCCAGCATCAAAGGACACAGAGCTTTGCAAAGGACATGGGGTCCGAAAGCAGGGAATCCTGAGGTGGGTGCAGTGGGGAGGGTCTGCCGAAGGAAGGCAGTGGGGGCTTGTCTCCTCCTGCAGAGGGGGAGATGGGAACCGTTTTTGGAAATGCCGCAGTGCAGATCAGCAATGTCACAGAAGCCCCCAGAGCGTCCTCGGGGCTCCCGGCCCCTCCCCAGGCGGGCTCGGGGCGGGGGGAGCAGTTTGAGATGCTGGGCACATCCTTCTCCGGAGTCAGAATCACTTCTACGCCAGCGCCCTTTAGAGGCTGGAAGCAGGGTCACCCTTTAGAGGCTGGAAGCAGCGACTCCAGGGGAGCTCAGGAATCCTGGACCGGGGTGGGGAGAGGCAGAGCGAGGGCTGGTGGCAGCCTCTGGACCTCAGCCCCACCTCTGCGAAACGGGGATTGAACCCTCCTCGAGGGCTCCAAGATTGGACGGTATCTGACCATCTTGGCTTTTCCAGAAGGAGCCGTGCCTCCAGATGAGACTCGGCCTCAGGCCCCAAGCTAACCCCAGACACCCGTGTGGCTCTGGATATGCGGCCAGGGTTCCTTCGCAGGGTTCTAGGCGCTGCTTCTAGACAGCTGGGGTCTCTAGGGGTCTGTGACCCACCAGAAGGTGTATGCAGAGGCCTGAGGGTACAGAACAGTGCCATGCACGCAACGTCATCTTATTCACCCTGAAAGGGGTGTCTGGAGGGTGAGTTCATGTGTACATACATAGGAAGAGTCTGAAGGGAACATATATTATTTGTATAATAGAAGGAAAACGAATTTGTTTTCCCCTTTTAGGGGGGCTGCACCTGCAGCATATGAAGGTTCCCAGGCTAGGGGTCCAATCCGAGCTGCTGCAGCTGCCGGCCTACGCCACAGCCACAGTCACAGCCACGCCGGGTCCTTAAGCCACCGAACGAGGCCAGGGATTGAACCCGCATCCTCAGAGATAGGAGCTAGATTCTTAACACGCTGAGCCACAACAGGGACGTCCTAAATTTATTTTTAAAAAGAAAATACACCTGGTGCCAAAATGCCCACCCATGTCAGGCCTGTGGCGCTGCTGGATGTGTTTAAATAATTCATTTTCCACCTTCCTTGTCCTCCTGGCCGGCACCAATGAGGCTCTCAGCTCAGACCCAGGAGGCTGCCTAAGCCACGTCTGTGGTGAAACCCACCATCCCACCAAGGGCCTGAACCAATCAATTAACATGGCTTTTAAAAGATGTTTCCTTTTTTTTTTTTTTTTTTTTGTCTTTTTAGGGCCACACCTGCAGCCCTAAGTTCCTAGGCTGGGGGTCAAATCAGAGCTGCAGCTGTCGGCCTACACCATAGCCACAGCAGTGTGGGATCTGAGCAGCATCTGCCACCTACACCACAGCTCATGGCAACGCCGGATCCTTCACCAACTGGGCGAGGCCAGGGATGGAACCTGCGTGTCCTCATGGGTACTAGTCAGGCTCATTACTGCTGAGCCATGATGGGAACTCCCTAAAAGATGTTTCCAAATGATGCAGACAGGGAAGAGCGGAAAAGGGAGTCCTTGAGCTAAAGAAACCCTTCACTGAGGAGCTATTTACCTGAGTGCCATCCCCCCAAGGAGCCTGAAAGTAATGCCAGGCATTCTGAGCAGACGCCAAGGACACAGCTTAATTATGTCAAAAATTAGCCAGAAGTTGTTGCCACAGCTGTGGCACAAGTCACAGCTACGGCTCAGATCTGATCCCTGACCCAGGAACTCCTACACTGCGGGGTGGCCAAAACAGATAAAAAGAAATTGAACTGAAAGAGACATCAGTGTGACTCTAGCTTTTCTCTCCCAGGAGAAACTCATTTGGATAAACCTGGAAAATTCTCATATACCACTTTGGGGCTACATGCTCCAGGCCAGGCCCTACACTGAGTGCTGGGGACACATGCTCCCCTGCCATCAAGGACATTTCATTCCAGTGAGGGATACAGGCGAGCAGAGGGTTGGGGTAGGGGGTGGGAGTGTGACGGTGAGAAGGCTTGCAGGAGAGCTTCTGAGGAGGACAGCCAGCTCAGGTCCAGAGGGTCAGGGAAGACTCCAGCCTCCCCCGCAGAGCTGGTGTGGAAACGACCCAAATTGGTCAAACTGCATCCACCAAAATGCTCGCTCTGCAGAATACGACTTTGCCTGTCATCTGTTTGTCTCGGTGCTTGCGACCAGCTCAGAGTCCATCTGTCCATCCCAGTGAGTCAAGGAAAGATGCCGGGGTCACCTGTCTTCCATGATGCAGCAAGCCTCGAAGGGCCAGCCACTTTTTTTCTTTTTTAATCTTTTTTAGGACCACACCCTCGGCATAAGGAAGTTCCCAAACTAGAGATCGAATCAGAGCTGTTAGCTGCCAGGCTACACCACAGCCATGCCAGATCCGAGTCGTGTCTGCTACCTACACCACAGCTCATGGCAACGCCGGATCCTTAACCCACCGAGTGAGGCCAGGGATTGAACGTGCATCCTCATGGGTACTAGTCAGATTCTTTTCCGCTAAGCCATGACAGGAACTCTGCCAGGCACTTTCTCCTCCAGGACTAGGGGAAGAGAAGTCCCAGTTTACACCTGTTGTCCCAGAATTACTGCTGATACTGTCTCTTTTGACTCAAACCTTCCTGATTTGGAAAAAATACAACTAGAGTCACCTCTTGTGCACCCAAGCTTCATGGCAAACTTCAAATGTCTCCATTCAGGGCCAGCTTGCTCGCCCGTCTTAAGATGCCATCCCATCTATCTTCGCCCTTTCTCCACCTGCTTGCCCACAGGTGACCTCCTCCACCTCCTCAAGGAACCTGCTCAGATGACCATCACCTGCCATGAAGCCTCCCCGGATCCTCGGCCCTCCCCTGGTTCCCTAGTCTGCAAGCCTCTGTCCATTTCCTGGACTCCTAACCCCTATCCCAGTCCTTGGTACTTAGATTCTGCAACAATCCGAGTCTGTGTCCTCATTGGTCTGTGAATTCTTTGCAGACACAAGCTGTGTCTTATCTCAAGTCCAGCAACCTGGCTGATGGAGGCCGGTGGGACGTTTGTGAAACTGATGAGCCGCCATCAGTCATGGTTCCTGTCAAGGCCCAAGAAGTCAACTAGAAGCTCTTTCTTCTGCTTGGTCCCAGTTACCTCGTAGAGGTGTCACTCGGAGACAGTGATATTGCTCAGAGGTGGGCAGGAGGCCTGCTTAGCCCACCCTGAACCAGCCAGGAGGCCCTGGGGCTCAGAGTCCCAGAGATTCCCAAAACTAGGGGCTGATTTGCTCAAAGGATGTTGATGGAATCTTACAGCTCAGACATCTTTCAACTCTAATTTTCATCCTTCTTTTGAACAGATGATCAGGCTCCAGTGGTATCTATCGCAAGTGTCAACAATTTTTCACCTGTAGGAGCTGAACCTATGGAAATATTTGCACAAGCACCAAGATTTATGTTCAGGGATGTTCACTGTAGCATCATTTGTAGTAAGAATGAGCGTAAATAAATCATGGTGTAGCTATATGATAGAATACTATCCACAATTAACGATCATGTTTTAGGAGTTCCTACTCTAGCTCAGTGGGTTAAGAACCTGGCTAGTATCTGTGAGGACACAGGTTCGATCCCTGGCCCTGTGCAGTGGGTTAAAGATCCAGCGTTGCCACAAGCCATGGCTCAGGTAGCAGAGGCAGCTTGGATCTGGTGGTGGTGTGGCTGTGGTGTGAGCCGGTGGCTGCAGTCCAATTTGAGCCCTAGCCTAGAACCTCCATGTGCCATAGGTGTTGCCGTTAAAAAAAAAAAAAAGAGAGAGAAACCATACATATTCACACAGCCATAGGTAAATGTGGAAAGAAAATTCGCCAAAATACTGAGTGGTTTTCTCTGGGCACTGGGACTAGCAGACTCTTTTTAAAAAAAGTTTTCTGCATTTTCCCACATACAACATTTTATGGTCAAAGGGGAAAAAAAAAGACTGTTCAAAAAAAATCAACCCTCCACTGTGTGAGGCCAGTCGAGGAAAATGCTGGAAACTGTGAAAAGGAATGCTTCATCAGATCCCTTCCCAAAGCCAGCAGCTGTGCCCTTGGTGGACCTAAGGACATAAACCAGAGGAAAAGCCGGATATGGACACTAAATGGAGCCGGGACAGCCTCCCCCTCATTGGAAACCCCCAGCTGTGGCCCGTCCCCGGCTGATAGTGACCTAAGGGCTCCCTCTTGCCCACCTCCATCCTTTCCTGTCCCCTCTCTCAGAATGCAGAGACTGCTTCTGGATTTGCCATGGGCCCGAGAACTCATCCAGTCCATCCCATGCTGCTTTTTTTTTTTTTTTTGGCTTTTTTAAGGCTGCACCCTTGACATATGGAGCTACCCAGGCCTACATCACAGCTCACGCTGGATCCTTAACCCATTGAGCGAGGCCAGGGATCGAACCCACAAGCTCATGGTTCCTAGTCGGATTTGTTTCCGCTGCGCCATGACGGGAAGTCCCACCCGTGCTTCTTAAGGCCTGCTCTGCACCAGGCCCCACATGGAGCACTGCAGTCATGAGGAATCAGGTCAGACAGATGTCTGACCCCCCTCCCAGGGGAGGGACCCTTCCTGCAGGTCATCCAGCCACTTCCTATCCACCTCCAAAGACAGGGAGCTCACTAGAGTCCCTATGGCTGGGGCCGTGCCCATCATTGGAATAAAACTCCTCCAACCCCAGCCCACCTGACTCCTCAAGGCCTTTCCTCTGCCATCCTGAGCCCTGCCTCGTGTTCGGTCCAAGGGTGGGCCTCACAGGCTCCATCCCCTGACTCCCTGCATCTCTAAGCCTTCAGAAAGCCCTTTCATAGTCTCAGGCATAGACAGCATCCGCCTTGCCTAC
Source organism: Phacochoerus africanus (assembly GCF_016906955.1). Taxonomy (NCBI): domain Eukaryota; kingdom Metazoa; phylum Chordata; class Mammalia; order Artiodactyla; family Suidae; genus Phacochoerus; species Phacochoerus africanus. Next base: position 19,942,652 of record NC_062548.1, on the reverse strand, counting down.
TAGGCAGGTGAGGTGGTATTTACAGCTCAGGAATAACTGGGTGTTAATTCTCTGGGGAGAAGAGCACCTGAGGTTTCAAGTTCCCTCCGCGGTGAACTCTGAAGCGGGGCGAGCTGCAGCCGGGAGGCTGTGATTGATGTGGAGCGAGGGGCTGGTGTGCACACACACACTCACACACACACACATGCACGCACACACGATGCTCAAACCCAGCCCAGGTCCCCACGCCCATCAAACTGATGCTCATAAAGAAAGGCCTCAGAAGTAGAAGCCATCAGCCCCAACTCCGTTCCTCCCCAGTGCCACCCAGAAGCCTTCACCGAACACCCCCCCCCTCACTTTTGGGGAAGCAAACCTCTTCCCCGCCAGGGGTGGTATTCACCAGAAATGACCCGGTCCTGTCCGGTCCCTGGGACATCTAAAGCAGAAGGAGCTGCTGATCTGTTGTCCCAGAAACTTTGAGGACAAGTGCCGTTTCCACATGCGAACAGCTGGTCAGGGCCTCAGCTCTCGGACATACCGGGAGCCCCAAGTCCCGGTCAGGCCCCCCCCCCGCCCCCCATTCTCAAGACACCCCGTCAGGAGGCCCTCACCTCCCTGCTGTCCCCAGGCAGGATGTCAGTCACTGAGGGGTCCACCCTCGGAGGGGAGGGGAGGGGAGGGGAGGGGAGGGAGCCCGCGTTCTAAAGAGCAGGTGGATGGACAGCCGGGCTCCAGGCCCACCTCCACCATTAGGTCAACTATGAGACCAAGTCCCCCTGCCCGCCCTGAACCTATAAACAGGGACCCTGTATCTTCTCAGAGTTTAAGCTGTCACCTAGAAGAGGGCGGGGTGTAACCAGACCCCACCCAAGCCAGGCCCCCTCCGATGGGGTCACCCAGGGCACACACACAGGCCTCACCCTCGCTGCCTGGCTCCCCACCAGGGTGGTCCCGCCGCCACCACCTGGATGCTGGCCCTTCAGGAAGTTTTGAGGAGAAAAGAAGCTCCCTCACCAGAGTTTATATAACAACAACATAAGCATTTTATTTCTTCCTTAAGCTTCTTAGTTTCTTAGTATCACAATGGAATGATGAGAAAACAAAAACAAACAAAAAAACCCCCCATGAGTCTGCAAATCTCTGACAAAGAGCAGAGACTTCAAGGCAATCGAGGGGAGGGAGGGGAGGGGAGGAGAGGCTTGACAGAAGTGCCAGAGGAGTTCCACATCAGGCCTCTCCTGGGCCGGCTGGGCCGGGGAGGGGTGGGGAGGTGGAATGGTGAGAAGGTGGCACTGTCACAGCTGTCCTTGGTGTTTCTGCCTCGTGACTGATACGCGCATGATCCGCACGGACCACCCCGCAGGGTTTCCCGGTGCCTCCCTGGTACCTGGCCCCGCGGCCCCGCCTGCTCCAAACGCACTGTGCGCTCCGGCCAGGGCTCAGGCACCCTGGGGCCGGTTCCGCAGGAGCAGAGCGTGGAGCAGGGCGGGGCAGGCGACACCGCTCCGGGTGTGAGGCTCCGAGGAGTGGCCGAGGTCCGCCTGGGAGAGACCTGTGGCAGCAGGCAGAGGTGGTGCAGTGGCAGCGGCAGGAGTCCTTGTCCCCGGGCGGCGAGCAGGCCGTGCCTAGAGCTTCACGGTGCCGGGGGGCAGGCTGTCGTTGCAGAGTCTGTAGTAGCGCAGGTCGTTGACCAGCCGGTGCACATTTTGGGTGAACGAAGGCAGGTCCTGGAAGGCAGGGGCACAGCTGCAGCCCGGCCCCACCCGACGCCCCCATCACCGCCGACCCCACCAGCCACTTCTCCCGGACGGTGCACCCTGGAGTTCTGCGAACATTTTACCGAACTCGAAACTTTACTCATTCTTGTCCCACGTGTCCGCAAAGGCACAGTGGGAGGAAAAAACCAACAGCAGCTCACACTCCCCTGGTGCCCACCAGGGGCCAGGCGCTGTCCCAAGCGATTCAGAGACAAACTCACTTCATCTTCGCGTCGGCCGGCAAGGCAGGCTCCATCACTACCACCATTTTAAGGATGAAGAAAGCAAAGTGCGGAGAGATCGAGAAGCGACCTAGAAGCTCGTTGCAGGTTATGCGGATGGGCGGGGCGGGGATCCAGGCTGCAGTCGCTCTGAGCACTGGTACGGCTCCCTTGCAGCGCAGCCGGCCGAGCCACGCGCGCACAGGCCTTCGCCTAGGGCTCCGGGCAGGCCAAGAGTCACACACGGGCAACAGCCCATGTGCCACACGATACCTGGCCGGCTGGGCCAGAGGGCACAAGCGGAGAAGACCCCGGCCGCTGGAAGCCCCAGTTCAACCAAGGACCACCTGCGGTCTGCTTCTTTATCTTCACATGGGCATTTCTGAACGCCAGATGGCAGGGCCACACGCAAAGTAACATGAACGGTGCCTGTCCACCCCCAGGGCGACCCAGCTAAACCCTCTTCTTCATGCTTCAGCACAAAGCCCGCCTCTTCCAGAAGAGCCTCTCAGATACCTCCTGTTTCCCAGTCCCAGTGGGCCAGGCCTGGGCCTCTGCTCCAAGCTGGCTAAGGCCCCCGGCTCACCCTGCCAGTGGACAGTGAGTGCCGGCTCTACAGCCAGAGCCCCCGGCTCTGGATCCTGCTTCCTGGCGCTACCAATCCCAAGTTCTCTAACTGCCAACTAACTGCTGACCTTTCAGAGCCTGGGTTCCTCTGTCACATGGGATTAACAATCGGACCTACTTCAGAAGGCTGTTGGAAGGCACACAAGGTGCTTGGCTTAGTGTGGTCCACAGAGGGCGCCGTTGCCTGTCTTCCCAGAAAGAGGGGCCAGCTGGCACATCCAGCTTCACACACACAGTGGATGAACAAAGGTGCTGATTCCTTTACTTATTTCATCCTCAAGAAAACAAATCAAGGGATATTTTTTAAATTCAGTGGCTCCCAAATGCCAAATTCAAATTTCTTGAGCAGAACACAAGAGTACATTTCTGCTTCCACTTCTCCTTTTTTGCTTTTTAGGGGGCCACACCCTTGACTTATGGAAGTTCCCAGGCTAGAGGTCAAATCAGAGCTGTAGCTGCCGGCCACAGCCACAGCCATGCCAGATCTAAGCTGTGTCTGAGACCTACACCACAGCTCATGGCAACGCCAGATCCCTGACCCACTGAGTGAGGCCAGGGATCCAACCCGCATCCTCATGGATACTAGTCGGATTCATTTCCACTGTACCACAACGGCAACTCTCATTTCTGGATTTTAAATGAGCACTCCAGGTGCTTCGATGCTTACCTAGATTTGGAAACCACTGCTTTTAATCAAGAAGTTGACTGATGATGACATCATCAGAAACTGATCGTTAGGTATTAGGACTTGGATTCCAGGACAAGGATGACAAAATACCCAAGTGACTGAAGTGAACTTCAAGAAGCTCAGGAGAGGAGTTCCCGTCGTAGCACAGCGGAAACGAATCTGACTAGGAACCACGAGGTTGCAGGTTCAATCCCTGGCCTCGCTCAGTGGGTTAAGGATCTGGCGTTGCCGTAATCTGTGGCATCAGTCGTAGACATGGCTCAGATCTGGCGTGGCTGTGGCGTAGGCTGGCAGCTGTAGCTCTGATTTGACCCCTAGCCTGGGAACCTCCAGGTGTGGCCCTGAAAAGCCAAAAAAGAGAAAACAGAACAATCCCAGGAAGAGAAAGATTCCAAGACAAAGGAGAACAGGAGCTGACTCTGAGAAAGAACTATCCTGACATATATCACAGATGAGACAAGCACGGAGCTCTTATTCCACCAAGAGCAACACATCACCCTGGACCGTGAAGTGGAACTCTGGACAGGCTGTGCACGCACAGGAGTCAGATCAGTTCAGCAACATCAAGAGGATATGCGAGAAACAGAAGATGTCACTGCATCAGTGTGAGGCAGTGAAAGATGAAATTTACTTATTCTATGGGAAGAAGGCCAGGAAAAGCCTCTTGACGAAGGGCAGAGACTCAGCAGCCCAAACAGGGAGGAGGAAGGCAGGTGAGGGCCCAGCAAGGAGGCCCCAGGACAGAGGCTGGGCACCAGGGCATCACACTAGCAACAATGGCTTCATGTGCATCAGAGACCTCACCACCCCAGGTCCCTCCCAAAGGGCTGCCCAGGCAGAAGAGCTGGCCTGACCTTCCCTGAGAGGACAGCAGGGGACCAGAGCGTGAGTGCTCCTCCCAGACATGGCAGCAGGTCAGCCCTGCCGAACCTGGCATCTGGGAAGAGCCCAGGGCCCACCTCTAAGCCTGGGCTCCCAAGCACCAATCTTCTCAGCCTGTCCTAAGTCTCAAGTCTGGGCTGTACGGGCTCACGATCCAGGAGGAGACAATGGCTGGGCCCGTCAGAGGTGCACCCGACGGGGTGCCGTAAGTACAGAGAAGCTGAGACAAATCAGACGAACGGCTGGGGCCGAAACTGGGCCCAGGGCCTGAGACAAAGAACATAACGTGCTGCAGAGGCCACGACCGGGGGAGAGCTTGCGCCCCTCGATCCAGCCGCAGCACCAAGTCAGCCACGGCCGGCATGGGCTACAGCAGAGCCACCGGGGGCGGGAACCATGCACGAGACAGCCTGCCCCCTCCTCTCGGAACAGGTGCCAGGCCCGAGAGCCCACAGCTGCCCTCCCTGCAAGCCTGGCCCCTCTCTCCTCACCCGATCCATCTTGAAATTCCGCCCCAGCACATTTTTCTGGTTGGCATCCACACCGTCGCAGCTGGTCAGGAACTCGGGGAGGAAAGCCGCGAAGAAGCCATCGAAGTCCACGGAGGCCATGTTGTAAATGGCGATGCCGATCTCCTCCTGCAGGAGGTCGTGGGACTTGTGGACCAGGACCTGGAGCAGCACGTTCACAAACTGAAACAGCATGGCGGTCCGGAAGATCTTCTGCAGACAGAGAGCGAGCGGTGAGGGTGGCGGGAGGGCGCCCAGCTACCTCCCGTCAGGCTCTGCGGCTACGACCGGAGGAGGGGGGACTGGGCCCGAGCCCCCGACACCTCTGGGGAAGAAACCCTGATCTGAGAGGTGGGCACTGACCTTGTGGTACAGCTTCTGCTTGGTGTTGAGAGTCTCCAAGTAAAAGAGATTTTGTTTAAATAGGTGGATGTCAGGCTGGAGAAAGGACTGTCCAAAAGCCTAGGGAAATTATAAGCAGCATTTAAACACCCTCAGATCCAGTCCTTCTGGGCCACCTCCCGACACCCAAAGAACTGCCACATCTCGGGGGCTCCCCATGCCGACGCAGGGCGGGGGTGCCCACTGCCTCGTTCTCCTGACCAGTCCGGTCAGATCTTTGGGACGCTCTGTGCAGTCTCAGCTCCTAAGTCCCCCACACTGGGCCTCACTTCTTGTGGTCTCATCTTGCACCTTTTGTAATAAACCCCTGCACCCCTTCATGGATCTGGCTTTGAAGGAAGATGCTAACACCTCTAGGCAAATACCTCAGCCACCTCAGCCGACACTGCGGGCTGCCCTCCCCACTTCAAACCAACCACTGGCCCCTAAGCCCCCTCCCTCTGGCATCCTAGGTCTTATAACCACAAATCCCTGAAGGCTCCTTCATAATCGGCTGCCTCTGCCTTGGCGTTAAGCAATAGCAAATGTTTAAACTGCTTTGCAGTTTCTGGGCTGTGGATGCTACTGGTTCAAAAAGAAACATCCCCGCCCCAAACACGAAGAGCCCTGCTCCTACGGAAAGTGACGGAGGAGGGGTGGGGGAGGCCAATGACGCAAACTCAGCGGGCGGGACCCTCCCCAGAGTAAGCTGATGACGGCCTTGGCATTCTGTCCCTGGCTCCTCAACTACGAGGAGGGTCTCATAATCCCTGCTGCAGGGATGAAACCTGCGGGAGGCCCAATGGTTGTGCTGATTTTTTAAAGGTGGGTTTACTGAAGAGTAAATTTTACAGAAAAAAATTCACCCTTCTGAGTCACCTCTGTGCAATTCTGACCAATGCACAGTCACAACCATCGGGAACGGAACACGTCCCCCTCCCCAGAAAGTTCCTTCGTGCCCCTCTGTAGCCAGTCCTCTCCTCTGCCCCTGGGCAAGCGCTGCTGACGCCGTCCCTCTAGATTTGCCTTTTCCAGCACCTGTGACACAGGACGGGGCTGCTTCTGCCTGGCAGATCTCTTTGGAAGTCATCACGTTGCTGTGCGATGGCTACCACGTTCCTCCACACGGCTGGAGGGCACACGCCACAGTCTGGTACCCAGTCAGCGGCTGATACCTGACTGTTTCCAGCTTTTGGCAGTTATGAAAAAAGCCTCTATAAACCTCTGTGTATAGGTTGTGGGAATAGATATCTCCATTTATCTTAGGTAAGATTAGAAGTGGGACTGCTAGATCCAGTTTAACTCTGTTAAGAAAGTGCCAGCTTGGGAGGCTGTTTTCCACGGTGGCTTGACCAGTCTCGAGTAGAGGACCAGGCATCCATCTACCAAACCGTCTTGAAAGCCAGAACAGAGCTGAAGAGGGAGAGAGGAGGGGAGGCGAGCAAGCACTTGAACTCCAAACCCAAGCCCGCAACGGGGTGTCCGAGACGGAAGGGCAGTGAGATAACTGTGGGAACCAGGGGTGGAACACGCCCTCTTCCACAGAGGACTCTCCACACAGGGAGTGTGTGTGTGTGTGTGTGCGCACGCGCGTGCACAGGGCATATGCGTGCGTGTAAGGGCACGTGTTGTGCCGGCATGGAGCTGAAGGGAAGAACGGTCGACTCCCTCTGGCTTCCCTATGAGGAGAAGCCAACACTGCAAAACCAAAAGTTGACATAACCCTCTACTTCCACGGAGGCGCCCGACTAAGAAGTTGTGCAGCCGAGTGCAACCCAAGGAGAACATCCGGAAGCGGTGACTGCACAGCGCGTTCCCGAGAGGGCAGCAGCCACGCTCCATCTGAGAGGGGGCACGGCGTCAGGGCAGTGCTGCTGCCGATGTGGGACGAGCCTGAATCATCTTTCAAAAATGAAGAGCCACTAACATGGTGCTGCGAGTCGGGTCCACTTCAAGTCTTTTTTTCAAGGCAGCTCCCTGCCCCCGACCCTGACGCCCTGCGGGCTTGCTGGTGAGGAGGGGCCCAGGTGGCCCCCATGCAGGCGGTCTCCTCACACGTGGGGAGGCTCTGCTGTAAGGCGGGGGATCTAACATCTGTCCAGCATTCCAGGTGCCAGGAACATGCATCTGCTCGTCCTTAACCCCACAACAAACCCACGAAATAGGGGGTGGGAGATGGAGCGATTAAGGCTTCAAGAAGTTAACTAACTTCACAGGTACTAAGAGGTCGAGCTGAGCTTCGGACTCAAGACCACGAGGCTTCAAAGACGGCACTTACTACAGTGGCCGTGTCGGAAGAACTGGAACCGCGCGCCAGAGAAGCAAAGCAAGGGACAGTCGGCCAGTGGACCCAGGTGGCATCCAGAACAAGGCCTGTCTGTTCCTGCAGCTCTGGCACATTACCTGCATGATGGCACTGAACTGAGGCTCATTCTCCATCTGCTCCTCAGCAATCCCCCTCTGCACGCTGGCCAGGACCGTGGACTTGAAGAAGTACCTCCAGTTGTGATGGAGCGTCCGGAAAAGGAGCTCAAACAGCTCAGCCTTCACATCAGGAGAGGGGCGCTGTGGAGACACACAGACCCTCTAACCCGCCTTCCTGCGGCTCCAGGAGCCACTCACAGCCTGAGCCCAGAGCGGCAAAGAGGCCTGAGACATCTGGTAACAGTCAGCAGCGTGTCACCTTCCCGGCCACCCACACGCTCGTCCTTCCGAGCCCCCCGGGGGCCAGGTGTCAAAGGAGGGAAGCTTCGGCAGAGACAGGGCGGCAGCTGAGACAGACTGCCTGGGTCAGTGCCAGGGGCTCTTTTTCCGGTGGAAGCCCTCAGCTTTTTAAGCTAGGGGAAAAGTCTACTCAATGGAAGGACAATTAGGAATATGGATTTCCTGCTTAGAAAATATCTGATTTGATCCGTCACATCTTCTTGGTTGGTTGCTCCTTTGCCAAGATTAAAAAAAACAAAACCCACTGTTCCGGCTAACCTGTTGGTCTTATATGCAACCTCTGAGGATAAAGACAAACAAGAAGGCTTCAAAGCAGTCCTGCCCTCTACAGCAAAGGATTTAAAGAGCACCGAGACACCACGTAAAGCAGCACCAGAGGCAGCGTGCGGTGCTAACTGCCCTTCCAGCCTGTCTCCTCGTTCACCGGCAGGAGGAGAGGGGAGGGAGGCAGGCGCAGCAATATTTTCTTTTGTTAATATTTTCTAATTTATCCAAAAATCTCCAAGTCACTGAAGCGCATGACAGGTCACATTATTCTAGGTGTCTCGGCAGAATTTAAAATTATAAGGCCCAGCTCTATTAAATTCAGCCTTGATTAAAATAAAGACCAGGGACACCAGCTTTCATGGCAGGAATCCTCGGAGGGCACAGGTGTGTCTACTGAGGCAAAGCAGCGGGACTTACCCAAGCCTTGGTTTGGGCGGTGGGAAAGTTTAGCCCTTACTTACTAACATTCTGGACTTGGTCATGCTGAGTGTCTGCTTTCTAAAAAGGACAAAGAGCTTTCTAACAGCCAAAACTTTGAATGGTTCCAAGACCTTGTTTTGTATCCTGGAGATCATGAAAGTTCTTAAGGAAAGTATTATAAAACATTGATATTCTTACAACATTTGTTATAACGTTTGCTGGAGAAAACCACACGGTCACCTAAAATTATAAACTGTTTGCCACAGGAGACTGATCTTACTTAGCAACCAGCTCTGTGATGACCTGCTGTCCTCACACTAGACTAATGCTTTTTTTTGTCTCTTTAGAGCCACACCGGTGGGATATGGAGGTTCCCAGGCTAGGGGTTGAATCAGAGCTACAGCTGCCAGCCTACACCACAGCCACAGCCACGCAGGATCCAAGTCACATCTGCGACCTACACCACAGCTCGCAGCAATGCCAGATCCTTAACCCACTGAGAGAGGCCAGGAATCGAACCTGCGTCCTCTTGGATGCTAGTCAGAATCATTTCCGCTGAGCCACGATGGGAACTCCCACACTAGACTAGTTCTAATAAACTCAAGAAACACACAAAAAAATTGCACCAAGCTAATGGCATTCTTCCTTGGAGGAAAAAAAAACTATTTTACAAGAAAAATAGCACATTAGCTTTACAACACATTTCCCTCAGCACTTCATTCCCTCCTCAGTGGCAGACGGGGGCGGGCAGCACAGGGACCACCTCGGCCCTCATACCTCAGCGATGATGGGATACACCTGCTCCATGCACAGGGAGATGATGCTGGGGAGGAAGGGCTTGAACACCTGGCCAGGCTCCTGGACCACCACCTGCAGGATCTTCAGGAACTTCTCCACCACCCGGCAGCCGGTACTGCCTTCGTGGAGGATGCTCTCGGCCAACTGCTCTCTGCAGACAAGAGAAAGCACGTAGTAGCCAAAGCAACATCTCTCTGGGGAGCCCCAAGCCAACGCTTGTGGCAAGTGAAGAAAAGGAGCAAGAAGCCCCACGCTTTGCAGCCAGGTCCCACCACTTGTCACGTGGAGTCTGAAAACCATGGACAGCGGGGCTGCGGTTACCTGGTAAACATGTTGAGGAAGGTCTGTATGATCTGTTCGGTGAAAGGCACGCCCATCTGTACTCTAAGGCCTCGAAACAGAGTGAGGAAGAAGCTCAGCATCTCATCGGTCACATCTAAACAAGGGGACAAGTACACAGGGATGAACAGAAGCCCTTGGCTTGACGGCCTCCCTTCTGCAAGCGGCACCAGCTTCTCTCTAAGGCTCCCTGCTGGGAAGAAATGTCCCCAACGCCATCAGAGCCAATGATGGAAAGTGGGAAATGATTGAGGGCGTGCTGAGAAAACTGCTCTGGTACAGTGAGCTCGGCCTGACGGCTCAAACGAAGGTCCTCTCTGAGCCGCTCCCTGCTCAGCACCCAGGGCGGTACACAGTCCTCACTGCAGGGGGCACGTTGTGCTCACTGATGCGACTACTGAACCGGGTCAGCACCTGAGGGCTTCAGCCATTTCTCCCTATGACCGTAATCCCTGCAGGTGGTCAGGGGTTAAGTGGCTGAAAGTGGATAATGAGGGTGTGCTCAGACTGCACGGCCCCGGGCTACTGAGTGGATGAATTGCAGAGAAAATGGGTTTCATTTAGTGTGGCTTCACTTTCCCATCTAAGCAAGCATCTTGGACAGTATGTTCTGGCTTGAACCGCACACACTCAGGGGAAAGTCAGTGAATGCATGCTCACTGAGAAGCCCCCAATCTTTCTCTCATGAGAGCCAGGCGAGCCCATCCAGAGGCCCAGAGAAATCCTGTCAGGGACCGTGACCGAGTGCAGGGAGGGGCGGCAGCTCAGCAAAGCCACCTTGCCATGTAAGGAAGTAAGTGGAACTTATCAGAAAAGGGTCTCTGTCTGCACCTGCAATTCTAGAGTCTCGGCCCTACTACTCTCACCCACGTTCCCAAGTGACAGCACCACGCGACACACTGCCCTCTGCCTCCCCGACAGGCCTGCTCTACGGAGCTAAGCAGTCAGCCTGGTGCTTGTCAGCCCCACCCAGCAGTGGGGTCCGCCGCCGGCGCCTACCTGACTGATGGATAAAAGCTGGAAAGAGGGCCAGGGAGACCTGAACGGACTCCTGCAGCGACTGGTAGCAGATCTGTCGGGACTTGGTGGATTCCCCAGAGATATTCTCCACGATATCTTCTAGGACACTCAGCGTCTGGTGGATAATCACTTTGGCTGCAAACCAAGAAGGAGTTGCACATTATGACTTGTCTGAGGATGAAGCAGAGTAAGAGGGCAAGGGAGGAAATCCGCAAAGGTATTCGGATGGCAGCCACACGCAAGTCTCTGACTGAGCCATCAACCGCTCTCTGGACCTTTCTAAATCCTTTTCTTCCTTTTTGGTTCCCGTTTTACTGTCAGGGCCCCAGCTGCCCGCCTGCCTGCCAGGCTGCTCAGTGTTTCGCCGCTATCCACCTGAAACGAGTCCAGAAAAGATGAACTGTCCCTCAAGTTAGGCGTCTTGGACTGAATCAAGACTCTAAGATGGTGAATAGACGAGTGAGAATAGAAGCGTCACAAGTGTCACGGGAATATAATTACCACAGGCAAGAATGGACACCTGCAGGTCAGACACTCCTTCACCTGCAGATGCAACTGCAGACTCGACTCCAGCCTAGTAACCTACACAGCACCGGCCGTGCACACCTACTGCTGCTGTGTTAAGGGATCAATGGCCTGATCAATCTTTGGCCTATTAGGCCTGTGGCCTGAAGAAATATGTACTTTGTGTTGTTATTATGTTGTCACTATATGTTATTGACGACAAATACTTCTAGCAATACCCTGATGTAAGAGCTCACAGGTACGCCACGCAGCACACGGGGACAAGAGAGGCCGTGGCCAGCAAACAGGCAGCGCAAAGGCCCAGGTCAGAGGAGCCTGGATGTGAAGTGCACGTGGGCAACGCGGCTACACACCGAAGGCGGGGTCCTCATCAGTACACGGGGTTGGCCAGCAGCCCCCGCCTCCGCAGGTGCTGTGAGGGTTAGAGACAAGGTTCGGCGTGATTCTGGCAAAGCGCTTGGCATATCAGAAAATCCAGCACCAGTGAGATTCTTTTTCCCCTTAGCTGCCTCAAGAAGCCCCCCCCCCCCCAGGACTCAGTCTGAGCTCAGCTGATTCAACCCTGGCAGAGCTCCAGCGGGAAATCCGGAGCTGAGCTGAGAGCCAGTCTCCAGCTGGCAGGGCTCCGCGTGGCCCTGACCCCCCCAGAACCCCAGCCTCTGTGGGAGCTGCAGCAGTTTCCAGGGAAGGGGAGAGCAGAAAGAATCCACGCCTCAGAGGTGGATGGAATCAGGTTTGACTCCTAACTCTGCTTATTCTGAATCTCAGTTTCCTCATCTGAAAAATGTGAAGAGGTAACACCACCTGACTCACACGACCGGGCATGAAAGGAGACAATGGCTCACAACAGGCCTGGTCCACTAAAGGCCGGTCACAGGGAGGCCGGAAAGGGAAGGAAAGGCACCTTCACTCAACACTACCGAGCCACAAACTGCACGGGGCAGGCACTTCCCCCAAAACACACAGGGCACAGGGAAGGCAGCTCGGGGGAAAGCGAACACAATCAAGAGACCACAATCTGACCTTTGGTGTGTAAGGAAATTTAAACAAGAACCAAAACTTAGTCACAAAAACGTGCAAGTGGAAAACCAAAAGCACCATTAAATATGCAATAGGAAAATGGATTAAATATGCACACATAGGAAAAAACAGGAACATGTCAAAATAGGGACTATGTAAATTGCTATTTCCACAGGACAGAATGTTCTAAAAGCACTGAAAACAATGCCGTCGAGAAGAAAGGGGCTAGGTGGCAAAGAGCACAGCATCATTCAGACCCAAGCCTGACGCCTGACACCACCACTTTCTCTAGGATCCAGAGCAACTTACACCTGCCAGGCCTGGGGGTGGAGGTGGGGGGATTTTTACAGTGGAGAGACTGGCAGACAGTGTCTGAAGCTGGTGATCACACTGAGCATCGCCAATAATGGGACAAAGAGAAGTGATGCAGCAAAAGCCCAGGTCACTACCCAGGCGGTACTCCCGCCAAAAACTGCTGGTAACCATCAGACAGAAGAAGATTACAGGACAGTCTATAAGAAAACAGGTCTGGACTCTTAAAAATGTCATGTTATATGGAGTTCCCGTCGTGGTGCAGTGGAAACGAATCCGACTAAGAACCATGAGGTTATGGGTTTGATCCCTGGCCCTGCTCAGTGGGTTAAGGATCTGGCGTTGCTGTGAGCTATGATGCAGGCCAGCGGCTACCACTCTAATTAGACCCCTAGCCTGGGAACCTCCATATGCCACGGGTGCAGCCCTGAAAAAGACAAAACAAAAAAAGTCATGTTATGAAAAACCAAAAAATAGGAGTTTTTGCTATATTTAAAGAGCTGAGACAACCCAATATAACTCACGATCCTTTTTATAACAATTGGGAAAAGTTTAAATGTGGTCTATATGTTAAGCGACATTACTGTCACAATGTTCCACAGCCTGCTTAGTTGTGTTAATTGTGTCCTGGTTATATAAAAGAGAGTATCTCCTTCTCAAAGATAACGGGTAAGTATTCAAGCATAAAATGCTGATGTCAGCAACTTCCTTTAAATGGCTCAGTTAAAAAGTATGTGAGATTGAGGAGAACATAAGTGTGGCAAAATATTAACAGTCGGTGAAAGATATACCACTGCTCATTCATCTTTCAACTATTCTGTAGGTCTGGAAATTTTTCAAAGTATACAGTTGGTATAGGAAAAACTTTCCAGAACTTCATTTCTTCACTTGCAGAGTAGGGATAATTACACTTACCTCAGGGGGCCATAGGGAAGGAGAGAGACAATAATACATAAACTTAAGCTAAAACGGGAGTCAGGACAGGCCTGCAGGGGGAGCTATCACATCCCACCACGTATTGTCAACTACTCCAAATAGGAAGGTATTGCCTGCTTTACTCAGCAGGAAGAAGAAAACTACTCTTCCACCTGAAGATGGTCCAGCCAATCAGACTGTAGCAGCCCAACCAATGAGAAGCCTTCAAACTCTGTGGACTCCCAGCTTCCACCAATGGACTGTGGTTATTACAGGCTCTCCCAACACCCCCTTTCGCCCTACAAAAGCGAGTTCCCCTTAGGAGTTCTTTGGATTTGCCTATAGTCTGCCACAGTCCTCATATCCTAACTCGCAATTCCTCTGGCTATTCCTGAATAAACTCACTTTCCCTGGTAAAATTATTAAGGTTGACAGCAATAACAAGAGAGTTAAAATAGCTATTTTCCACGATACTAAAAATGGGGAGATTTAAGCATTTCTTGGGAGTTGCTGTTGTAGCTCAGCAGGCTAAGGACCCAGTGTTGTCTCTGTGAGGATGTGGGTTCAATCCCTGGCCTCATTCAGTGGGTTAAGGATTCGGCATTGCCACGAGCTGCACTGTAGGTCACGGATACAGCTCAGATCCAGCGTTGCTGTGGCTGAAGTTGCAGCTGTAGCTACAGCTCCAATTTGACCCTTAGCCCAGGAACTTCCATATGCCAAGGGTGTGGCCATAAAAAGACGGGAAAAAAAGTTTCTTTTTCCTTCTGTATACTATTCTAGTATTTTTGTACAATGAGCATATGTTCATATTCCTAATCATAAACGTAATGTTTCAGTAAAAAAGAATGTTAAGTATGTTAACTAACATTTCACAAAGCATTTTTGTCTACATTATCACCGAACGTGTTCTGTTATTTTCTTTCTATGAAAACAAACTGCATTTTCAAAGTATTTCTATATTTGTTATTTCAGGAAGATTTTCTTCAGAGAAATCTGATGCCTGCTACTTAAACTACTGAGTTCTCTTGATTCATTTTTTTTCTTCTTCTTTAATATAAACAATCAAACTTGAAGTGTCATTTGTGACGATACCAAGCTCTTTCAAAGTCTCTAAAATATTTTTATTTGGAGAAAAGTTTAAAAGTTTCAAAATTCATGTTTCCCAGTGTGTAGAAGTGAACACCTTTGATTGCTTATACGAATATCTGAAATGAATCAATAATCATAGGATTTTTATCCACAGAAAGCATTTATCAATAGTGCCTTCAAGAGTTCCCATTGTGGCGAAGCAGAAATGAATCCAACTAGGAACCATGAGGTTGCAGGTTCAATCCCTGGCCTCATTCAGTGGGTTAAGGACCTGGCATTGCCATGAGTTGTGGCAGAGATCACGGCTTGGATCCTGCATTGCTGTGGCTGTGGTGTAGGCCTGCAGCTGTAGCTCCGATTCGACCTCTAGCTTGGGAACCTCCATTTGCCATGGGTGCTTTTTTTCCCCCCCAAAAAAGCAAAAACAAAAAAAAAAAGAGCCTTCAAATGGATGATTTTCCTATTTTTTTTTTTTTTTAACATTTTAAATAAGAGAGGGAGCATCCTGCATTCAGGAAATAGGTCTGGCTGATGTGTTCACTGAATTCCACAGATAAGCAGGATTCTGCCACCAAGTCCCACTCTTCTGCTTAGCTGCTGTGTGACTCTGGACAGATGACTTTGCCCCCAAGCCCCAGATGCAAATTCCACCTGTCACAAAGGAAGAATGATGCCTGCCCTACCTTTCCTCGCTGGCCCTGCCTAGGGGCCACTTACTGTCATCCAGTGGCATCTTCCTCTGCGGGGCAACAGCATTGGGCTTCAGGTTGCGATAATCCCGGGACAGGGCGGAGATGAGGCTGGCGTGGTTGATGGAGCGCACAGGCCACTGCTGCTCATTCTCTGGGAGGTTTGGCCATGGAAGCAGCAGGATGTTAGAGAGGGCTCGGCACACCAACACCTGAGCCTGAAAGAGAGCCCCCGAGGCACCATCAGAAGTTTGCAGCGATGTGAACAGCAGAGGGGCTGCACCTGACCCAACCTTGACACCCACCACACATGCTGAGCTCAGGCCTCAGGCTTCTTTCTTAAAACCTGGGCCTAGGACCTTGGTCCAGTCCAGGGAGGAAAGAGAAATTGAAGCAGTTAACACCAAGTCTGGGTCAAGCACATCCAAGGGTCAGCATCAACCATCATTCTTGGTGCTGTCACTGCTCCAAGCCTTACAGAGGGAGAAATCACAGACACTGAATCTAACTCGTCTTCGAGCTGCCGGCTTCTGACGCCCTCGGAGAAGCTACTCAGAACAGTGCTGTTAAGAGTCTCTTACAGTCAATGTGCCCGTGGCGCCAAGTCTGAACCAATACATCCCTGTCCCAGGTGCTCGTAAGTAACTTTTTGACTCCCCTCTGACCCCCACACCCATTTTGTTGTTTTTAAACTTCTGGCCTCAGCCTCCTGGAGGCTTTTTGAAGAGTATACTTGTCTGGAGTGTCTCAACTCTAAGAAAACAAACATTTAACAGCAAAAGCAGACTCTTAAAGCTGAAAGAATGCAAAGAGGACTCCCACAGCCCCAGCCAAAATGCCAGCTTTCAAGGCAGCACACCCTCCATGCCTGCTGGGAGGAAGATTCTCTGACCGTGTTGGGAGGGGCCTAACAAGAGAGCACTGAGGCTGCATGGACGCCACACATGAAGAAACCCACCTAAGAGCAAGGGCAAACCTGTAAGCTCTAAGGGCAAACAGAAAAGCCAGCCTCTTCTTCCTCAGCTTCCCTGAGTCCAAGCCACAGGGCTCTAGGGACCCCAGGGTAGCCCTTAAACCAAAAGAATGCAAAGAGGCCCCTCAGAGCCCCAGCCAAGGCCCTCACCTTATCAACAAGTCGCTGGGCAGAGGCGTCGGTGATTCTGCTGAACACTTTCTGTACTGCAGGGATGCTGATCAGAAAGACAGGTCGCACAGTGGTGGCCAGTGAGACCAGTAAGTGGCACGCAGACAGCAGCAACTTGTCTTGGACCTGGAGAGGGAGGAGGACAGGTCAGCTCACGACCTCTCCTGTGAGGCAGGAGTAGTAGAACTTGACGAGGCAGCCACAAGCTAAGGGTGGTTCTCGGATGCCAAATGATAGCACCTAGGCTCTATCTCAGAGAAGCCCCAGAACGATGCCCAGTGAAGGGCGTCCTCTTCCTTGCCCTGTCCACAAGCCAAGAGCACCACCTCCGGTTCCTCCGGTTCTTAGTCACCGGCATCTCTGAACGCAGTTACCAATCCACAGTGGCTCCCCATCAGCTCTTAAATCACCAGGCAAACTCCTTGGCACATCATTCAAATAACGTGAGGCTGTTCATCTCAATCCACTTGCTCCAGCCCAGCCACGATCTCTCTCCACCCCCCACCGTCTGTACTCCATCCATCACCCAGGCTCACCTACTTCCTTCACCTCAACATGGCCATCAAAATTCTCAAGTACCATTCTATCCTTTTCAAATTAGCAAAAGAGAAAGAAAGAAAAAAAAATTTTTTTTAATTAGAAAAAAAGAGAAAACTCTTGGTAGACAGGACCTAGTGCTAGTAAGACTGTGGTGATAAGAGCCCACCAAAGAGTCAGTGGAATGCAGAATAATTTAGGGGAAAAAATTACCATGATTTCCTAGAACCACAAAATATCCCTAGACCTTTAATACTATAATCTCACTTACTCGAAGAAAATTACCTAAAGGGATAAAGCTACATTCATAAGTACACACATCTCAAAATTATCTGTAATGACTTTTTATCAAATGGAGGCAATTTAAGAGACCCACAATGGATAGGTCAATTTTGAAACAACCCCCTCACAGGCTATCATAACTCATTTACAAATTACAATTATACACACAACAAAAATTACAGAAAACAATTACTGTTCTGTCACTAGGGGTACAGAATGCCATGTATGATGAAAACTACAAGAAAGAAAGAAAGAAAGAAAGAAAGAAAGAAAGAAAGAAAGAAAGAAAGAAAGAAAGAAAGAAAGAAAGAAAGAAAGAAAGAAAGATAGAAAGAAAGAAAGAAAGAAAGAAAGAAAGAAAGAAAGAAAGAAAGAAAAAGATAGAAAGAAAGAAAGAAAGGAAGGAAGGAAGGAAGGAAGGAAGGAAGGAAGGAAGGAAAGAAGGAAGGAAAGAGGGAGAAAGAGAGAAAGAAAAGAAGGGCAGGGAAGGGCAGGAAAAAGAGAAAGAGTTCCTGTCGTGGCTCAATGGAAACGAATCTGACTAGTATCCATGAGGACATGGGTTCGATCTCTGGCCTCACTCAGTGAGTCGGGGATCCGGTGTTGCCATGAGCTGTGGTGTAGATCGAAAATGGGGCTTGAATCCCATGTTGCTGTGGCGTAGGCCAGCAGCTGTAGCTCCAATTCAATCCCTAGCCGTGGGAACTTCCACAGGCCGAGGGTGCAGCCTTAAAAAGCAAAAAACGAAAAAGAAAACAAGGGGGGAGGGGGAGAAAGGGAAAAGGAGAAGAAAAAGAAGTATCTATGTGCTTTAGTAATGTTTAGTAATAGTACTGGCTGTCTTCTTGGAGGCCACCCGAGAATCTATCAAATTTTACATGGATATAATCTTCAACCTGGAAATTACACGTCCAGGAATCCATCCTGTGGAATGTACATATGAGAATCTAATTTCTATCGACAGAAAACTGATCCTTCCCCCCCCACTACAGAACAGCACCGGTCGGTTTGAAAAACTGAACTTGCTCTATGCATGTAAAGGTCTCCAAGGCATGCTGTTAAGCAAAAGAAGATCTGGCTCCAGCTCTGTACAAACTTTACTTACGTACAGGAAAACAGAATGACGTCGGATTTACTACAAACTGTTGACAGTGCTTCCCTTGGCAAGGAAAATGTTTGGGAGGAAGGGATTCTAGAGTGCCTTAATTTTTCAGTCTGTGCATTTGAACAGTATGGTACTTTTTCGCAATGAGCACGTAGTCATGTGGGACGGAGAGAACGGAACAAAGAGAGTGACACCTGAATTTGCAGGGACTACAACTAAAAAGGAAGGTGAAATGACACAGAGTTCCATCCCAGTGGTAAGGCACTTGGGTCTAGTGCTCTAGCTCACATTCGAGTGTTATAATAAAGGGGCAGGGGAACAGAGGACAGACACAGAGTTAAGGGAAAAGGTGCAGCCCTCGCTGTCTCAAGACCTTGGTGCTGATCAGAGGTGTGACTGCATCCATGGTGGTGGAGATGAGCGAGACGAACTGCTGCGTGTTCTGCCGGTGGGCCTCGCCGCAGTACTGCGCTAACCAGTGAGAGTAAGCCTGCAGGGCAGCCAGGGACTGAGCATGCCTGTGAAAAGGAGAGAAGATGCCGCGTTAAAGGCTAAGGTCAAGCTCTATTAGCACGAAACTTGCTTCCATGTGAGGTGAGCACTCCATCCATCGCATTCACTCTTCCAGGACACATGTGAAAGCCCAGACACCACTTACTTACCATGTAGGGCCTAAAAGGTAACACCCATCATCTAAATGTGCCGCCACTGCCTGGCACACAGAAGGCAGTCCGCTAATGTCTACCAGATCTCACTCAGTCTTTCGGTGGCACATGTGAGTTCACCCAAGAGAAGGAGAAATAACAAAAACAGAATCAAAGAACTTAAGTGGTGATGTACTGCCTTGGGAACTCGTAAAAAGTTTACATCCGTAACTACAGATCAGGTTAGACCAGGAATTACAGCTTTATAAATACGCTTTGGTATAAGACTCTCTATTTTTTTCTTTTTTTTTGCTTTTCTTGCTTTTCAGGGCTGCACCCGCGGTACATGGAAGTTCCCAGGCTAGGGGTCGAACAGGAGCTGCCGCTGCCATCCTACGCCACAGCCACAGCAACACAGGATCTGAACTGAGTCTGTGACCTACACCACAGCTCATGGCAACACCGCATCCTCAACCCACTGAGCAAGGCCAGAGATCGAACCTGCATCTTCATGGATACTAGCCGGATTCGCTTCTGCTGCACCACAACGGGAACTCCAGACTCTTGATTTTTTAAAAGTTTTTTTTTTTTTTGGGGGGGGGGGCTACTCCTGTGAAGTCCCAGGGCCAGAAATCAAACCTGCACCACAGCAGCAACAATGTTGGATTCTTAACCCACTGCGCCACCAGGGAACTCCATGAGCCTCTCAAGTTTAACCTCCCATCGCACTATACATGGTATCTAGCTAGAGGCTTGAAGCAACAAAGATTACTGTTTGGTTTTTGCCAATTTTGAACTGCACTATACACGCAATAAAATATACATCACAAAAGCTCATAATTCATCAAAGATAATAATAATATACCTTTTAAAAAGTGAGGCAGTTGTGTCAGAGCTTATAAACACCAGACCTTCTAAGAAACATAAATGGGGTGGAGTTCCCGTCATGGCTCAGTGGTTAACGAATCTGACTAGGAACCATGAGGTTTTGGGTGCTATCCCTGGCCTTGCTCAGTGGGTTAACGATCCGGCGTTGCTGTGAGCTGGGGTGCAGGTCGCAGACGTGGCTCGGATCCTGCGTTGCTGTGGCTCTGGCGTAGGCTGGCGGCAACAGCTCTGATTAGACTCCTAGCTTGGGAACCTCCATATGCTGCGGGAGCGGCCCTAGAAATGGCAAAAAGACTCCCCCCACACCAAAAAAAAAAAAAGAAGAAAACATAAATGGGTAATTTTTCCTTTTTCTGAAAAAATTAGTAAGTAATCTGTGGGACGATACTTCGAGACTGTACAAATATACCTGTTCCCCAACAAACACCAATTGAGGAGCCCTGCCTAAATCATTCTAACACTGGTGGCTGCAAATCAGTGATTTTTCAAATTCTTTCTTTGCTGTTCATTAGCTGTATTCTTCTGTTAAAAAAAAAAGCTCTCCCTCCCTCATCTTGTTTTTAAAAATTGTATGATGGATTCTTTATACTCCACTTATCATCATTCATTATCATCCTTCTTTCCTGATGATCGAATTGTCGAGAAGGACCAGGAAAAACCCTTTCGAGCTACAGCCCACTGCGTCCTTTTTGTATGTTCCCGACATTCTTTACCAACTTTACAAGATTTTACAGGGTCAACCTGCCCCAGACTTGGAGCATTTCTCCAAGGAGCTCTTATTCCTTTAACTGGAGAAGGTATTTTAGAAACCAAGAGCCTAAGTACTAAAGGCAGCATTGCTGCCAGGGTATCATTGCTTCTAAGACCTTTCAGCAGACAGAGCGAGGATACAGGGAGATATTATTTAAAAGTCAAACTTAGTATCAATCATAACAGGGCACAGTGACCTCCAGTGCTTCTAGATATGATGCAAGGCTATCATCATGGATGCAGGATTCCTGCTAAAACGTTTAACCTCAACCTAATACAGAGAAAAACCAACCAGACAAATCCAGATTTTTTTAAAATGTTCTTAAAAAAAACAAAAAAACAAAAAACCCAAAAAGCAAAAAATCCTAAGGTCTGTATTCCAAAAAGTCAGTCTTTCTCCACACCCCTCCCAAACACACACGATTTGGGGAACTGGTCTAGACTACAGGAGACGAACATAATGTGTGATTCACTAGTTAGAACTTGTATCCAAAAAATATATATCTATTGATATATATGTAAAAAGAACATTCTTGGGACAACTGGAAAAATCTGAATATGGAGTTTTTATTTTAAGAGTACACACATGTTCTTGAAAATATGAAATGATATTACTGTATCTATGAAAGTTTTTGAGCGTTGATAAAGGTTATCATCATTACACAGGAGAATGTCCCTAAGGAGATATGTGAGGATATAAAGGTAAAATAACATGTAGTCTGCATTTTCCAGCAGTTCACACACAAAAATGGATGTGTGTAACACGTATGTTTACAAAGAGAAGGCACAAGAAAAAAATGGGGCAAAACATTTATCACTGATGAATCTAGCTTGAGAGGATATGGGTGTTCACTCCATTTTTCCCCTTTTCTATAGATTTAAACTTTTCCAAAATAAGACGTTAGGTAAGAAATGGTATTATGGGAGTTCCCATCGTGGCTCAGCAGTGAACGAACCCGACTGGCATCCATGAGGACTCGGGGTCAATCCTCAGCCTCGCTCAGTGGGTTAAGGGTCCTGCACTGCCGTGTGCTGTGGCTCTGGCGTAGGCCTGTGGCTACAGCTCCAACTGGATTCCTAGCCTGGGAACCTCCATGTGCCAGGGGTGTGGCCCTTTAAAAAAGAACGAAAGAAATGGTATTGTGTACCTTAAAGTAAAGAAAATGTAACTACTGGGAGTTTGATGTTCCTGTTATGGCTCAGCAGTAATGAACCTGACTAGTATCCAGGAGGATGCAGGTTTGATCCCTGGCCTTGCTCAGTGGGTTAAGGATTCATCGTTGCTGTGAGCTGTGGTGTAGGCTGCCGACACGGTTCAGATCCCACACTGCTGTGGCTGTGGTATAGGCTGACGGCTGTAGCTCTGATTCGACCCCTAGCCTGGGAACTTCCATATGCTGCAAGTGTGGCCCTAAAAAGCAAATATATAAATAAATATTGGAAGTTTGAAATTCATAGTGACAGCAGTTATTTTATATTTTATATTTAGCATCCACTGATCAAAAAGTAT
This sequence comes from Phacochoerus africanus, assembly GCF_016906955.1. Classification (NCBI taxonomy): domain Eukaryota; kingdom Metazoa; phylum Chordata; class Mammalia; order Artiodactyla; family Suidae; genus Phacochoerus; species Phacochoerus africanus. The sequence goes on along the minus strand of NC_062548.1, from coordinate 19,920,624 downwards.
CAGGACATGGAATTCCTTATGGCTCAAAGGATTAAGACCTATCACTGTCAGTGCAGTAGCCTGGGTTGCTACTGCGGCTTGGGTCTGATCTCTGGTCTGAGGAGCGTCACATGCTGTGGGGTGTCCCCCCCCCCCACCCCAGCCACCTCCAAAAATGAGGAAGAAGACATTAAAGTCTGTCTTTGGCACATCTAAGCATTTCAGTCAATCGATCAAATTTACAGCGCCCCTTATGGCTAAAGGGAAGAGCGCTAACCCTTCCTCAAATTGTGTGCAAGGTGTTATGTTTATGAGCAAATTAGCATCTTTCTTGGGAGAAGATTTCTCTAAATTCTTCAAAAGGAAAGCAGTGTTAAAAATGTTTTCAACCACCACAGTAAATGACACTTTCTTTCAATTATTTGTCTAATTTGAAGCTCAAGAATGCTCTAGAAGA